>NC_141540.1:18931250-19244166 GCF_021556685.1 Rattus norvegicus
TTTCATAAAGTAATTGTTTTTGATAACTGAGTAATATACCATTGTGTAATATACCACATTTTCTGTATCCATTCCTCTGCTGAAGAGCATCTGGGTTCATTCCAGCTCCTGGCTATTATAAATAAGGCTGCTATGAACATAGTGGAGCACGTGTCTTTGTTATTCGTTGGGGCATCTTTTGGGTATATGCCCAAGAGAGGTATAGCTGGATCCTCAGGTAGATCAATGTCCAATTTTCTGAGGAACCACCAGACTGATTTCCAGAATGGTTGTACCAGTCTGCAATCCTACCAACGGAGGAGTGTTCCTCATTCTCCACATCCTCGCCAGCATTTGCTGTCAATTGAGTTTTTGATCTTAGCCATTCTCACTGGTGTGAGGTGAAATCTCAGGGTTGTTTTGATTTGCATTTCCCTTATGACCAAAGATATTGAACATTTCTTTAGGTGTTTCTCAGCCATTCAAGATTCCTCAGCTGTGAACCATTTGTTTAGCTCTGAACCCCATTTTTAATAGGGTTATTTGTCTCCCTGCAGTCTAACTTCTTAAGTTCTTTGTATATTTTGGATATAAGCCCTCTATCAGTTGTAGGATTGGTAAAGATTTTTTCCAATCTGTTGCTTGCCTTTTTGTCCTAACAACAGTGTCCTTTGCCTTACAGAAGCTTTGCAGTTTTATGAGATCCCAGATGTCGGTTCTTGTTCTTAGAGCATGAGTCATTGTGTTTTGTTCAGGAAATTTTCTCCAGTGCCCATGTGTTCGAGATGCTTCACCACTTTTTCTTCTATTAGTTTGAGTGTATCTGGTTTGATGTGGAGGTCCTTGGTCCACTTGGACTTAAGCTTTGTACAGGATGATAAGCATAGATCGATCTGCATTCTTCTACATGCTGACTTCCAGTTCGACCAGCACCATTTGCTGAAAATGCTATCTTTTTTCCATTGGAAGGTTTTTGGCTCCTTTGTCAAAAATCAAGTGACCATAGGTATGTGACTTCATTTCTCTGTCTTCAATTCTATTCCTCTGGTCTATCTGTCTGTCTCTGTAACAATACCATGTAGTTTTTTATCACTATTGCTCTGTAATACTGATGAGTTCAGTGACAGTGATTCCCACAAAGTCCTTTTATTGTTAAGGATAGTTTTTTTTTTATTAACTTGAGTATTTTTTATTTACATTTCGAGTGTTATTCCCTTTCCCGGTTTCCGGGCAAACATCCCACTAATCCCTCCCCCTCCCCTTCTTTATGGGTGTTCCCCTCCCCATCCTCCCCCAATTGCCGCCCTCCCCCCAACAATCACGTTCACTGGGGGTTCAGTCTTAGCAGGACCAAGGGCTTCCCCTTCCACTGGTGATCTTACTAGAATATTCATTGCTACCTATGTTGAGGATAGTTTTAACTGTCCTGGGATTTTTATTATTCCAGATGATTTTGCAAATTGTTCTGTCTAAGTCTCTGAAGAATTGGATTGGTATTTTGATGGGGATTGTGTTGAATCTGTAGATCGGTTTTGCTAAAATGGCCATTTTTACTATATTAATCCTGCCAATCCATGAGCATGGGAGATTTTTCCATCTTCTGAGATGTTCTTGAATTTCTTTCTTTAGAGGCTTGAAGTTCTTATCATACAGATCTCTCAACTGATTGCTTAAAGTGACACCGAGGTATTTTATATTATTTGGGACTATTATGAAGGGGGTCATTTCCCTAATTTCTTTCTTGGCTTCTTTGTCTTTTATGTAGAGGAAGGCAACTGATTTATTTGAGTTAATTTTATACCCAGCCACTGTGGTGAACATATTTTTCGGGTTTAGTAGTTCTCTGGTAGAACTTTTGGAATTACTTAAATATACTATCATATCATCTGCAAATAATGATACTTGACTTCTTCTTTTTCCAATCTGTATCACTTTAATATCCTTTTGTTGTCTGATTGCTCTCGCTTAAACTTCAAGAACTATGTTGAATAAGTAGGGAGAGAGTGGGCAGCCTTGTCTAGTCTGTGATTTTAGTAGGATCATTTCAAATATCTCTCCATTTACTTTAATGTTAGCAACTGGTTTGCTGTATATGGTTTTTACTATGTTTAGGTATGGGCCTTGAATTCCTATTCTTTCCAGGACTTTTATATGAAGGGGTGTTGAATTTTGTCAAATGCTTTCTCAGCATCTAATGAAATGATCATGTGGTTTTGTTCTTTCAGTTTGTTTATATAATGGATCACGTTAATGGTTTTCCGTATGTTAAACCATCCCTGCATGCCTGCGATGAAGCCTACTTGATCATGGTGGATGATTGTTTTGATGTGCTCTTGGATTCGGTTTGCCAGAATTTTATTGAGTATTTTTGCGTCGATATTCATAAGGGAAATTGGTCTGAAGTTCTCTTTCTTTGTTGGGTCTTTGTGTGGTTTAGGTATAAGTCTACTTGTGGCTTCATAGAAGGAATTCAGTATCTCTCTGCCTATTTCAATTTTGTGGAATAATTTGGATAGTATTGGTATAAGGTCTTCTATGGCGTTCTGATAGAATTCTGCACTGAACCCATCTGGACTTGGGCTGCTTCTGGTTGGGAGATCTTTAATGACAGCTTCTATTTCTTTAGGAGTTATGGGGTTGTTCAAATGGCATATTGGTTCCTGATTTAACTTTGGTCCCTGGTATCTGTCTAGGAAATTGTCCATTTCCTCCAGACTTTCAAGTTTTGTTGAATATAAGCTTTTGTAGTAGAATCTGATGATTTTTTGAATTTCCCCTGATTCTGTAGTTATGACTCCCTTTCCGTTTCTGATTTTATTAATTTTGACACACTCTCTGTGTCCTCTCGTTAGTCTGGCTAAGGGTTTATCTATTTGGCTGATTTTCTCAAAGAACCAGCTTTCAGTTGTGTTGATTCTTTGTATAGTCCTTTTTGTTCCTACTTGGTTGATTTCAGCTCTGAGTTTGATTATTTCCTGCCTTCTACTCATCCTGGGTGTATTTTCTTCTTTTTGTTCTAGAGCTTTTCGGTGTGCTGTCAAGCTGCTGATATATACTCTCTCCTCTTTCTTCCTGCAGGAACTCAGAGCTATGAGTTTTCCTCTTAGCACAACTTTCATTGTGTCCCATAAGTTTGGGTATGTTGTACCTTCATTTTCATTAAATTCTAAGGAGACTTTAATTTCTTTCTTTATTTCTTCCTCACCCAGGTTATCATTGAGTAGAGCATTGTTTAACTTCCATGTATATGTTGGAGGCCTTCCCTTATTGTTGTTCAAGACCAGCTTCAGCCCATGTTGTTCTGACAGGATGCATGGGATTATTTCTATCTTTCTGTATCTATTGAGGCCTGTCTTATGATCAATTATTTGGTCAATTTGGGAGAAAGTACCATGAGGTGGTGAGAAGAAGGGATATCCTTTTGCTTTAGGATAGAATGTTCTACAAATATTTATTAAGTCCATTTGTTTCATGACTTCTCTTAGTCTGTCTATGCCTCTGTTTAATTTCTGTTTCCATGATCTGTCCCTTGATAAGAGTGGGGTGTTGAAATAGCCTACTATTGTTGTGTGAGGTGCAATGTGTGTTTGAGCTTTAGTAAGGTTTTTTTTTTTTTTTATGTATGTAGGTGTCCTGGTATTTGGAGCATAGATATTTAGGATTGAGAGTTCATCTTGGTGGATTTTTCCTTTGATGAATGTGAAATTTCCTTCCGTATCTTTTTTGATGACTTTTAGTTGAAAATCAATTTTATTCAATATTAGAATGGCTTCTCCAGCTTGCTTCTTCAGACCATTTGCTTGGAAAGTTGTTTTCTAGCCTTTCACTCTGAGGTAGTGTCTGTCTTTGTCTCTGAGGTTTGTTTCTTGTAGGCAGCAGAATGCTGGGTCCTCATTGTGTATCCAGTTTGTTAGTCTATGTCTTTTTATTGGGGAGTTGATACCATTGATGTCGAGAGATATTAAGGAATAGTGATTATTTCTTCCTGTTATATTCATATGTGAGATTATGTTTGTGTGCTTTTCTTCTCTTTGTTTTGTTTCCAAGACAATTAGTTTCTTGCTTTTTCTAGGGTGTAGCTTGCCTCCATATGTTGGGCTTTACCATTTATTATCCTTTGTTGGGCTGGATTTGTAGAAAGATATTGTGCAATGTGGTTGTGTCATGAAATATCTTGGTTTCTCCATCTATGTTAATTAAGAGTTTTGCAGGATACAGTAACCTGGGCTGGTCTCTTAGGGTCTGTATGACATCTGCCCAGGATCTTCTGGCTTTCATAGTTTCTGGTGAGAACTCTGGTGTGATTCTGATAGGTCTGCCTTTATATGTTACTTGACCTTTTTCCCTTACTGCTTTTAATATTCTTTTTTTTGTTTTGTGCACTTGGTGTTTTGACTATTATGTGATGTGAGGAATTTCTTTTCTGGTCCAATCTATTAGGAGTTCTGTAGACTTCTTTTATGTTTATGTGCATCTCTTACTTTAGGTTAGGGAAGTTTTCTTCTATGATTTTGTTGGAGGTATTTACTAGTCCTTTGAGCTGGGAGTCTTCACTCTCTTCTATACCTGTTATCCTTAGGTTTGCTCCTCTCATTGAATCCTGGATTTCTTTTATGTTTTGAACCAGTAGCTTTTCCCATTTTACATTATCTTTGACAGTTGTGTCGATGATTTCTATGGAATCTTCTGCTCCTGAGATTCTCTGTTCTATCCCTTTTATTCTGTTGGTGATACTTTTATCTATGCCTCCTTGTCTCTTCCTTTGGTTTTCTATATGCAGGGTTGTCTCCCTTTGTGCTTTCTTTATATCTTCTATTTCCATTTTTAATTCCTTCACCTGTTTGATTGTGTTTTCCTGGAATTCTTTCAGATATTTTTGTGATTCCTCTCTATAGGGTTCTACTTGTTTATTTATGTTTTCCTGCATTTCTCTAAGGGAGTTCTTTTTGTCTTTCTTGAAGTCCTCCATCATCATGATCAAATGTGATTTAAAATCAAGATCTTGCTTTTCTGGTGTGTTTGGATATTCATTTTTTGCTTTTGTGAGAGAATTGGACTCTGATGACGCCATGTAGTCTTGGTTTCTATTGCTTGGGTTCCTGTGCTTTCCTCTCACCAACAGTTTGTCTCTGGTGTTACCATGTTCTGCTATTTCCGACAGTGGCCAGACTGTCCTATAGGCCTTTGTGTCAGGAGTGCTGTAGACCTGTTTTCCTGTTTTCTTTCAGCCAGTTATGGGAACAGAGTGTTCTGCTTTAGGCGTGTAATCTTTCCTGTCTACTGTTTTTCACCTTTTCCTGAGGGCCTGTATCCTGTGTCCACCAGGCAGTTCACATGGAGCAGAAATTTTGTCTTACCTGTCGTCCCAGGTAAGGGGGGCTTGTTTTGAGCTGCCCGTGAGGGCAGCAACCAGAAGGGACTGCCCCGCCTTTTCCTGGGGCCCCTGTGCACTGGGGTCACAGATGGTGTTAGGTGTTTTCCTCTGGCGTCAGACATGTGGGCAGAGTGTAGTCTCTTTTGGCTTCCCAGACATGTCTGCCCCTCTGAAGTTTTAGCTCCCCCTTCCAGGAGATTTGGGTGCAGGGAGCTGTTGACCAGGTCTCTTCAGGTCCGGGTGGTGTCTGGACTGCAGGGGACCTGCCGCTTGAGTGGATGCTTTTTCTTTAACTAAAATTAGGCCAGCACCGGTTCAAGGTGCAGCCCAACCGGCTTATTATGAAAGAATTCCTGTTGATGATATTGGTCAGTTGAAAAAGGCAGTAACTTTATATGAACCACATATTAAGGTTTTCTAGACTAAAATTAACATTGCAAAGAACAGTGGTAGGAGAGGAACCTTGAGGACAACTGCTTGCTTTTGAAAATGTTCATGAGGACTACAAGAGAACATTGTTACCTATAAAGGAGACTGGAGATATTATTGCTTATATAAAGGCATGCAGGAATATCTTTCTTGAAATTGGAAAGATGCATTTTTGGCAGGTATTGATCCAGATAGAGTTAATAAATTATGTATTTTAAATACCTTTGAATATTATACAGGCATTTTAGCTCAAGATGTGTTGCCTTTAGAATGGCTATATATTAAATACAATGTTAACAAAACATTAACAACTTATGAGGAACAAATTTCTTTAATTATACAACAAGGCAGGTAAAGACCTGTTACACTGTCAGGATATGATTGTGCTACTAATGTTTTCCCACTGAGTAAAATAAAGTTGAATATTTAATGCAGATGTCTGAACTTTTCTGATTAGCCATGATTTCTTTACACTTGAAATATTTAACTTAATTTGCCCAATAGTAAATTGTGGGATTGCTTTAGAAAACAAAAATTTGTGATAAATACACAAAATTCTGTTGATCCATTACCATCTGTTGTTACTATGTTTACCAATGGCTCTAAAATCAAAAGTTCATATTGAACCAAACACAAATTTCAGGTACAAGAATCTTCTTTTGGGTCAATACATGAAAATGAATTATTAGCAGTAATTATTGTATTGCGGGATTTTAGTCATGATGTAAATATTAGAGCTGATTCACCCTATGTTGTAGTAGTAATACAGAATATTGTGATAACTGTTATTTCTACATCTAAGCCTATAGTAAATACGTTATTTTCACATATTAAAGGACTATTTTTATTATGAAACTCGAGAATATTTATTACACATATTAGATCACATTCAAAATTGCCAGGACCTTTAACATTTGGAAATCATATAGTAGATCAATTAGTGACACATGCTACCCCAGAAGAAAAGCATAGTCATAATCATGCAATGTAGGATATTTACAAATTAAATATAAGATTCCCTATTCTCAAGTCACATTATTGCTAATTGTCCTATTTGTAAGCCTTTACATATAAGATGTACTCCATCTGACATCAATCCCAGAGGAATACAACATAGTGAATTGTGGCAGATGGATGTAACCCATATTTCTGAGTTTGGTAGACTTTCATATATGCATGTAAGCAGAGACAATTTTTCAAAATTTGTATGGGCTACGCCATTACCTGGAAAATGCAAAGCTCATGATATACAGGATTTATTGGAAACTTTTGCTATTATGGGAATACACTCTAAAATTAAAACTGATAATGGACCAGTATATAATTCTTATAAATTGAATCAATTTTGTCAACAATATCATATTTTACATATTACTGGTAGAGGATACAATCCATAAGGACAAGCTTTTGTTGAAAGAGTATAGCATAACTTGAAACAACAAATTCAAAAGTTAAAAAGAGATTACCTTACACAGCCTGAATGGTGTTGGCAGAAGAAACTCAGAGCTACATTGGCACAAGTATTACTTGTTATTAATTTTCTTAATTTACCACAAGGTGAAGTTTTATCCAGAACAGATAGACACTTTATTCAATATCCCTCTGAAGTTATGGAATATCCAGTATGGATAAAAATTGCCCGAGGTGCTGAATGGCAGGAAGTAACAGTACTGTATGTAGGTAGGGGATAGGGTTTTGTCTCCTTACAGGATGGGAGACAAATCTGGTCACCCAGGAGATGGATCCAAGCATGGACTGATAAGAACTGTGCCCTACCCCAGTTAGAATCCAATTACACCAGCTGTATTTTCTCCTGATATAAGTCTTTCAGAGTTGAAGGACATGTCCTCTGTTACTGAGGCCATGGCTTCACTTAAATTTGATAAATGACAATGGAGAAGGATATGTACAGTAACAACCCTATTACCTACATGGGGTCAGGAAAAATGATTAGGAATTAAGGACAAAAAAGTGTTGTCTTATATGGGAAAGTCCTTTACTGTTCAGCATTTATTTTTAGCAATGTGTGCTTTACTTATGGTATCTTCTGTTTAGGCCAATGTGAGTTATTGGGTTTATATTCCTAATCCACATTTATTTGAGCCTGCTACTTGAGGGGAAACATATGTAGTGTTATACACCACTCCAAACATTTTATCATCTCCTTTGAATAACTTGACTTAGTTGAATAAGCATGATGGAGCTTTGTATAATTTTACTTATGCTGGCCCAAAGATGCCTTTATGTTTAAGACAGAGACCATGCCTCCAAATGGGCTATTAAAATTGGCCATTACCAGGAAAAAGGTTACAGTCTCCAGGACTCGATTACAGCGATTGACAGCTTGGTCTATAAACCAAAATTGGAATAACATTACATTTGTTAGTGATTTGTCTAATGTTACCAGGATGAGCAGAGAGGAGAATGAACACCTGAATGGATCCTTGCTGAAGGTATGGGGAGATGGTGGCATTGCTGATAATTGACTGTCCTCTGTGGAAGATACTACTGCATTTCAAATTCATGTGTGGAAGAATGCTGATACATTAAAAGAAGTTGTGCTTGCTAATGGAAGCTTTTCTGGGACTGCTCAATCTGCTTCTCAGTATCATTTTACTATATTTAAGAAAGAAGTTACTACTTGTCTTCCTATGCCATATTTGTTTTCTAAGAGTTGGATTTAATTTTGCTAATAGATTTGCTTGTATTAAATATTGTTTGTATTCACGTATTAATTCATCTGTTCAGGTTGATATGTATCAAGATTCTACTATGCTTATTCAGCAAAAAGATATGTCTGTATCCTTGTTAATTTGAGACATCATCTGTCTTTGTTATTCCTTCTCTTCAATGGCACATTTGTCCTATTCTGTTAATTTGATTCTCAACAGCTCTTTTTCCACCTTTTTTTGATTACCTTTCTGGTCTCATAGCCGGAACCACCTTTTCTTGACATTTAAATATATAGAGACATTGTGATTCATATCCTTCATTGAGAAATAATGTTCTTCATATCTATGTCCAGATTCTCAAATTCTGAACCACCAACATAAGAACATACATGGGCTGGATTAGGCTCTCCACCAATATATGTAGCAAATGTGGAGCTTGCTCTTCATATGCTTCTCAAACAAATGTAATGAGGGCTGACCCAAAAATAATATTCCCTACATGTGGGATATATTGTTCTTACTGGGTGACTTGTCCGCCCTAAATGTGACAGGAAGCACCTAGCCTTAGAGAGATATGAATAGTCAGGGTGGTAGATACCTGTAGGGATGCCTGCTCAGAGAAAGGGATAAGGGATAGAAGAAGGGTTTTGGAATGGGATGACAAGGAGGGAACAGTGAGCTGGATGTAAAGTGGTAAAAAAGTAAAATTAAATTAGAAAAACACACACACAAACACACACATACACACACACACACACACACACACACACACACACACACACCCATACACAGACACAACTATTGCAAGTCCATTTTGTTCTTCAAAATTTTACTAATTTATTTTCCTTCACAGATTGACAAAACTCAGCTGTGTATTGTTAACAAACTTGTATTATCTAATAATGAACATCATTTCTCTGCTGTTTTAAATTTACAAAACTTAAAGTGCATGTGAAATTTGTCTATGGTAGGACATACAGTCCTTATGGTATATGCTGAGAAATTATATAGTTGGGTTATATCGTAATTCTATTTTCAATTTAGTGAGAAATATTTGTATTTATTTGTATTATGAATGAAGTACTTTACTACTTATCTTTAAAAATGAGGTATCCTTTTTCCAACAGCATTTCCTGTTTTGTTGTATGAAACTGAAAAGCTTCATTAAGGCAATGGATAGCAACAAAAGGACGAAATGGAAACCTAGAGAAAAGGAAAACATCTTTAGCAGCCATACATCTGACAGAGGGCTGATATCTAAAATATACAAAGAACTCAGGAAACTAGGTAACCAACAAACCAAAAAATCTAATTTAACATGTAGCACTATCTAAACAGAATTTCCCACAGAATAATCTCCTATGGATCCACAGGACTTAAGGGAATGTACAACTTTCTTGGCCATTGTGAAAAAGAAAATTAAAATGACTGAAATTTGATCTTCCAGCTGTAAGAATGACTAAAATCAATGTCATGAGTGCCAGTTCATGTTGCTGAGAATATAGAACAAGGGAATACTCTTCCATTGCTGTTGAGAGTACAAACCTACACAGCCATAATGGAATGAATATGTTGGCGCCACAGAAAATTAGGACTCAATCTACCTGAAGACCCAGCTATACTAATTCAGTTTATATACCCAAAGGATGCTTCACTGTAACATAAGAATTCTTTGTCCATCAACTATGTTCATAACAGGTTTATTCGTAAAAGCAAGAAACAGCAAACTACCTATACATTTCCGAACTGGAAAATGGAAAAATAAAATGTGGTGAAAATGTGTTAATATGTACAGAATAAATATTACACAGCTAACGAAACATTGACATCATGAAATTTGCAGGCAAATAGATGGAACTAGAAAAGAACACCTTGTATGAGGTAAGATATTTCTAGAACTACAAACATAGTATTGACTCACTTATGGAAATTAGCTTTAAAATAAAGGACAACAATCCCACAATTCACAGACCAAGAGAAACAATGTAAAGAAAATAACTCAAGGGTAAGTTACATGACCTTGAAAGGGATAAAGAATGAGAAGCATGGCAAGAGAGGTCTGGATGGAGGAGTGGAGATTAGAAGATGGTGAAAACTATATTTAGTTCTTAACAAATGAATGGCAATTGCATAGAGATAATCCATCAGAAAATAAGGCTTGAAGAAAGGGAAACAAAGATCATTCACTGTTTGGAGAGAGCCAGTCATAATGGAAAACATCTATATTTAGAGTAGTCAGGAGTTAGACATAAATGTGTGTGAGTTTAAGGTCAACTTGGTCCACATATTAGTTCAGTTGCAGACAGGGTTACATAGGAATCCAGTGTCTCCAAAAGCAAAGCAAAACAAAGACAAAGACAACCAAAAAAAGGAGGCTTGAAGTAGTAAGGCAGCTCAGGAACATTAGCACCGAGGAAAGGTAAGCAATGGGATTGTAGTATAAAATCATTCTGACCAAATTAATGAGGTTGTGAGCAGACTTTGGTATAAGCCAAACTTTTGAAAAAACAAGTGCGATGGTTATTCCTGTTGTCAACTTGACTTTTTCTGGAATGAACTAGTCCTGAAATGGAGGGCACCCTTGTGATTCAAATCTTGAGGCAGGAAGTCAAAGGCTTCTGTCATGGTACTTCATGTGGAGATCTTAGGACATATTGGCCTTGAAAAGCTTTGGCTCATTCAAGGTAGTACAGGCCTTTAATCTCAGGAGACTGGGGTAAGCAGATCAGAGATCAAGGTCACCTTGAGACAAAGGGAGGTCTAGATTCAGGCATGCTGGTACACACCTTTAGACTGAGCCATCTCAGATTTATTTTCTAATGGAGACTTGCATAAGAACATGAGAAGACAGAAGTTTCTCTTCTTTTCCTGCTGTCTTTTACTTGCCAGCACAGCCATTGGATCCTAAGTCTTAAGAAGGTACAAAAGAGCAGGTGAAATTACTGTCTCCATGGGATGAGCAACTCATGTGCACTTGGACACAGCAGCCCCTTATCCGGTTTGTTGGACTGCAGACTATGTCATTACAATAACTTCCTATAAGATACAGAAGCATTACACATGTTCTCTGATGAGAGAGAACCATGACTAATTCCAAAACAAGCACTTGCCTGCCCACACACACACAAACATACACACATGGGTGCTTGGAAAAGAAAGAAAAAGAGACAACAATACCCCTATTTTTATCATACTACTGTCTTCATTTGTTGCCCACTAAATATCATAAACTCCAAAAATGAAATACATGCTCTTCTCTGCTGTTAGAGATGAGCTTTCTTCAGCCTCTGTCTTTTCTATATAGGGCTACTGACACATCTTGGTTGCCTCCTGACCTCTATCTTATTCCAATGTCAATGGTTTAGCCATGGTCACTGAAGCAATTACAATCTACAACTTCCAGAAACCATAGGATTTTAACAAGTTTTGAAATACCCAGACGTAGTAGATCATATCCAATTGCATTCTGATATTAAATAGCATCTGTAACTGACTCACTGAAGACTCTATGAAAAGCCATTTCAGCAGAACCTCAGATGAATCAGAGCAGAGGGCTAGACAAAACTACCTCCTAGTGGTTCCTGGAAACACCCTTGAAATGCAGTGAATGAAGAGGTATGTTTGAGAATAGATAGGCTTCCTTCCTTTGTACTCTTGAGTATGGAAATGTGTGTGTGCAGTAGAGAGGGGGAACATCAGAACTGTGGAGTACCTTCATCACAATAATGTGGAGATTTCAAGAGTTGAGTAGTTTTCTTTGAACAACATTTATAATCATGGGGTTTGTTTATTTATTTATTTATTTTGTGAAAACTGAGTGCATCTCTAGTATGGGTTCTTTCTATGTATGTGTTTAAGGATATCTTTTTGCTTCTTTGTGAATTTGATGTTGTTATTCATTCATTTTTAATATTTTTCTTATGAAAGTGTGGTTCTGTGGTATTTTAGAGACATGGGTATAACTTAAAATTTGAGGAACAACAAAAATAACGTTATTTTTCTAAGGGGCTAATTTTCTAAACTGTGATCTAGGACACACCTTCTTGTGTTTTTATGATAAGTCTTCTGATCCTTGAAACAGGATTTTTCACTGTTGAAGCAAGTTATGTTCTGTTATACATGCCATTTTGTCCATTTTATCTTACCCGGAAGTATGTGTAGGACTATGATGAAATATTTAGTGTCAGACACCCAAGTTGTGATAGAATTCTCTTGATTTTGGGAGAGGGGTGTTAGCTTAATTTTTTTAATTAAATATTGCTTTTTTCAAATTTCAAATATTATTACATTTCCTGGTTACCTGTACATAAGCCCCTTCTTCCCTCCCCCTCCCCTTCTTTATAAAAGTGTCCACCTCCATATCCAATTCTCCTTACTGCCCTACCAACATTCCCTTACACTAGGTGTCCAACCTTGGCAGGACCAAGGGCTTCTCCTCCCTTTGTTGCCCAACAATGCTAACCTCAGCTACATATGCAGATGGAGCGATGGGTCAAACCACGTATAGTCTTTGCTTAGTCATTTAGTCCTCGGTAGCTCTGGTGGGTTGTGATTGTTGTTCTTATGGGGTTGCAAGCCCCTTCAGATCTTTCAATCCTTTCTCTAATTCCTCCAATGGATATCCCGTCCAAAGTTCAATGGTTTGCTGCTATCATTTGCCTCTGTATTTAACATGCTCTGACCGTGTCTCACAAGAGACATCTCTATCCGGTTCCTGTTAGCATGCACTTCTCAGGTTCATCAATCTTATCTAGTTTTGGTGGCTGTATATTTATGAGTCACAAGTGGGGCAGGCACTGAATGGCCATTCCTTCAGTCTCTGCTCCAAACTTTGCCTCCGTATCCCCTCCTATGAATATTTTTGTTCAGACTGTTAAGAAGATTGAAGTGTCTGCACGTTAGTCATCATTCTTCTTGAGCTCTGAATTGTGTCTTTATTAATTCAAGTTTTGGACTAATATCCTCTTATCTATGAGTGCATACCATGTGTGTATTTCTGGGATTATGTTACATCCCTCAGGGTGATAGTTTTTAGTTCAATCCATTTGCCTTTGAATTTGATGAAGTCATTGCTTTTAATAGCTGAGTAGCACTCCATTGTGTAGATGTACCACATTTTCTCCATCCATTCTTCTGTTGAAGGGCATCTGGGTTCTTTCCCGTGTCTGGCTAATATAAATAAAGCTGCTATGAACATAGTGGAACATGTGTCTTTGTTGTAGGTTGGTGCATTTTATGGGTATATGCCTAGGAGTGGTATAGCTATTTCCAAAAATAATACTTCCAGTATTCTGGGGAACCTCCAGACTGATTTCCCCAGGGGTTGTATCAGTTTTCAATCCCACCAACAAAGGAGGATTGGTCCTCTTTCTCCACATCCTTCCCAGCATCTGTTGTCACCTGGGTTTTTGATCTTAGACATTGTGATTGTTGTGAGATGTAATCTCAGGATTGTTTTGATTTTCCATTCTCTGATGACTAAGGATGTTGAACATTTCTTTAGGTGCTTTTTGGCCATTCGATATTTCTCAGCTGAGAATTCTTTGTTTAGCTCCAGACCCCCATTTATAATAGGGTTATTTGTCTCTTTGTAGTCTACCATCTTCAGTTTTTTTTTTTTATATTTGGACCTTAGCACTCTATCAAATGCAGGATTGGCAAAGATCTTGTCCCAATTTTGTCCTAATGACAGTGTCCTTTGCCTTACCGAAGCTTTCCAGTTTTATGATAACACATTTGTCCATTTTTGATCTTAAAGCATAAACCATTGTTGTTTTGTTCAGGAAATGTTTGACAATGCCCATGTGTTCAAGATTTTCCCCACTTTTTCTTCAATTAGTTTGAGTGTATATGGTTTGATGTGGAGGTCCCTGATCCACTTGGACTTAAGTTTTGTACTGGGCCATAAGAATGGATCAATTTGCATTTTTCTACATGCTGAACTCCAGTTGAATCAGCTCCATTTTTGAAAGGCTATCTGTTTTTCATTGGATGGTTTTCGAGCTCCTTTGTCAAAGATCAAGTAACCATAGATGTGTGCATTCATTTCCAGGTCTTTGATTCTATTTCACTGATCTACTTGGATCTCTGTGTACTAATACCATACAGTTTTTATTACTATTGCTCTGTAATACTGCTTGAGGTCAGGAATGGTAATTCTCTCAGAAGTTCCTTTATTGTTGAGGATAGTTTTAGCTTTCCTGGGTTTTTATTATTCCAAATTAATTTGCAAATTGTTCTTGAAGAATTTCTGTGGAGAATCTCTATGAAGAATTGTGTCAGAATTTTAATGGGTGTAGATTTGAATCTTTAGGATGCTTTTGGCATGATGGCCATTTTTACTGTATAAATCCTGCCAATCCATGAGCATTTGGGGTCTTTCCATCTTTTGAGATCTTCTTCAATTTCTTTCTTCAGAGACTAGTTGTTCTTGTCATAGAGATCTTTTACTTGCTTGGTTAAAGTCACTCCTCATGTGTGTAATTTTTTTGTTTGTTTGTTTGAGTTTTTAGATGTCAAGCTGCTGATGTATGCTCTCTCCTGTTTCTTTTTCCATAGCACTCAGAGCTATGAATTTTGTTCTTATCACTGATTTTATTGTGTCCCATAAGTTCAGGTATGTTTTATTTTTATTTTCATTAAATCATAAGAGGTCTCTAATTTCTTCCTTTTTTTTTCTTGCTTGGTCAAGTTGTTCAACTACCATGTATATATGGGCATTCTATCATTATCATTATTGAAGACCAGCCTTAGTCTGTGGTGATCTTATAGGATGCACAGGATTATTTCTATCTTTCTGTTGAGACCTGTTTTGTGACTGATTATATGGTCAGTTTTGGAGAAGGTACAATGATGTGCTGAGAAGAAGGTATATCCTTTTGCTTTGGGATGTTCTATAAATATCTGTTAAATCCATTTGTTTCATAACTACTGTTAGTTTTTCTATGTTTAGTTTCTCTGTTTAGTTCCTGTTTCCATGATCTATCCATTGATGAGAGTGGAGTGTTGAAATCTCCAACTATTATTGTGTGAGGTGCAAAGTGTGCTTTGAATGTTAGTATGGTTTCTTTTATGATTGTATTTGCCATGCATTGGAGCATAGATATTTAGGGTTGAGATTTCATCTTGGTGTATTTTTAATTTGATGAATATGAAGTGTCCCTCGTTATCTTTTTTGAAGTCTTTTAGTTGAATGTTGATATTAACTGATATTAGAATACCTACCCCACCTTGTTTCTTTGGACAATTTGCTTGGAAACTTGTTTTACAGCCTTCTTCTCTGAGATAGTGTCTGTCTTTATCCCTGAGTTGCTTTTCCTTTCTGTGGCAAAATGCTGGGTCCTTTTTACATATATAGCCTGTTAGTCTATGTCTTTTTATTGGGGAATTGAATCCATTGATTTTGAGAGATATGAAAGAATAGCGATTGTTTCTTCCTGTTATTTTCATATATAGAGCTGGACTTTAGTTTGTGTGTCTCTCTTCTTTTTGTTTTGTTTCAAGGAGATTACTTTCTTACTTTTTCTAAGGGGTTGTTTCCTTGTGTTGGAGTTTTGCATCTATTATTCTTTGTATGGCTGGATATGTAGAAAGATATTGTGTAAATTTGGTCTTGTCATGGAATATCTTGGTTTCTCCATCTATGTTAATTGAGAATTTTGCTGGATCTTGGCTGGCATTTGTGTTCTCTTAGAGTCTGCATAATATCTTTCCAGTATATTCTAGCTTTCATAATCTCTGGAGAGATGTCTGGGGTAATTCTGATAAGTCTGCCCTTTTATGTGACTTGACATTTTCCCTTATTCCTTTTAGTATTCTTTCTTTCTTCTGTGCATTGCATCTTTCCAATATTATGTAATAGGAATTTTTCGTCTGGTCCAATCTGTTTGGAATTCTGTAGTTTTCTTGTATGTTTATGGTACCTCTTTTTCAGGTTAGGGAAGTTTACTTCTATAATTTTGTTGAAGATATTTACTGTCTCTTTAAGTTAGGCACCTTCACTCTCTTCTATACTTATTATCTTTAGGTTTGTTCTTCTCATTGTGTTCTGGACTTCCTGGATGTTTTGGGATAGGAGCTTGTTGTGTTTTACATTATCTTTGATGACTGTGTCAAAGTTTTCTCTGGTATCTTCTGCCCCTGAGATTCTCTCTTTTATTTCTTGTATCCTGCTGGTGACGCTCACATCTATGACTTCTGTTCTCTTCCCTAGGCTTTTTATTTCCAGGGTTGTCTCCCTTTGTGCATCGTTTATTGTTTCTATTTCCATTTTTAAATCCTGGACAGTTTTGTTCAATTCCTTCACTTGTTTGGTGTTTTTTCGTAATTGTTTAAGGGATTTTTGTGTTTCTTCTTCAAGGACTTCTATTTGTTTACTTGTTTTGTCCGATATTTCGTTAAGGGAGTTATTTATGTCTTTCTTAACGTCCTTCATCATCATCATAAAATGTGATTTTAAATCTAAATCTTGCTTTTCCAGTGTGTTTGGATATCCAGTATTTGCTTTGGTGGGAGACCTGGGTTCTGATGATGACAAGTAGTGTTCATTTCTTTTGCTTAGGTCCCTGTGCTTGCTTCTTTCCATCGGATTGTCTCTTGTGTTAGCTTGTCTTTCTGTTCTGACAGTGGCTGGACCCTCTTGTAGGCCTCTGCATCAGCACTCCTGTAGACGTGTTTTCCTGTTTTCTTACAGCGCTATTTTAAACAACATGGAATCAAGAAAGATTTTTGTATATCCTCTCATGACACCATGCTAGCTCATTGTGATCAAATTTGCTTTCACACTGTGTAATTTTTTCTTCCATGAGTTGCATTCATTTAGTATTTTCTCAGAAAAATAAAAACAAAATAAAAATATACCTATTAATTGATCTATGTGTTGATGTATTTATGTATGTATCTATGTGTATAAAATATATAAACCCAACAAAATTCCTGCCATGGTTGTTTTGTACATTTTTTAAAATGCTTTTCTATTAAATTATTTTTGAAAATGTAGTAGAATGCAGCAGAGAGGATAGAGAGCACCTCATTTACAATAAAGATGCTTGAAAAAGTCATATGCATTGTGTGTGTTTTGTCTGTCTGTTTTTGTGTATGTGTGTGTATGTGTGTGCACGTGTGTGTGCATGCACTCAATTGTAGTTTCTAGTCTGTATAAAAGACGATACTCATGTCAGAAGCCACATGCTGCCAACTAAAAAGCCTAGTGTAAAATCCTTCTAATCCCAAAGGAAGAATAAAATCAACTAACTTGATCACCCAGTGCTCCAGTGGACAAAAACACCAACCAAAGACTATACATGGAGGAATCCATGGCTTCAGATCCATATGTAGCAGAAGATGGACTTATCTGGCATTAATTGGAGGAGAGGCCCTATATCCTATGGAGAATTGATGCCCCAGTATAGGGTAATAATAGAGCATTAAGGAGCGAGTGGGTAAGTGGGTGGAGGAGTACCCTAAAAAAAGAAAAGAGTAAGGGGATAGATGTGGGATGGCTTGAGAATTTCGTGGTGGTGAAAATGGAATATCATTTGAAATGTAAACCTATCAAATGATTAATAATAATAAAACAATGGATTTCTGATCACACACTACAGCTGATGAGGAAACCAGGGCGTGGTGTGAAAACAAGGAATACAAAGTGATGAAAACTGACAATTGAGAGTGTATTGTCAATTTTTTATTATTCAAAGATAAGATGTATTAGGACAATTCACTTCAATGTGTAAGTGGGACTCCATAGATGGCAGACCTCAAATGATTCTGTGTCAGAAACAAATCCTCCTGCTTTCCAGACTGCCCTTCTGTTTGCTTGTTCTAGCCCAGCCTTGGTCTTCTTTCCATAAGCCAGCCATTTCTGTAACTGCAATATCTTCTGTAGGATAGGAGACAATTTCTGGAACAATGAGCATTTCTTGAAGGGAAAAATTCTCATGTTTCAAATTGGCCCAACATTATCTGATCTTCCTTCAATGTATTGACCTTTTGAAAAATTATTTGAGCCAAGGCTTTCAGGAACTAATTTTCCATTTTCCTCTGGAGAGTGAAAGAACACTTGCAAATACAATGTGAATAGTGACTTCAAAGAACAGAATTTTGAATGCCAGGACAATATCACTAGATATGAGCACTAGACAAATGAGCTAACCATAGTTCAACGATGTTGTACAAGCAGTTTGAGGGCAGATTTTCTGTCATCAACATATTTATTGACAATGGTCACTTGGCTTTGTTTACAGGTCTGTGTCTCAATGCAAGAACTGAAAGTTCTCATTTCTGACAACATACAATTAAAAGAAGTCATCAAGCTTTTAAAACAACAGCAATTAGTAACACTAGAGAGAGATAGGACACCATTGCAGATATCCCATGTCATGTTCTTGGCACCAGGTAAGCTTCAGAGAAAAGAGGTGTTACATGGGGACAAATTCTGGGCCAAAAATTCTTACCTCCACAAGACATGGAGACAGTAAAGATAGTGCCCCTGTCCCTGCCGCTGCACCTGCCCTGTCCCTATAATTCTAGTGAAGCAAATAATGGTGATAATAATCCCCCAAGTGAGACAGATCTCCTGGTAACCATCCAAATAGATGAGTACCCCTGAACGGGGTGCTGTTTTGTGTGTGTCACATCAGGGTGACTGAAGAGCAAGCCAAAGCACTATGAGCCACTAGGTAGAGTCTCTGAGGTCACATTCCTTTGATGCTTTCTCTAGGGAGTTACAACATGGATTTGTTTACAGACTACACCACACTGAAAACAAGGAAGATGGCCAGCAACACTTATGGGAATGCTAGTGAAGTAAATTGTGGTGATATCAGTCTTGGAAACAACATGGACTTCCTTTTTTTTTAATCAAGAAAGTAGAGTTGCTTGATCCCACTGAGACAGGTGTTTCATATAGAATTGTTGAAAACTCTACAAGAGCAACTTCAGATACCTCCAGGTCTACAAAAGAGTCCCTGCGGGCACTTTCTTCTGAAGATGATGCAGTGGAGGTATGCGGGGTCCCTTTCATGCCAGAACTGCCTTTCCCTGTGCTTGTACATCTTGGACAGAATATTGAGGCAAAATACACTTGTAAGACTCTGGCTCTTTGGGATTTAACATTTTCTTTGATTGCTATATAAATATCCTCTATTGTACCTTCTACAAGTGAGATTCCTAAATGTCCTTCCATTTCCTCTCCTTTCGTTTTCTTTTATAGGTTTTTCATCTACAGGGTTTTCTCAGTGTGTGTGTGTGTGTGTGTGTGTGTGTGTGTGTGTGTGTGTGTGTGTGTGTGTGTGTGTTTTATGCTTCTATTTCCAATCGCAGGTCTTACACAGTTTTATATATTTCCTTCAACTGTTTAGTTGTATTTTCCTCTTCAAGGAATTTATTTGTTTCTCCTTTAAATACCTCTCTCTGTTTGATCATATTTTCCTGCACTTTATAAAGGAATTTATTCATTTCCTCTTTAACAGTGTCTATCAACATTATAATATTGGATATACAGTCATTTTCATAAGATTTCGTTGTGTTAAGATAACCATGGTTTGCTCTTGTGGGGTACCTGTGCATTGGAGATGTTATCTTACCCTGTCTTTGTTGAAGGTGTTATTTAGGGAGCCTACAATCATCTGGAAGGTGTTGGTCCCTAGGTGTTCTTGTTTTAGCAGGTAGTGGGAGGAAGTTGAACCTCAGTGATCCTGGAATGGCGCTACTCTGATTGGAACCCTTAGGGTGAATGTTTCCAGATTTTCATGACTTTATTGTTTAGAACTGAAACTCCATAAATATTATAGAGATACAGGTCAGATGTAGGTGGATGGAGAGCAGAAAATAGATGAGAGGTCACCCTGGGAGAGTAGGCTGCTTAGGGAGGCTTGGGTAACCCTAGAATAATCAGAAAGCAGGGAAGATGGGTGGGGGAAGGGAAGGTTACCTCTATGACTCAGGATCTGCAGGTCTGATGATGGTGGGGACTGAGCTGGCAAGAAGAATGGATGTCCCCCTGACAATGAAGGCTTCTCAGGGCATCTTGGCTAGGATCGAAAGGCTCAGAGACCAGGAATAATTGGTTTCTTAAATTTATTTGTGTAACTTATTTTACATTATTCCAAGTTAATATTAAAACATCATGACAGGGGGTTGGGGATTTAGCTCAGTAGAAGAGAGCTTGCCTAGCAAGCACAAGGCCCTGGGTTCGGTCCCCAGCTCCGAAAAAGAAAGAAAAGAAAAAAATCATGACAGGAAAGTAATTCTCAAGCTTTCACATAGACAGTGACAGAGAGTTGTTATGAAAATAACAAAGGTCTGTTGAAAAGATGCCAAAGAATAATAAATGTATACATTGTTCACTCAGATTCTACTCACAGTCATAAGAAACCTGTAGCCGTTCCCCACAGAGCACAACTGTGCTTCCATGGAGTACAGCATTAGAGTGGTTTTCTTTTCATACCAAGTTGGTGGAACCAACAGACCGAGGATATAGATGGAGTACAGCACATTGTCTCCATTTCTATTTTTTTAAGTGAGACTCAAAAATACAGTAAGTTGTAATAGGACTGCATTCTGCTATGTGGAGTCTTCTTTAAGGTAGGGTAGAGTGCATCACTGTGGAGGCTAATTGCTACCCCTGAAAATGGCTTCTTGATAGGAAGCTCTCTGTATGCTATTGAAATATGATTCAATATATAGCCAAAACTTCTCTATGATAGATAGATGAATTGCTTTTTTCTGTTTTTTTTCTTCCTTCGTCTCAATATTTATCTACATTAGAAGACTGTATGAGTTAAATCCTAATTAAAGAACCAGATATTTAAACAATTCTTAACATTATTTAACAAACCAAATAACCACAAGTCTGTCTAGAGCAACTATACAGTTTATATAAAAGGCTTTTATGAAAATTGTAGAAAAATAGAAATATAGATTTATTGTCTTTTAATTCATTCGAAAAATCCACATGAAGTGTTTTATCTTTTATTTATTACTTGCCTAGCCATTCATTTTATTCCATTACAAGCAAACTGGCTCATATATTGCTATTTCTGTTAAAGGAAACATACTCGTACTGTAACTAGAAACATTTTCATGCCTGAGTTAACTCTTAACTTAATATCTGTTATGTTCTATGCTTTATGGTTCTTGGAAACCAATCATAATAGAGGTCAATTATTCTTGCTTTATATATTAGTCTCAATAAACTTGGACGCATGCCGTCCTTGGGGATCAACATCCTACCTGTGCCATGTTTGTGGGTAATTGAATCCCTGGTTATCAAGTTGGGACATGAATTCTAGGCAAGTCAAGTCACCCTGTCACAGTGGATTAATCCAACCCCTGAGTATAAGATAAGCATGCCACTAACATATGTTCCTTAGGAAGTCTCCTGTCCCTAAATACAGATTGATGAAAGAACTTGGCACAGAGATTTGCTGTTTTTAGGCTTCAAAACTCTGTATGAATCTGGCTCAGATTTAGTGGGGCCCAAGGTTGTTCTGTGGAACTGATTGATCAGTCCTGGGGAAAATCTCAATAAATTATCCCTGGCTAAGTGGAATTGGTATACATTGTTGTTTGTTGGGAAATGCCTGGACACCAACATAAGTGTTGTAGGTTTGTCTTTTTGTTCTTTTATTTGATTTTTTATTTACATTTCAAATATTATCCTGTTTACCAGTTTCTGCTCCAGAAACTCACTATCTTAATCTTGTACTCCTGATTCTATTTGGGTATTTCCCCACCAGACCATACACTCCCTCCCGCCTCCTTACCCTGATATTCTCCTATATAGGGCATCCAGCTTTGACAGGACAAAGGTCTCTACTCCCATTGATGCTGTCAAGTCAAGGCCATCCTCTGCTACACATGCAGTTGGACCCATAGGTCCATCCATGTGTACTCTTGGGATGGTGGTTTAGTTCGTGGGAGCTCTGGGGTTCTGGCTGGCTGATATAATTTTTCTTCCTATGGGGTGGCAAACCCCTTCATCACCTTCAGTCCTTTCTCTAACTCCTCCAATAAGGAGCCCATTCTCAATTAAATGGTTGGCTGTGAGCATCTCCTTCTGTATTTCTCAGGCTCTGGCCGAGCCTCAAGAGACAGCTATGTCAGGTTTCTGCCAGCATGCACTTCTTGGTGTCCATAACACTGTCTGAGATTCATGTCTGCAAATCGGATGGATCCCCAGGTGGAGCAAATTTTCAATATTTCCTCCTGTGAATATTTTTCTTCCTCTTTCTAAGAAGAACTGAAACATCCACCATTTGGTCTTCCTTCTTCTTGAGCTTCATGTGATCTGTCGATTTTATCTGGGTTATTTCAAGCTTTTGTGTTAATGTCCACTTATCAGTGAAAGCATACCAAGTTTGTGACACTCTGGATGACATTTTCTAGTTCTGTCCATTTGCTTAAGAATTTCATGACCTCCTTGTTTATAATAGCTGAGCAATATTCCATTGTGTAAATGTCCCACATTTTCTGTATCCATTTCTCTGTTGAAGGACGTCTGCATTATTCCTAACTTCCAGCTATTATAAATAAGGCTGCTATACACATAGTGGAATGTATGTCCTTGTTATATGTTGGAGCATATTTTGGGTATATGCACAAAAGTGGTATAGCTGGGTTGTCAGGTCCACCAGACTGATTTCCACAATGGTTGTAACAGCTTGCAATCTCACCAACAATGGAGGAGTGTTCATCTTTCTCTACATCCCCGCCATCATCTGCTGTCTCCTGAGTTTTTTTGAACTTAGCCATTTTAATTGGTGTGAGGTGAAATCTCAGGGTTGTTTGGATTTGTTTTCCCTGATAACTAAGGATGTTGAACATTTCTGTAGGTGCTCCACAGCCTTTTCATATTCCTTCTTTTAAAATTGTTTGTTTAGCTTTGTACCCCATTTTTACTAGGGTTATTTGATTCTCTGGAGTCGAATTTCTTGAGTTCTTTATATAAATTGAATATTAGCATTCTATTGGACATAGGATTGGCCAAATTTTTTCCCAATCTGTTGGTTGCAGATTTGTCCTAATAACAGTGTCCTTTGCCTTACAAAAGCTTTGCAATTTTATGAGGTCCCATATGTTGATTCTTTGACTTAGAGCATAAGCCATTGGTGTACTGTTCATGAAATTTCCCCCTGTCCATGTGTTCGAGGCTCTTCCCCCACTTTCTCTTCTGTTAGTTTCAGTATATCTGGTTTTATCTAGGTGTCCTTGATCCACTTGCACTTGAGCTTTGTACAAGGCAATAAGAATATATCGATTTGCATTCTTCTGCATTCGGACCACCACTAGAAACCTAACCATTTGTTGAAAATTCTGTCTTTTTTCCACTGGATGTTTTCTGCTCCTTTGTCAAAGATGAAGTAACCATGATGAAGTGTTGGTTAATTTCTGGGTCTTCAATTCTAATCCATTGAACTACCTTCCTGTCTGTGTACCAATATCATACAGTTTTTATCATTACTGCTATCACTTATGGACCACAAAAGGAAGAAGTTGTAGAGTGATGGTGTTATTTAATTATTTTTAATATTTACTGTTGTGTGAATAATACTTTGCAAACACGTATGTATTTCCTCAAAATGCAAGATGAGTATTAAATGTTATCAGAATGTGTCGCTTCTGTCTCCGACCCGCAGAAAAGAGTGACGACACAGCGTTCTTCCCAAAGCCGTTTATTCAGGAACCTTACAACATGCAAACAGGAATCTTTTTTTTCTTTACTTCTCTCTCCCTTTCTCAGCCCCCGAGCACCCTCCCTTATGTCCTCCCTCAACCCCACCTCATCAGTCAAGTCTGAATAATTTCAGTTCATAGGTCCACATCACATGGCCAAACTTGCGTCATGGTTTCCCTGCGCAGCTCTCCCAATGGACATGGCTAGTTTCAGGTGTGTGAGGAAGTCAGGTGCTAGTCATGAACCTTAGCTGCAGTCCTGGGTGCCATCTTGGGACTGCCGCCACACCTTCTCCCCACAAGGATGGGGTTTATGACCACTTGGGTTGGCTGTTTTCTACCAAGCTGCTTTCAGGTCCTCTGCAAATGTAATAATTGTCTACAAAAGTAATAATTCTCTGCTACATGTGTATCTGGAGTCCTGGCTCCCTCCATGTTATTTCTCCATGGATGGTCTAGTCCCTGAGAGGTCTGCTAATTCAGTTATTTGATCTTATTTTTCTTAAGGATTTGCAATTATCTTCAGCTCCATCAGTCCTTTCCCTTGGTCTTCCATTCATGTCCACAGCACTATCTGACAGTTGACTATAAATATGTGAATCTGAATGTGTCAGATGCTGGTAGAAGATCTCAGAAAATAGCCATATCTAGCTCCTCTCAGCAAGCACTGCTATCCATCAGCAATAGTGTGGAGGTTTGTTGTCTGTGGATGGAAAGTATCTCTAGTTGGGGTGGTCTCTGGTTTCCCTTTCCTTCAATCTCTGTCTTTCCTTTGGAAAGGACATTTATAGGTTTAAAATTTGAGATGCTTGGATGAACCCATTCCTCTACAGTGAGCCATGACACTCCTGAGAACTGAGAAGACTACTCTCTGCTCCAACTCAAGAGGAGAACACCCAGCACCATTTATTGCCCCTGCGAAAGGAACCTAGAAGTAAGGGCAGGACTCTTCAGGTTACTGCCCTCATGGAGACCTGAAAGCCAGCGACAAGGAGAGACTACATGCCTGAGAGGAGAGGTAAGGTTAACTTTTCTGCTCCAAGTGAACTGCCTGGTGGATTCAGGACACAAAAAGGCAGAAATACTCTATGACCAGGCACCACTGATTTCGGGCCATGGCCCCAACTTTTCTCATCCCATATCACACCTCCCTGCTCCCAAATCCCAAGGGAGAGAGAGCTGATCAACCAGAAGTGTTGGCAATCCTAAGACTTCAGGGCAGGACCGATTGCTGTTTCTGCCCTCCATTGCCCACATCCATGGCCCAAGAGGAGACTGCATAGTGTGTCTGGAAAAATGAATATAGGAGCAGTCAGCTGCACAGGCCCTGTGGTCCAGATCAGCACACAGATCTGAACTGAACTGATCAAACCACTCTCTGAACCCAAATCCCATGGCAGGGAGAGGTAGACACTAAGAGGTAGAGATACCCCTGAAAACCTAGAGGAGACTACTCTCTTCTCACATTCCTGACTTAAGAGGTAAATGCCTATCTCCACTACAGCCCCTGAGGAAAAGCCCTAGCATCATCTGTGGCCCCTGAGCACAGGGACTAAGAGCAGTAGGGGCAGAACACTTCCAGTTGTGCCCTAACAGAGTGCTAAAAGCCAGCCGCCAGGAGTGACTGTACACCTGACAGGATAACACTCAAGTTTAATATATGGAAAAAACATCAATGTAATCCACTATATAAATGAACTCAAGGAAAAAACTACATGACCATTTCATTAGATGTTGAGAAAGCATTTGACAAAAGTCAACATCCCTTCATGATAAAAGTCCTGGAAAGAACAGTAATTCATGGCCCATACCTAAACATAGTAAAAGCCATATACAACAACCCTGTAGCTAACATTAACTCAATGGAGAGAAATTTGAAGCAAAACCACTAAAATTGGGCAGTAGACAAGGCTTCCTTCTGCCTCCCTACTTATCCAATATAGTTCTCAAAGTCCTAACTGAAGCAATTGTACAACAAAAGGAGGTCAACAGGATACAAATTGGAAAGGAAGACATCAAAATATAACTATTTGCAGAAAATTTGATAGTATACTTAAGTGACCCAAAAGTTCCACCAAAGAATTAGTGAGCCTGAAAAACAAATTAAGCAAAATGGCTGTGTCTAAAATTAATGCAAACAAATCAGTAGTCTTCCTCTACAAAAAAGAAAAACAGGCTGAGAAAGAAATTAGAGAAATGGCACCCTTCATAATAGTCCCAAATAATATAATAACTCGGGGTGACCTTAACCAAGCAATTGAATGGACTGTATGATAAGAACTGCATGTCTCTGAAGAAGGATATTGAATAAGACATTAGAATATGGAAAGATCTTCCATGCTCATGGATTGGCAGGATTAATATAGTAAAAATGGTCATCTTGCCAAAAGCAATCTACAGATTCAATACAATCCCAATCAAAAATCCATCTCAATCCTTCGTAGAGTTAGAAAGTAATTTGTAAATTCATTTCAAATAAAAAAAAAACCTCGAAGGATAGCAAAAACTATCCTCAAAAATAAAAGAGCTTCTGAGGGAACCACCATACCTAACCTTCAGCTGTATTACAGTGAAATAGAGATAAAAACTATACAGAATTGGTACAGAGACAGGAAGGTAGATCAATGGAATAGAATTGAAGATCCAGAAATGAATTCACACATCTATAGTCACTTGATTTTTGAGAAAGAGCCAAAAACATCCAATGGATAAAAGGTAGCATTTTCAACAAATGGTGCTCATTCAACTGGAAGTAAGCATGTAAAAGAAGGCAAATCAATCCATTCTTATTGCCTGTACAAACTGAAGTCCAAGTGGATCAAGGACCTCCACATCAAACCAGACACACTCAAACTAATAGAAGGAAAAGTTGGGAAGGTTCTCAAACACAGGGGCCCTGGAGAAAATTTCCCAGATAGAACAACAATGGTTTGCTGCTCTAAGATCAAGAATTGACAAATGGGATTTCATAAAGCTGCAGAGCTTCTGTAAGGCAAAGGATACTGTCATTAGGACTAAATGGGAACCTACAGATTCGAAAAAGATCTTTTCCAATCCTACATATGATAGAGGGCTAATATCCAAAGTATACAAAGAACTCATGAAGTTAGATTCTGGAGAGACAAAAAACCCTATTAAAAAATGGGGTACAGAGCTAAACAACAAATTCACTGCTAAGGAAGTTTGAATGGCTGAGCAGCACTGAAAGAAATGTTCAACATCCTTATGAATCAGGGAGATGCAAATCAAAAATAACTTTGGAATTCCTCAAACATCAGTCAGAATGGTTAAGATGAAAAACTCAGGAAACAGCAGTTTCTGGAGAGGATGTGGACAAAGAGGAACACTCCTCCATTGTTGGTGGGATTGCAAACTGGAAACCTCTCTGGAAATGAGTCTGGAACTTCCTCAGAAAATTGGATATTGAATTACCTTTGGACCCAGCTATACCTCTCCTGGGCATATCCCCAAAATTGCTTCAGCATACAACAAAGTAACATATTCCACTATGTTCACAGCAGCCTTATTTATAATAGCCAGAAGCTGGAATGAACCTACATGCCCTTCAACAGAAGAATGGATACAGAAAATATGGTACATCTACACAATGGCATACTTCTCAGCTATCAGAGAAAATGTCTTCATAAAATGAATAGGCAAATGGATGAAACTAGAAAATATCTTCCTGAGTGAGGCAGCACAATCACAGAAAAACAGACAAGGTTTGCACCCATTAATAAGTTGATATAAGCCAAAATGTTCAAATTAACCAAGATGCACAGACCACATGGATCTCAAGAAGCATGATCAAAATGGGGATGCTTCACTCCTTCTTTAAAAGGGGAACAAAAATATCTATAGGTGGGAATATAGAGGAAAAGTTTGTAGCAGAGAATGAAGAATCAGCCATTCACAGCCTGCCCTACATGTGGCCTAGATAAGATTGATGAACTTAAGAAGTGTATGCTTATGGGGACCAGAGGTAGATCTCTGTGAGAAACACACAGCTACAATATTTCAAATACAGAGGCAAATGCAAGCAGTAAAACACTGAAGTGACAACCGAACCCTGCTGAAGGAATTAGAGAAAGGTCTGAAGGAGTTGAAGGGGCTTTAGATCCCATAAAAACAAAAATCCCAAACAAGCATTGCTTCCAGGGACTAAACCACTACCCTAAGAATATAAGTGATGGACCCTGGGCTAGCCTTGGATGACTAGGCTTGTTGTAGCAGTGAATAGCCATTTTTCCGCAACAGTGGAAGGGGAAGCCCTTGGTCCTGCCAAGGTTGAACCCCCAGTGTTCTGGATTGTTGGGGAGGGGGACATTAATGAGGGGTTAATGTAAGAACACCCATATAGAACTGCAGGGGAAGAGGTTAAGGGGTTTATGGACAAGAAACGGGGAAACGGAAAAACATTTAAAATGTAAACAAGAAATGCTCAGTTTAATTAAAATGGAAGAAAAGAATTAGTAATCCACAAGTGGGATGTTACATCATCATTGGGAAAGTACACTTTAGTAACTACATTCTTCTCTCTTTTCACATGACATACTGAGTCCAAATTCCTACCAGTTTTTCTTGAGGCTGATACACAATTCAGTCAGACTTGTGCACATTCCTCAGGTGACGGTTATATGTAGATGATTGGCAGAATCTATGGCTACACAGGGAACAGACATAAGGCTTTTCTCCTGTGTGAATCCTCTCATGAGCCTTCAGGTTGGTCTTGTGGCTGAAGGACTTTTCGCATGTGCTACATTTGAAAGGTTTCTCTGGATTGTGTATGATCTCATGACATCTGAGGTCAGAGGCTCTTTTGAATGTTTTCTGACAGGTGGGACAGACAAATGCCTTCTTATTTTGGTGAGTTCTCTGGTGGAGTGAAAGATGACTGGCATATTTGAAAGTCCTAGGACATTCTTCACAATTGTACTGTTTAGGACCTACATGTAATCTCTTTTGATGACTTTTACTTGTCGAGTTTGCCTCCTGATTCTGATAAAGAAGTACAGCCTCAGATGAAAGCTTCTCTGGCCTGGAGGGGACCCCTGGTATGTCCCTAGGGTCATCTTCAGAAAAAGTTAGCCCCAGTGACTCTTGTTGGCTTGTGGATGTTCCAGGACTTCTTGTAAAACCCTGAGGAACCCCACAAGAAACATCTCCCATTTTAGGTTCAGGATGATACATTCTCTGGTTAATGAAGACGGAATCCATCTTCCTCATAGGAATATTATCAGCACTATTTTCTTGAGTAGCATTCTTGGAAGTGGTACAGCACTCTTCCCTGTCTTCAGAGATGTTTGTCCTGTAGAAAATCACCGGTTGTGCCTCCATGGGGATATCTCTCCAAGTGTGAGCACTCAGAAACTCTACATGATGACTGGAGTTGCCTTGACTTGCTCTGGCACCCTGAGTGAATTGAAAAGAATCGAGTCCGTCTTCCTGCTCAGGACACTGCTCTTTCTGTATAATAAGAAGGGAGTTCATCTCATGTCCAGTACTGCTATCACCAATGTTTACTTCAGTAGAATTCCCAGAAGTGTGTTTATTTTCACTGTTTTCTTGTCCTGTGGAAAGAATACAATCTATGAAAATGTACCCAAAAATGGATCCCCACAAATCATGTCTCTTCTGTCCAAGTTACCAACTAACCTGTGGCCAATAATATATCTTCTGCGATGTGTACCGGCATCTGAGTGCTCTCTGGTGTTAGCCCTGTTGCTAATTTCTGTTGTTCCAAAATCTTGATGACTTCTTTTAATGGCATGTTTTCAGAAAATTGGGCTTCCAGTCCTTGCATGGAGACATAGACCTGTAAAAAAATAACAGGTTACCCTTGGCTTGTCCTTGAGTCTGTGGATTACAGACACCTACCCACAACCGTCTAGCCCAGAAAGACTGGCCACTATGGATTAGCTCATTTGTTTAGTCCTAAAATCTAATCATCTTTTCATGGCATTCACAAATTCTGATCTCTAAAGTTACTATAGATGCTGTTTTAAATGTTGAATCACTACCCATACAGAAAGAAAAGGTTATATTCCTATGAGCTCTGCCCACCATATTTTCTTTAAATGGTCAGTGCATTGAAGGAGGATAACCCTTTCTTGCTTTTTTTTTTCAGGGCTGAGGACCTAACCCAGGGCCTTGAGCTTGCACTCTACCACTGAGCTAAATCCAACCCAGGATAAGCCTTTCTTAAAGTGGCCTTCCCATGTTGCCAGATTGGCCTTATTTTATGTGATCTTCTTTTTTAAAGTGCAATGTCTCAAAGAAACACAGGCCTACTCTCAGGTACATGATGGGGTATTATACCAGCAGTGTACTTAGTATTACTTTCATTCATGCAATTTTGAGCTTAAAATAGATTTCAAAGTGTATGTCCAGTATAGTACTTAACTTGCAAGATGTGGTGGTCAAACCATTTAACCTAGCATTTGAAAAGCAGAAGGAGAGTAATTCCTCTGATTCCAAAGACAAAGAGAACTTCATAAGGAAAACATGTCACAAATCTCAAATACTAGGTAGCAACCAACTAAGAAATGAACCAAACAACTTAAAAAAATAAAAATCCAAACAAAATATCTGAAATAACAGAAAACCTTTTTAATCAGATTGTTGGAATCTGTATATGATATAGTTGAATGTATTCAGCGTCTTCAACAATTCTGTCAATGACTGAGAATTATGCAAATCTAACATAATTAAATCTATATAAAATATATCCAAATGTGAATATTTGGACTGACTGAAGCACCATTAATCATCAAAGAAGTTCATATGGGCATTGCATTGCTTTGTTTACATGTAGCATCCATATTTCAATATTAGAATGTTAATATTCTGACATCTCTGTTTTCTAAACAAAGAATCTGTTTTTTGGAGTAGCCAATTCATGAATCCATCTAGTCAATTTGATCACCAGTTTTTGACACAATACCAGGGATCACAGGCTACTGTTGCAAACCTCGTTTTTAAGTGTGTGGAGCAGGATCTAGCAAACTACTCATGACTAAACACTAAGCACCTCCATGAACAAGCTGGGTCACACAAACAATGTATCTCCTCTACATCCTTAAAGGCTTCCCCATGTCAATTCTTTATTCTCTCTGCTAACATGTAAGTATATGACATTTATTTATGCACATAAAGCCTAAGTGATAGGATCCTTTCTGCTAAAAGAATAATTCGAAGCCGTAAGTTTCCTTGGGTATAAATATTTTCATTTGGGGAATAGAATCTCAATTGTAAAAAACAATACACATGATCAATCAAAGGAAAACAAAACAGAACAAAGCCTGCTACTTTTCCCAAAACCCAAATCATGCTATCTTTCTTTCCAACTAAGCCCCTCAGGTACTCACCATGGCAGGAGGCTTCAAGCACTCATCAGTCAGCCCCTCCAAGAATCTCCCCATGTTTCTTCCACTTGCTTCCCAAATCTCTTTCAAGACAAAATTGTCTTTACAGTGTCCAGTGAGGAGAAACTGCTCCAAGACCAGTTGAGAAATCATCTGCTCCTTGCTCTGTTTTTCTGGCTGCAACCATGAGTTAAACATCTGCCAGAGTTTTTGCAGCTCCTGCTTTGCTGAGAAGCCATTTTTGCTTGGGGAAAAGTTGAGCTGGGCACTTGATGAGTCAGAAAATATTTCTCCCCATTGTACAGGAGAAGCATGAGTTGGAATGAACTCTAAATTGTCTTTCTGAAGGTATTTTGCTGCTGTCTTGTGCTTTAAGGCTTCTTTAATCTCTGAAGCCATTGTGGTGACAATGGTCAGAAAGATTCACCTATGGCACTTTTTGTATCTGTTGTGTGACTTTAGGACCCAATGCCAACAGTCAGTGAAAATAATGGAAAAGCTGTGATTTAAAAAAAAAAAAGAAGGAACACATAATTAAAGTTAAGGCAAACAAACCAGAAACCAATTGAGATTTCTGTCACACATGCTTTTATGGGTTCCTGACAGTAAATGTGTCATTTTAGTCCTACAAACATGCTTGCAGGGAAGTGGATGTGGACAAAACATCAGACAAGAATTAAAAAAAAAACTTAACTAGTGTGAAAATCCTGAGTAAAGAATCGATAGACCTATCATAAACTCATAAGAACAGAGCAATGTCTTCTATTCCCCCCTTGGAAAAGTGGAAGTTACTTGCTCTTCCTCAAATTTTAACGTTCAGCCTGGTGTCTCATTCTAAAGTACCAGAGAATACCAACTTCATAAAAAAACTATTTAAAATGAATGACCAACAACATTACATTCACAGGGAAGCAAAAATATATCCATAAACATACCTTGATGTTTCCAACCTAGAATTTTTTTAGTGTTTACCAAAATCAACTACTTGGTCAAGAAAGGTTTGAAAAACAATACTCAACTACTGAGACCTACACATCATTGTGGGGAAGAGTTTGCTGAGCCCACACGTAATAATACAGACACACAGACACACACAAACACACGCTCAAACTCTCAAGGCCATCAAGAAGGGAAGTCTACCTGTTCCCCAAACTTACCTCTTTCAGCACTGGAAATCAAGAGTGATTCCAGGAAGGCATGAGAGGCAGTGTGTGCCTGTCCTGGCTCTGCTTCATCTGAGGTTCTGTTCAAATTGGTTTCCTTTTATACTGCCTGGCTTCAGTGAGTCAGTTACAGATGATGATTGGTTGCACAACGTGATTCAATCAGACTTCTTCTGCCTGGGTGGGGCACATCAACATTTTACTCCTAGAAGTAGAGTCAGGAGAGTCTCTAGCCTCAGCACCACCTGGAAGCCCAGGAGTTCCAAGGTCAGTCTGGCCTGGGAGACAGATACCAAACCAGGGCAGCAAATACAAGCAGGCAAACAACATAGAGGAAAGTCATCTTTTCCTGCTGATTGGGTCACATAAGAAATCTTAACCCAGCCCCAGTTTTCCATCTCTAATGCAATGATTGATGCTTGCCTGGAAAAAGATCACCAAGGCAAGCAGTTTAATTCACTGTAGTGACAGACAAGAGTGCCACCGTGAAAGGAATACAAATGTTGTCATTTTTCTTCCATGACTTCTGACACTGTGTTATCACATAGGGATGTTGGAAACTTGTTTAAATTTCTAGGTTTCCTGAGAAATTGGATCCTAAGTGCTTCAGTGAACTCTGTGAAATCCTTGATAGTGGAATCAGACAGGGCAGTAAGAACCCGAAAGGCGTCTACAGCACAATATAGGAAAGATAGGGGCTTAAGAGGACTTAATTCTTTTGGTATGCATTAGGTATGCCTATTGGGAAAACATTGGCATCATGTGAAGACCATAGATGAAAAAGAAATCAAAATGTGGGGCAAAATTACAGTCTTTGTTATTCACTCTCTCTCTCTCTCTCAAACTCCCTCCCCCTCTCCTGTTTGCTATTATGTTGGAAAATAGATATGTGGTATTACAGTCTGGTCACAATTTCTTTAAGTTGCTCAGAATGATTTTGCATTACAGTTCCATAGCTTTTAACTGCTCAGTACTGCTCAGTACAGACATGCAAGAATTACCTCACTTCCACCAATGTGCGTTTTGCATTTCTGTTTCTCGGTTTTTTTTTGTTTTTTTGTTTTTTTTTTTTTTTTCATGTTGAGACATTGTCACCTTATATATTCCTAGATATAATGGCCCTACTCCTTTAATCAGGTTGACCTGAGATTAACCCAACCTGGCCTCTAACTCTTGAATGCTGGAATTAAAGGTGTTATGAATGGCTTTTTCCAATTAGGATAATTGTTAGGTTCAGTTGTGACCCCTAAATTTGCATGTTGATTTTTTATACACAAAGCAAAGGTCATATATCAACTTTGTGCTGTGCTGAACGTCAGTACAAAATATAGAACCTTAATAGCCATCACCCCAAAGTAGGCTGGAAACTCAGAGATTCCAATTTTTAAAATCTCTACCCTTTTAAATTCACAAAACCAAAATTTTTTAATGTTCAAAACTCAAGCTGACCTTCCTCTTAAGGAAAATATTGTGACAGGACAAAGAAAGCACTACAAATCCTTCAAATAAATTAGGGTTTGTTACAACAATGATTGACTTACTTTGCAAAAATGTATGATTTGTTTTAATTGCTATTGATGATATCCAGGATATTGTTGAACTGATGCAATACTAATAGGAAGAAGCCTTCAGATGAAAGTATATTTTTTATCAAAAAGGAAACATTTTACTGTGGCTCTCTATTTTCTTCCTACATGTGAATTCCAAGAGACACAATTCAATTTAACAATTGAAATACTTGAAGGAGCTTAGTGGCTTTAATCCGGGCCACACCTTTAATCCTGGATCAGAAAAAAGAGGCAGGCGGACCTCTGTCAGTTTGAGGCCAATCTGGACTTCAAATAGAGTTCAAGAATAGCCTGGATAAACAGGTTTCTCAAAAAAGAATAATAATTATAAAAAAAAAAAACCCACACCACGAACAACAACCAAATAAAATAAGCAAAATTTATCACCATAATCAAACACAACATCAACAAAAACAGCAAATAATGCTAGAAATAATTGGGTTCCCTGACACAACTAGCAATAGAGAGATAGAAGACGTGATTTTAAACCTTGTTTCTTTGTTTATTTATTTATTTTTTATTAATTCATTTATTTTTGTGTGTGGAAGGATCCATAATCCTAGCTTACCCATATAAAAGACGCACAATCTAGCTATTTTATTTACAAATTTCAGGCCTACTTAGGGCAGATTTAGAGCTATTCTAACTTATTCTCTAACAATCCAGTCCTTGTTTTCTTGCTGTTTCTCGGGGCCAAGTGTTCATATTTCATCTCTTCCTATGGCAGCCTCCTCTACTGATATCTTCTTTCTTCTTTCTTTCCCTCTGACGGTAATGTATTCACTCAATCCTCAAACTGACATTTTTCCCTCCACTGACCAAACATAGCAACTAGCCTTTTACTGATCAGTTGAGTTGGGGAACAGGGTTCAAATAACATCATTTGGTAGATATATGAATCTGTACTTTGGGGCCAAGTACAGATTAAAAAACAATATTTTGCATTAGAATACAAGCAGCATCACAACAACCCACCACATTTTTTACTTACACTTAGAAGTAAAAATTAGTGGATAAAAATAGCTATTCTTGCATATGAAGAGGTAATTTCAACATGAGTTTGTACGTAAGAAACACCCTCCTAAAAGTATTTGAAGTAGCTGCTGCTGCAGAGAGCCCATGGGCACAACCCAAGAGCGAACTTGAGCCTCGGGACCACAGGTAAGACCAACTTTTCTGCTGCAAGAAAGCTGCCTGGTGAGCTCGGGACACACAGAGGCAGAATTCCTCTAGGACCGGGCACGTCCTGTGTTTCCCGGAAGTCCCACACCCTCGGGTCCCGGCCTGCAGCAGCTCTCTGCTCCCAGACCCCGTGAGAGAGAGACCCAACCGCCTGGTCAGGTGGGCACTCCTGAGGCTGCAGAGCCGAAGAGACCACCAACACTGCCCACCCCTGCCCATATCCCTGGCCCAAGAGGAAACTGTATAAGGCCTCTGGGCTCCCGTGGGGGAGGGCCCAGGAGCCGCAGGACCCCTGCCTGAGACACCTCCGGAACCTGAAGGAAACAGACCGGATAAACTGTTCTAGGCACCCAAATCCCATGGGAGGGAGAGCTAAAACTTCAGACAGGCAGACAAGACTAGGAAACCAGAAGAGACTGCTCTCTGCACACACATCTCGGACATCCAAATATGAATATGACAGGAAGCAATAATCACTATTCCTTAATATCTCTCAACATCAATGGCCTCAACTCCCCAATAAAGAGACATAGATTAACAAACCGGATACGCAACGAGGACCCTGCATTCTGCTGCCTACAGGAAACACACCTCAGAGACAAAGACAGACACTACCTCAGAGTGAAAGGCTGGAAAACAACTTTCCAAGAAAATGGTCGGAAGAAGCAAGCTGGAGTTGCCATTCTAATATCAGATAAAATCAATTTTCAACTAAAAGTCATCAAAAAAGATAAGGAAGGACACTTCATATTCATCAAAGGAAAAATCCACCAAGATGAACTCTCAAACCTAAATATCTATGCCCCAAATACAAGGGCATCTACATACATAAAAGTAACCTTGCTAAAGCTCAAAACACACATTGCACCTCATACAATAATAGTGGGAGATTTCAACACCCCACTCTCATCAATGGACAGATCATGGAAACAGAAATTAAACAGAGACGTAGACAGACTAAGAGAAGTCATGAGCCAAATGGACTTAACGGATATTTATAGAACACTCTATCCTAAAGCAAAAGGATATACCTTCTTCTCAGCTCCTCATGGTACTTTCTCCAAAATTGACCATATAATTGGTCAAAAAACGGGCCTCAACAGGTACAGAAAGATAGAAATAATCCCATGCGTGCTATCGGACCACCACAGCCTAAAACTGGTCTTCAATAACAATAAGGGAAGAATGCCCACATATACGTGGAAATTGAACAATGCTCTACTCAATGATAACCTGGTCAAGGAAGAAATAAAGAAAGAAATTAAAGACTTTTTAGAATTTAATGAAAATGAAGGTACAACATACCCAAACTTATGGGACACAATGAAAGTTGTGCTAAGAGGAAAACTTATAGCTCTGAGTACCTGCAGAAAGAAACAGGAAAGAGCATATGTCACCAGTTTGACAGCACACCTAAAAGCTCTAGAACAAAAAGAAGCAAATACACCCAGGGGGAGTAGAAGGCAGGAAATAATCAAACTCAGAGCTGAAATCAACCAAGTAGAAACAAAAAGGACCATAGAAAGAATCAACAGAACCAAAAGTTGGTTCTTTGAGAAAATCAACAAGATAGATAAACCCTTACCCAGACTAACGAGAGGACACAGAGAGTGTGTCCAAATTAATAAAATCAGAAATGAAAAGGGAGACATAACTACAGATTCAGAGGAAATTCAAAAAATCATCAGATCTTACTATAAAAGCCTATATTCAACAAAACTTGAAAATCTGCAGGAAATGTACAATTTCCTAGACAGATACCAGGTATCGAAGTTAAATCAGGAACAGATAAACCAGTTAAACAACCCCATAACTCCTAAGGAAATGGAAGCAGTCATTAAAGGTCTCCCAACCAAAAAGAGCCCAGGTCCAGACGGGTTTAGTGCAGAATTCAATCAGACCTTCATAGAAGACCTCATACCAATATTATCCAAACTATTCCACAAAATTGAAACAGATGGAGCACTACCAAATTCCTTCTATGAAGCCACAATTACTCTTATACCTAAACCACACAAAGACCCAACAAAGAAAGAGAACTTCAGACCAATTTCCCTTATGAATATCGACGCAAAAATACTCAATAAAATTCTGGCAAACCGAATCCAAGAGCCCATCAAAACAATCATCCACCATGCTCAAGTAGGTTTCATCCCAGGCATGCAGGGATGGTTTAACATATGGAAAACCATTAACGTGATCCATTATATAAACAAACTGAAAGAACAAAACCACATGATCATTTCATTAGATGCTGAGAAAGCATTTGACAAAATTCAACACCCCTTCATGATAAAAGTCCTGGAAAGAATAGGAATTCAAGGCCCATACCTGAAAGACCCCAGCTTAGCAGCAGTAACGCCATTTTGCAAGGCTGTACTTAAGATGACTGGTTCAGGGAAAGGTTAGAACACTGAGTACACAGCGGCTGCCAAGCAGGATGTGTTTGGTTGAAGGCCTGGCAACAGGACGACTGGGGTTGAGCGCCTGACAATGAGAAAAGCCCCGGGAGAGGTCCCACACCCTGGTGGGGGGCCGAGTCAGCCGTTATGTTCCAGGAAGGTAGCTAGGGAACTTGCCCCCGGGCTGAACCCTTGGGGGGCCGAGTCAGTCCTTATGTTCCAGGAAGGTAGCTAGGGAACTTGCCCCCAGGCTGAACCCTTGGGGGGCCGAGTCAGCCATTATGTTCCAGGAAGGTGGCTAGGGAACTCGCCCCCGGGCTGAACCCTTGCCACATTAGAATCCACCAATTATATCCCTGTAACCATGCATCTGCTTCTGTATGCTTGCTTCTGCTCCCCAGAATCCTATAAGAAGCCCATCCTTGGTTCCGTGGGGCGCGCCAGTCCCCCGAGTGACTGAAGCGCCCACAGGTGCCTGTGTATCCCGACAATAAACCAAATCCTCTTGCTGATTGCATCCTGTGGTCTTGGTCTGGTCATTGAGTTGGAGGGTCTCCATCCCGAGGGAAAGTTCTCCCTGAGAACTTTTCAATTTGGTGTGTTGGCCGGGAAAGGAGATCCTCCACCCAGGGACCACCGACCACCCACTGGGAGGTAAGCCGGCCGGCGTCTGTCTGATTCTGTCTCGTTCTGCCCTATTCTGTCTGTTCTGTGAGCGCTCAGCCAGGTTGTTTGGAATTTGGGCGGGACGAAGAAGGAGCTGACGAGCTCGGACTTCTCGCCCCGCAGCCCTGGAAGACATTCCAAGGGTGTTAGGGGCCCGACTTTTCGGGGCTCAATCTGGGACTCTGGTTAGAGGAGGAGGATCCGGACTTACGGCACCTCTGTCTGTATTTTTGGCTTTCAGAGGGCCCCGGACCTTTGCCACCTCCATCTGACTTTTTGCTTTCAGTTTGGTACCAAAGCCGTGCAGCACGCCTGTCTGTTGTTTGTTTGACTGTTGGTGTTGCCTGGTTTTCTCTGTGTCCTAATCTTCCTTAGAACTAACATGGGACAGTCTCTAACAACGCCCCTAAGTCTCACTCTTGATCATTGGAAAGACGTCCACGACCGGGCACACAACCAGTCCGTCGAGGTTAAAAAAGGAAAATGGCAGACTCTCTGCACATCCGAGTGGCCCACTTTCGGAGTGGGATGGCCAGTGAATGGCACATTTAATAAGATCATTATTTTACAGGTTAAAGATCGGGTCGTCCATGGACATCCTGACCAGGTTCCTTATATTATCACTTGGGAGAGTCTCGCCTTAGAACCCCCGCCCCCTGGGCGGAACCCTTCGTGGACACGAATTGGCCTCCCCTCAATCCCCAGCCTGTCCCCTCGGCCCCGCCTGGCCCGCCGGCCACGTCTTCCTCTCTCTACCCAACTCTAATTAAATCAGAGCCTTCTAAGAAACCTGTCCTCCCGGCAGACCCAAACTCCCCTCTCATAGATCTTCTCTCTGAAGATCCTCCTCCCCCATATCGTTTACCTACAGGCCCGGCTGAAACGGAGGAGGCAGAGCCGCCGGCCAGATCAGTTGCCGGGCCACAGTCTGATAAGGGTTTCTCCCCTGTCGCAGGGAGATTGCGCAATAAGCGCGATTTGATGCCAGATTCAACCTCCCAGGCTTTCCCACTTAGACAGGGAACCTGTGGCCAGACCCAATACAGGCCGTTTTCAGCAGCTGACATTTACAATTGGAAACAACACAACCCTTCTTTCTCCAAAGATCCGGTGGCACTCACCGACCTAATAGAATCTGTTTTACTTACCCACCAGCCTACTTGGGATGACTGCCAACAGCTCCTACAGGCCCTCTTAACCTCAGAAGAAAAACAAAGAGTGTTCCTAGAGGCCAGAAAGCATGTTCTGGGAGATGATGGGCGTCCCACCCAGCTGCCTGAGGAAATTGATGCTGCATTCCCACTTAAGAGACCAAACTGGGATTTTAATACAGCTGAAGGTAAGGGACACCTACGCCTTTATCGCCAGTTGCTCCTAGCGGGTCTCCGAGGGGCTATACGACGCCCTACTAATTTGGCTCAGGTAAAACAGGTATTACAGGAAGCAGGGGAAACTCCCTCCGCCTTTCTAGAGAGACTTGAGGAGGCCTACCGTATGTACACTCCCTGTGACCCAGATGACCCAGGACAAATGACGAGTGTCTCTATGTCCTTCATCTGGCAGGCTGCTCCAGATATCAGGACTAAGTTACAGAGGTTAGAAAATTTGCAGGGCTATACATTACAGGATTTACTTAAAGAAGCTGAAGGGATTTTTTACAAGAGAGAGACACAAGAAGAAAAAGAAGATAGAGTTCGCAGAGAGAGGGAAGAGAGAGATAAAAAAAGAAACAAAGAATTGAGTCGAATCTTGGCCGCCGTAGTTCAGGGCCAAGAAAGGAAGGGAGACAGGGGGGGAGCTCGAAAGGGGCTGAAGCTGGATAAAGATCAATGTGCCTATTGCAAAGAGAAAGGGCACTGGGCCAGAGAGTGCCCCAAGAAGCCTGGCGGACCCCGAAAGCCTCGACCATGAATCTCCCTCTTGGCTCTAGATAAAGATTAGGGAGGTCAGGGCCAGGAGGCCCCCCCCCCGATCCCAGGGTAACGCTTAAAGTTGGGGGGCAGCCGGTTACTTTCCTGGTAGACACAGGAGCCCAGCATTCAGTCCTCACCCGAGCTTCAGGACAAATCAGCAACCGGACGGCCTGGGTACAAGGAGCTACTGGTGAGAAACAATACCGATGGACTACGGACTGCCGGGTTCAGCTGGCTACCGGTAAGGTGACCCATTCCTTCTTACATGTTCCGGACTGCCCATACCCTCTGCTGGGCCGTGACCTGCTCACCAAACTAAAAGCACAAATTCATTTTGAGGAAGGAGGGGCCCGAATAACTGGCCCCCACGGAACTCCCCTTCAAGTTCTAACCCTACAATTAGAGGATGAATATAGACTATATGAACCGGGACAGGACAAGCCACAATCCCTAGAAATAGACACTTGGGTCACGAATTTTCCACTGGCTTGGGCAGAGACTGGTGGGATGGGGTTGGCGCTCCAACAGCCCCCCTTAATTATACAGTTAAAGGCCACTGCAACTCCAGTCTCCATAAAACAATACCCCCTGTCACATGAAGCTTATCAAGGTATAAGGCCTCACATTACAAGGCTTCTGGATCAAGGCATCCTAGTCCCCTGCCGGTCGCCTTGGAATACGCCTCTTCTGCCTGTTAAGAAACCCGGCACTGGAGATTATAGGCCAGTACAAGACTTGAGAGAGGTCAACAAGAAGGTAGAAGATATTCATCCGACTGTTCCAAACCCTTACAATTTGCTCAGTACACTGCCCCCTACACATACTTGGTATACGGTTTTGGACCTGAAAGATGCCTTCTTTTGCCTCCGGCTGTGCCCGAAAAGCCAACCCTTATTTGCCTTTGAGTGGAAAGACCCTGAAATAGGGCTTTCAGGACAATTAACTTGGACAAGACTGCCTCAAGGGTTTAAAAACAGCCCAATGCTCTTTGATGAGGCCTTACATCGGGACTTAGCTGACTTTAGGGTTCAGCATCCCACCCTCATACTCCTGCAATATGTAGATGACCTCCTCCTAGCGGCCACTTCTGAAACTGCATGCCAACGGGGAACTGAATCCCTCTTACAGACTTTGGGACGATTGGGCTACCGAGCCTCTGCCAAAAAGGCTCAAATTTGCCAGACCCAGGTTATTTATTTAGGCTACCAGCTACGGGATGGACAGCGATGGCTGACCCCGGCCAGGAGACAGACTGTGGCCGGCATCCCTGCCCCCAAGAATGGCCGACAGCTACGAGAGTTCTTGGGGACGGCGGGATTCTGCCGCCTCTGGATTCCTGGGTTTGCTGAAATGGCAGCCCCTTTGTACCCCCTCACTAAACCGGGGGTGCTCTTCCAGTGGGGACCAGAGCAGCAAAAAGCATTTGAAAACATCAAACAGGCCTTATTGTCCTCCCCTGCCTTGGGTCTCCCTGATATTACCAAACCTTTTGAACTGTTCATCGATGAGAAACAGGGGTATGCTAAAGGGGTCCTAACACAAAGGTTGGGACCCTCGAAACGCCCTGTGGCCTACCTGTCTAAGAAATTGGACCCTGTGGCCTCTGGCTGGCCACCGTGCCTAAGGATGGTGGCTGCTATTGCTGTCCTGATCAAGGATGCTGGAAAATTGACTTTGGGACAGCCACTCACCATCCTAGCACCCCACGCAGTGGAGGCCTTGGTAAAGCAGCCCCCAGACTGCTGGCTCTCTAATTCCCGCATGACCCACTACCAAGCCTTGTTACTGGATGCAGAACGGGTTCAGTTTGGGCCCGTAGTCGCTCTCAATCCTGCCACCTTGCTTCCTCTACCAGAGGAGGCAGAACAGCATGACTGCCTACAAATCCTCGCAGAAGTACATGGAACCAGGCCGGACCTATCGGACCAGCCTCTTCAGAATGCTGACCACACATGGTACACCGATGGCAGCAGCTTCTTGGCAGAGGGAGAGCGAAAGGCTGGAGCTGCAGTCACTACGGAGGACAAAGTGATTTGGGCGAAAGCCCTGCCTGCTGGTACCTCCGCACAACGGGCTGAACTCATCGCCTTGACGCAGGCGCTCAAGATGGCAAAAGGTAAGAGGCTAAATGTATATACAGACAGCCGTTATGCCTTTGCCACGGCACACATCCACAGGGAGATCTACCGGAGGCGGGGGCTGCTCACATCTGAGGGTAAAGATATTAAAAATAAGGCTGAAATTCTGGCCCTCTTAGAAGCCCTATTCTTGCCCAAAAGACTGAGTATTATGCATTGTCCAGGACACCAGAAAGGGCACAACCCAGAGGCACGAGGAAACCGGCTGGCCTATGCCACAGCGCGAGAAACGGCCATGAGCAAACAAATCTTGCCCTTAAATAGCCCAGACCAACCCACGCCCCCACCAGTGGGACAAACCAGTTGGGTTTATGCCCATGAGGACATAGAGCTCCTAGAAAAAATGGGGGCCATCTACCACCCTCAACTAAAACAGTGGGTCTACAAAGGAAAGACAGTTATGCCAATAAAAATGACTTTTGAATTGATCTCCTTTTTACATAAATTAACCCATTTGGGGTTTAAGAAGATGAAAACCTTACTAGATCGGGAAGAAATAAATCTGTGTTTTTTGAATCGGGACAAAGCGATACAAAAGGTGACTGAGAGTTGCAAAGCGTGCGCTCAGGTTAACCCGGGAAGGACCATGATTGGGCAAGGAGTTCATCCTAGGGGACACCGTCCCGGCATCCATTGGGAAATTGATTTTACTGAAATTAAACCAGGTATGTATGGATACAAGTATCTCCTAGTGTTTGTAGACACCTTCTCAGGATGGGTCGAAGCCTTCCCCACAAAGCACGAGACTGCAAAAATGGTCACCAAGAAGCTCCTCGAGGAAATTTTTCCCAGGTATGGCATGCCTCAAGCGTTGGGGTCGGACAACGGGCCCGCTTTCGTCTCCCAAGTAAGTCAGTTGGTGGCCAAATTGCTGGGGATTGATTGGAAATTACATTGTGCCTATAGACCCCAGAGTTCAGGTCAGGTAGAACGCATGAATAGAACAATTAAGGAGACTTTATCCAAACTTACGCTTGCAACTGGCTCAAAGGATTGGGTGGCCCTCCTTCCCCTAGTTCTATATCGGGCCCGGAATACCCCGGGCCCCCATGGTCTAACTCCTTTTGAAATAATGTATGGAGCACCACCCCCATTTGTCCATTTCTTTGATTCAAACATTGCTTATTTTGCTGACAGCCCTTCTCTGAGGGCCCATTTACAGGCCCTACAGATTGTGCAGAGAGACGTCTGGAGACGTTTGGCCGCTGCTTACTAGGACAAGCTTGAGCATCCGGTGGTGCCACACCCGTTCCAGATTGGAGACACCGTGTGGGTGCGCAGACACCAGACCAAGAATCTCGAGCCACGGTGGAAAGGACCCTACACCGTCCTCCTGACTACCCCGACCGCCCTAAAGGTAGACGGAGTCGCGGCTTGGATCCACGCATCACACGTCAAGGCAGTCCGGTCTGAGGAATTGACTAATCACAACACTACACCCCAGACATGGAGAGTTCAGCGCACTCCAAACCCCTTAAAGTTAAAACTCCTACGTGGCTCCTCCTAGTCCTTTTGTGGCCTAGAGTCAGTGGGGGAATAAGCCCCCACCACATTTATAACATTACCTGGACAGTCACTAATCTCATGACAGGAAGGCTGGCTAATGCTACCTCCGTAAGGGGGACGCTGGCCGATGCCTTCCCTCCCTTATACTTTGACCTTTGTGATGTGATAGACTACAAGTGGGAGCCTGGCACTACCCATAATTGGCATCCCTCAACCACCTACTATGGTTGCAGTCCGGCTTCCCACAGCAAAGAGATCTACGTTTGCCCTGGACATAGAGTGAGCCGGCAGTGCGGAGGGCCGGGGAGTGGGTACTGTACCCAGTGGGGATGTGAGACTACTGGGGATGCGTATTGGAAGCCATCCTCATCTTGGGACCTGATAACTCTGAAACGAGACGGTCGGCTTCCTTACACCTTGTGTAAACGGGGCGCGAAATGCAATCCCCTCGTCCTCCACTTCACCGACTCAGGTAGAAGAGCGACCTGGGACGGGCCCAAATCTTGGGGCCTGCGCTTATACGTCACAGGGACCGATCCGGTGGGTCTGTTCTCTCTAAATAGACAAGTCTCTCCCCTGGCCACTCGACCCATTGGACCCAACCTAGTTCTACCAGATCAGAAGCCTCCCTCGCTCCCAGCACAAGCCCAACCCCCGTCATTGCCTAAGGTCACCCAGGCCCCTGGTAGTACCCCTACAAGCCCCTTCTCCACAACGGGGGGCTCCACCATTTTGATCTCCCCGTCGCTAGGCACCGGGGATCGATTATTCAATTTGGTGGCTGGTGCATATCTGGCTCTCAACTATTCAGAGCCTTTTAGGACTCAGGAGTGCTGGTTGTGCCTCATTTCCGACATTATGAAGGGGTGGCAGTCATTGGAAATTATACCAACCTGACTGCTGCCCCAGACAGTTGTGCCAATACCCCCAGCCACAAACTAACTCTGCCCGAGGTCTCGGGACGAGGGCTCTGCTTGGGGAATGTACCCCACACACACCAGACCCTCTGCAACACCACTCAGAAGATTCCCATCGGGAACTACTTCCTGGCAGCCCCAAAAGGCACATACTGGGCCTGCAATATCGGACTAACACCCTGCATCTCAGCCACAGTCCTCAACCAATCCTCTGACTATTGTGTATTAGTAGAAATTTGGCCCAAAGTCACCTACCATGAATCCGAGTATATATACTCGTTTTTCGAGAGACAGACTCGTTTCCGACGAGAGCCTGCCACCCTGACTTTAGCTTTACTCCTAGGAGGAATCACCTTGGGGGGAGTGGCCGTGGGTATAGGGACCGGGACCACTGCACTCATAGAAACTGGTCATTTCCGTCAGTTACAAGCAGCCATGAATGCAGATCTTAAAGCTATAGAAGAGTCTGTGAGTGCATTAGAAAAGTCCTTAACATCGTTGTCTGAAGTGGTCCTCCAAAATAGACGAGGGCTAGATATGTTGTTCCTCCGCGAGGGTGTATTATGTGCTGCTCTAAAAGAAGAGTGCTGTTTCTATGCAGACCATACTGGAATAGTAAGAGATAATATGGCTAAGCTTCGAGAACGCCTGGCCCAAAGACAAAAACTGTTTGATTCCCAACAGGGATGGTTCGAGGGGTGGTTTAACCGATCCCCTTGGTTTGCTACCCTCCTGTCTACCCTGATGGGACCCCTACTTATTCTTCTCCTAATTCTTCTTTTTGGACCCTGCATCGTTAATAGGCTGGTACAGTTCATGAGGGATAGAATTTCAGTCATTCAGACCCTCGTACTGACGCAGCAGTACCATAGGCTGAGACAACAAGAGACAGAAATTTCTTGACCAAGTCGAGTGAAAGATTTCACTCAAAGTTAGCAAAAAAATGGGGGAATGAAAGACCCCAGCTTAGCAGCAGTAACGCCATTTTGCAAGGCTGTACTTAAGATGACTGGTTCAGGGAAAGGTTAGAACACTGAGTACACAGCGGCTGCCAAGCAGGATGTGTGTGGTTGAAGGCCTGGCAACAGGACGACTGGGGTTGAGCGCCTGACAATGAGAAAAGCCCCGGGAGAGGTCCCACACCCTGGTGGGGGGCCGAGTCAGCCGTTATGTTCCAGGAAGGTAGCTAGGGAACTTGCCCCCGGGCTGAACCCTTGGGGGGCCGAGTCAGCCATTATATTCCAGGAAGGTGGCTAGGGAACTCGCCCCCGGGCTGAACCCTTGCCACATTAGAATCCACCAATTATATCCCTGTAACCATGCATCTGCTTCTGTATGCTTGCTTCTGCTCCCCAGAATCCTATAAGAAGCCCATCCTTGGTTCCGTGGGGCGTGCCAGTCCCCCGAGTGACTGAAGCGCCCACAGGTGCCTGTGTATCCCGACAATAAACCAAATCCTCTTGCTGATTGCATCCTGTGGTCTTGGTCTGGTCATTGAGTTGGAGGGTCTCCATCCCGAGGGAAAGTTCTCCCTGAGAACTTTTCAATCTCCCTGAGAACTTTTCAACCTAAACATAGTAAGCGCCATATACAGCAAACCAGTTGCTAACATTAAACTAAATGGAGAGAAACTTGAAGCAATCCCAGTAAAATCAGGGACTAGACAAGGCTGCCCACTCTCTCCCTACTTATTCAATATAGTTCTTGAAGTTCTAGCCAGAGCAATCAGACAACAAAAGGAGGTCAAGGGGATACAGATCGGAAAAGAAGAAGTCAAAATATCACTATTTGCAGATGATATAATAGTATATTTAAGTGATTCCAAAAGTTCCACCAGAGAACTACTAAAGCTGATAAACAACTTCAGCAAAGTGGCTGGGTATAAAATTAACTCAAATAAATCAGTAGCCTTCCTCTACACAAAAGAGAAACAAGCCGAGAAAAAAATTAGGGAAACGACACCCTTTATAATAGACCCAAATAATATAAAGTACCTCGGTGTGACTTTAACCAAGCAAGTAAAAGATCTGTACAATAAGAACTTCAAGACACCGAAGAAAGAAATTGAAGAAGACCTTAGAAGATGGAAAGATCTCCCATGCTCATGGATTGGCAGGATCAATATAGTAAAGATGGCCATTTTACCAAAAGCGATCTACAGATTCAATGCAATCCCCATCAAAATACCAATCCAATTCTTCAAAGAGTTAGACAGAACAATTTGCAAATTCATCTGGAGTAACAAAAAACCCAGGATAGCTAAAACTATCCTCAACAATAAAAGGACTTCAGGGGGAATCACTATCCCTGAACTCAAGCAGTATTACAGAGCAATAGTGATAAAAACTGCATGGTATTGGTACAGAGACAGACAGATAGACCATGGAATAGAATTGAAGACCCAGAAATGAACCCACACACCTATGGTCACTTGATTTTTGACAAAGGAGCCAAAACCATCCAATGGAAAAAAGATAGCATTTTCAGCAAATGGTGCTGGTTCAACTGGAGGTCAATATGTAGAAGAATGCAGATCGATCCATGCTTATCACCCTGTACAAAGCTTAAGTCCAAGTGGATCAAGGACCTCCACATCAAACCAGACACACTCAAACTAATAGAAGAAAAACTAGGGAAGCATCTGGAACACATGGGCACTGGAAAAAATTTCCTGAACAAAACACCAATGGCTTATGCTCTAAGATCAAGAATCGACAAATGGGATCTCATAAAACTGCAAAGCTTCTGTAAGGCAAAGGACACTGTGGTTAGCACAAAACGGCAACCAACAGATTGGGAAAAGATCTTTACCAATCCTACAACAAATAGAGGCCTTATATCCAAAATATACAAAGAACTCAAGAAGTTAGACCGCAGGGAGACAAATAACCCTATTAAAAAATGGGGTTCAGAGCTAAACAAAGAATTCACAGCTGAGGAATGCCGAATGGCTGAGAAACACCTAAAGAAATGTTCAACATCTTTAGTCATAAGGGAAATGCAAATCAAAACAACCCTGAGATTTCACCTCACACCAGTGAGAATGGCTAAGATCAAAAACTCAGGTGACAGCAGATGCTGGCGAGGATGCGGAGAAAGAGGAACACTCCTCCATTGTTGCTGGGATTGCAGACTGGTACAACCATTCTGCAAATCAGTCTGGAGGTTCCTCAGAAAATTGGACATTGAACTGCCTGAGGATCCAGCTATACCTCTTTTGGGCATATACCCAAAAGATGCCCCAACATATAAAAAAGACACGTGCTCCACTATGTTCAACGCAGCCTTATTTATAATAGCCAGAAGCTGGAAAGAACCCAGATGCCCTTCAACAGAGGAATGGATACAGAAAATTTGGTACATCTACACAATGGAATATTACTCAGCTATCAAAAACAACGGCTTTATGAAATTCTTAGGCAAATGGTTGGAACTGGAAAATATCATTCTGAGTGAGCTAACCCAATCACAGAAAGACATACATGGTATGCACTCATTGATAAGTGGCTATTAGCCCATATGCTTGTATTACCCTAGATGCCTAGAACAAATGAAACTCAAGACGGATGATCAAAATGTGAATGTTTCACGCCTTCTTTAAAAGGGGAACAAGAATACCCTCGGCAGGGAAGAGAGAGGCAAAGATTAAAACAGAGACTGAAGTAACACCCAATCAGAGCCTGCCCCTCATGTGGCCCATACATATACAGTCACCCAATTAGACTAGATGGATGAAGCAAAGAAGTGCAGACCGACAGGAGCCGGATGTAGATCGCTCCTGAGAGACACAGCCAGAATACAGCAAATACAGAGGCGAATGCCAGCAGCAAACCACTGAACTGAGAATAGAACCCCCGTTGAAGGAATCAGAGAAAGAACTGGAAGAGCTTGAAGGGGCTCGAGACCCCATATGTACAACAATGCCAAGCAACCAGAGCTTCCAGGGACTAAGCCACTACCTAAAGACTATACATGGACTGACCCTGGACTCTGACCACATAGGTAGCAATGAACATCTTAGTAAGAGCACCAGTGGAAGGGGAAGCCCTGGGTCCTGCTAAGGCTGAACCCCCAGTGAACTAGACTGTTGGGGGGAGGGTGGCAATGGGGGGAGGGTTGGGAGGGGAATACCCATAAGGAAGGGGACAGGGGAGGGGGGAGGGGGATTTTTGCCCGGAAACCGGGAAAGGGAATAACACTCGAAATGCATATAAGAAATACTCAAGTTAATAAAAAAAAGTATTTGAAGTAGCAACAAAATTAATAAAGCATAAAATAATAGTTCTTAACAAGTTCATTAATTTTAGAAGAGAAATTATTACAATTTAAAATATGTTCTATAAAGCAAAGAAGAATGAACATGTATCCCATGCTCTTCAAATAAACCATCGCAGACATAGACATGACAGGTTTCAAAGCATAGAGTGATAGCACAGCATATATGTTGCAAAGAAATATTATCATTCTGCTGCAGTGTATCCAGATGATATGTAATTCATAAAAAGAGTGAAGTAATGTAGTGTTAAGACAGAGAGATGGAGCTTCCAGGCAGGGTCAAGTAAGGACTGGTGACAGGTACAAGTAGGGGCTAGAATGCCGCCCTTGTGAAGAAAATATTTTTCTCACTTGGCCTTAAACTATCTTCTGCTGTTATCAAACTCTCTTGGTAATGGCAAGTACACTTTGATAACAAGAAGAGGGTTGGTTTGTTATGTGAATATTTTGAGAAGAAACCTTTTTTATCATATTTCTCTGTTTAGACTTGCCTCAGTTGTTCCTGATGTAATGGGAATAATGATCTTATGGTATCTTGCCAAAATGGAAGTTAAAGCAATGCATATTCATATCTACATAAGGATTAATAAAGTTTGCAACTGTGTGCAGTTCCTTCTGCCTTTTCTCTTCATATCCTGTGTCCTGGTAGTATGCGACTGTAACCAGGTCCACCAACACATTAGACATTGACAAATGGCACTGAATAGGCACCATAAAGGTAAGTCAGGATGGTCAGATACGGTAAGTATATTTTATTACAGGGAAATGGGATAAGAAAATTTTCTCCTTGTCTTGCTATGCTTAAACATCTTTTAAAAGGACAGGGAATTCATATCACTCAGTATGATTTAGAAATGTGTTTAGAGACAGCAAGAGAGTATACTCCTTGGTTCCCTGACGAGGGTTCCAGAGATTCTGATATTTGGGTGAAAGCAAAAGCTAAGGTGCAAAAGGCTGTCAGGGCAAATTGTTCCAATTTTTTTCTGGTTTATTTTGGCAGTTATTTTTAATCTGTTCAAGGCCATGAATGGAGAAAGGGTGATAATGAATATAAAACATGAAGCTGTGCCTTCAATAAAGGATTTAAATTTAGAGCAGGAAGTCAAGGATCAGACAAATAATTATAAACAAGAATTATGAATGTCAGAAAGTCTGACACAACCTTTGTATGATGCTTCTCAGTCTCTTAAACAGTTGTCAGGAAAGATTGATCAGTTCCAGAAAGATTTTAATTCTTTAAAATAACTGTGCAATAAATGACAAAAGGGAAAGTAAATGTTTTGCTGTCTGCACCATTTCCTGAAGCAGTTTTTCTGCATTGTCTCCTGAGGATGACATGTTAAGGTTAGATACAGGCGATAATGTTGATGCTTTTTTTTTTTTCCTAAAGTTAGGCCAGCACCGGTTCAAGGTGCAGCCCCACCGACTTATTATGATGGAATTCCTGTTGATGATATTGGTCAGTTGAAAAAGGCAGTAACTTTATATGAACCATATATTCAGGTTTTATTTACACTAAGATCAACATTGCATAGAACAGTAGTAGAAGAGGAAGCTAGAGGACAACTGCTGAAACTGCTTGCTTTTGAAAATACTAAGAGGAGTATAAGAGAAGATTATTACCTATAAAGGAGACTGGATATATTAATGCTTATGTAAAGGCATGCAGGGATATCTTTTCTGAAAATGAAAAGATGCATTTTTGGCACATATTGTTGCAGATAGTTATTAAATTATATATATATATGAATTATTATATATTTTAAATACAATTAAATATTATACAGGCATTCGGGCTCATGATGAGTTGCCTTTAGAATAGATATATATTAAATATAACTTTAACAAAATATTAACAACTTATGAGGAACAAATTTCATTAATTATTCAACAAGGTAGACAAAGACCTGTTATACTTTCGGGATATAATTTGCTGCTGTCCTTTTCTCATTAAGTAAAGATAAAGTTGAATATTTAATGCAGTTGTCTGAACTTTTTCTATTAGCCATGATTTCTCTAAACTGGAAATACAGAATTTAATTTTCCCAATAGTAAATTGTAGGATTGATTTAGAAAACAATAATTTATGATAAATACACAAAATTCTGTTGATCCATTACCATCTGTTGTTACAGTGTTTACTGATGCCTCAAAAACCAAGACTATTTATTGAACCGGAGATAAATTTCAGGTACAAGAATCTTCTTTTGGGTCAATACAAGAAAATGAATTATTACCAGTAATTGATGTATTGCATGATGTAAATATTAGAGCTGATTCAGCTTATGTTGTAGGAGTAATACAGAATATTGTGATTGCTGTTATATCTACATCTATGGCTATAGTAAATATGTTATTTTCACATATTAAAGGACTATTGCTATTATGAAACTCTACAATGTTTATTACACTTATTAGATCACACACAAAATTGTCAGGACCTTTAACATTTGGCAATCATAATGTAGATCAATTAGTGGCATTTGCTACCCCAGAAGAAGAACATAGTGGTAATCATGCAATGCAAGATATTTACAAATTAAATACAAGATTCCCTATTCCCAAGTCAAACTATTGCTAATTGTCCTATTTGTAAGACTTTACATATAAGATATACTCCATCTGACATTAATCCCAGAGCAATACAACATAATAAATTGTGGCAGATGGATGTAACTGATATTTCTGAGTTTGGTAGCCTTTCACATATACAAGTAAGCATAGACACTTTTTCAAAACTTATAATGGCTACGTCATTGCCTGGAGAACATACTGCTCATGTTATACAGCATCTATTGGAAACTTTTGGTGTTATGGGACTATCTTCTAAAATTAAAACTGTTAATGGAACAGCATATATTTCTTATAAATTGAAACAATTTTGTCATCAATGTCATATTGGACATATTACTGGTAGAGAATACAATCCACAAGGACAAGATTTTGTTGAAAGAGTACACCGTACCTTGAAACAACAAATTGAAAGTTAAAAAGAAGGAAAAGAGATGACCTTACACAGCTTGAATGGAGTTGCCAGACTAATCCCAGAGCTATATTGGTACACGCATTATTTATTATTAATTTTGTTAATATACCACAAGGTGAAGTTTTATGAAGAACAGAGAGACACATTGTGGAATATTCTGCTGATGTTATGGAAAATCCAGTATGGATAAAAATTGCCCCAGATGGTGAATGGAAGGAAGGGACATTACTTTATGTAGGTAGGGGATAGGGTTTTTTTCTCCTTACAGGTTGGGAGACAATTCTGGTTACCCAGGAGATGGATCCAAGCATGGATTGATAAGAACAGTGCTCTACCCCCATTGGAATCCAATTACACCAGCTGTATTTTTTCCTGATGGAAGTCTTTCAGAGATGAAGAAGGTGTCCTCTGTTACTGAGTTCATGGCTTCTCTTAAGGTTGATAAATGACAATGGAGAAGGATACATACAGTGACAACCCTATTACCTACGTGGGGTCAGGTGAAATGATTAAGCATTAAAGAACAAAAAAGTGTTGTCTCATACTGGAAAGTCCTTTACTACTGAGCATTTATTTTTAGCAATATGTGCTTTATTTATGGTATGTTCTGCTGAGGACAATGTGAGTTATTGGGTTTATATTCCTAATCCACATTTATTTGAGCCTGCTACTTGAGGGGAAACAGATGTGGTGTTATACACTCTCCAACCATTTTATCATCTCCTTGGAATAATTTGACTTAGTTGAATGAGCATGAAGGAGCTTTGTATAATTTTACTTATGCTGGCCCAAAGATGCCTTTATGTTTAAGACAGAGACCATACCTCCAAATGGGCTATTAAAACTGGCCATTACCAGGAATAAAGGTTACAGTCTCCAGGACTTGATTGCAGTGATTGACAGTTTGGTCTATAAACCAAAATTGGAGTAATATTACATTTGTTAGTGATCTGTCTAATGTTACCAGGATGAGCAAAGAGGAGAATGAACACCTGAATGGATCCTGGCTATGGTATGGGGAGATGGTGGCATTGCTGATAACTGAATGGCCTCTTTGGATGATCCTCCTGCGTTTCAAACTCTTGTGTGGAAGACTGATGCTAGGTTAAAAGATGTTGTGCTTGCTAATGGAAACTTTTCTGGGACTGCATAATCTGCTTCTCAGTATAATTTTACTACATTTAAGAAAGAATAAATTACTACTTCTATTCCTATGCCATATTTGTTTTTAAGAGTTGGATTTAATTTTGGTAATGGATTTGCTTGTATTACCTATTGTTTGTATTCATGTATTAATCTGTTCAGTTTCATCTGAATCAAGATTCTATTATGATTATTCAGCAAAAAGGATATGTATGGATCCCTGTTAATTTGGGACATCATTGATCTTTGTTATTCCTTATCTTCAATTTGTCCTATTCAGTTAACTTGAGTCTCAACAGCTCTTTTTTCCACCTTTTTTGACTACCTTTCTGGTTTCAAAGCCCATAACCACCTTTCGTGACATTTAAATATATAGAGACATTGTGATTCATTTCTTTCATTGGGACAGAATATTCTTCATGTCTATGTCCAGATTCTCAGATTCTGAACCACAAATGTAAGAACATACATGGGCTGGACTTAGGCCTTCCAACAACATATGTAGCAAAAGTACAGCTTGTTCTTCATGTGCTTCTCAAACAACTGTTATGAGGGCTGACCCAAAGATAATGTTGCCTACACCTCAGATATGTTTTTCTTACTGGGGTGCCTTGTCTGGCCTAAGTGGGACAGGAACCACCTAACCTTAGAGAGACGTGAATACTCCGGTAGGAGATACCTGTAGGGATGCCTTTTCAGAGAAGGGGATAAGGGGTGGAAGAAGGGTTTTGGAATGGGATCACTAGGAGGAAACAGTGAGTTGGATATAAAGTGGTAAAAAAGTAAAATTAAATTAGAATAAAGGAAAATCTTTGATACACACACACACACACACACACACACACACACACAACTATTGCAAGTCCATTTTTCCTCAAAATTTGGCTAATTTATTTTGCTTCACAGATTGACAAAACTCAGCTGTGTATTGTTATCACACTCTTATTATCAGGTAATAAACATCAATTCTCTGCCATTTTAAGTTTTACAGTACTTATTGTAGATGTGAAATTTCTCTATGGTAGTAATACAGTCCTTATGGTACATGCTGAGATGTTATATAATTAGGTTATATTGTAAATCTATTTCAATTCAGTGAGAAATACTTGTATATATTTGTATTATGAATGAAGTACTTTACTACTTACCTTTATAAAATGAGGATTCTTTTTCCAACAGCATTTTCTGTTTTGTCATATGAAACTGAAAAGCTTCATTAAGGCAAAGGATAGCATCAAAAGGATGAAATGGAAACCTACACAACAGGAAAACCTCTTCCAAAGCCATATATCTGAAGAGGGCTGATATCTAAAATATATAAAACTCAAGAAACTAGATAACCCACAAACCAAATAATCTAATTTAATATGTAGCTCATATCTAAAAGGAATTTCCCACAATATAGTCTCCTATGACACCAAAGGACTTAAGGGAATGTACAACATTCTTAACCACCAGGAAAAAGAAAATTAAAATGACTCTGAAATTTGATCTTCCAGCTGTAAAAATGACTAAAATCGATATCATGAGTGCCAGTTCATGTTGCTGAGAATATAGAACAAGGGGATACTCTTCCATTGCTGTTGAGAGTACAAACCTACACAGCCATAATGGAATCAATATGTTGGCTCCACAGAAAATTAGGACTCAATCTACCTGAAGACACAGCTATACTAATCCAGGGTATATAACCAAAGGATGCTTCACTGTAAAATAAGAAATCTTTGTCAATCAACCATGTACTTAATGGCTTTTTCATAATAGCAAAAACTGCAAATTAACTATAAATTTCTGAACTGGAAAATGGAAAAGGAATACGTGGTGAAAATGTGTAATATATACAGATAAATATTACACAGCTGATAAAACATTGACATCTTGATTTTTGCAGGCAAATGGATGGAATTAGAAAAGATCACCTTGTATAAGGCAAGATATTCCCAGAATCAGAAACATAATATTGACTCACTTATACATGAATATTAGCTTTAAAATAAAGGACAACAATCCAACAATACCAAGACCAAGAGAAACTATGTAAAAGAAAGAACTCAAGGGTAAGTTACATGACTCTGAATGGGAAAAAAAAATGAGAAACAAGGGAAGAGAGGTCCGGGTGGAGGGGTGGAGATTAGTAAACAGAGAAAACTATATTTAGCTCTTAACTAATGGCAATTTCATAGTCATAATCTGTCAAAAAATAAGGCTTGAAGAAAGGGGAACAAAGATCATTCACTGCTTGGAGGGAGCCAGTCATAATGGAAAACATCTTTATTTACAGAAATCAGGAGTTAGATATAATCGTGTGTGAGTTGAAGTCAACTTGGTCCACTATTATGTCATTTGCAGACAGTGTTACATAGGAATCCAGTGTCTCCAAAAACAAAGCAAAACAAAGACAAAAACAACCGACAAAAAAATGCTTCACGTATTAAGGCAGCTCTGGAACAATAGCACTTAGGAAAGGGAAGCAATGAAATTGTAGTGCAAAATCATTCTCACAAAATATTGAGGTGAGCAGACTTTGCTATAAGTCAGCCTTTTGTAAAAACAAGTGTGATGGTAATTGCTGGTTGTCAACTTGACTTCTTCTGGAATGAACTACTATGCAGAAATGGAGGGCACACTTGTGACTCAAATCTTGAGGCTGGAAGTCACAGGCTTCTGTCCTGGTTCTTCATGTGCTGATCTTGGGGCATAGTGGCCTTGAAAAGCTTAGACTCAGCCAAGGTAGTATAGCCCTTTAATCCCAGGAGAATGGGGTAAACAGATCAGAGTTCAAGGTCACCTTGAGACAAAGGGAGCTCTAGATTCAGGCATGCTGGTACACACCTTTAGACTGAGTGATCTCAGATTTATTTTGTGATGGAGACGTGCATAAGATCATCATCATCTTTTCCTGCTTTCTTTTACTTGCCAGCACAACCATTGGATCCTAAGACTTAAGAAAGAGCAGGTGAAATTACTGTCTCCATGGGATGAGCAACTCATGTGCTCTTGGACACAGCTGCCCCTTGTTGAGTTTGTTAAACTGCAGACTGTATGTCATTAAAATACCTTCCTGTAAGATACAGAGGTATTACCTATGCTCTTTGATGAGAGAGAACTACGACTAATACAAAAACTAGCACACACACACACACACACACACACACACACACACATACACACACACACACACGCACACACACACATGCACAAACACACACAGACACATACACACACAGGCGATTGGAGAAGAAAAGCAGAAAACAATATCCCTATTTTTCTCATACTACTGTCTTCATTTGTTTTCCATGAAACATCATGAATTCCAAAAATGAAATACATTCTCTTCTCCGCTGGTAGAGATGAGCTTTCTTCAGCCTTTGATTTTTCTGTATAGTGCTACTGACACATCCTAGTTGCCTCCTGACCTCTATCTGATTCCACTGCCAATGGTTTAGCCATGGTCACTGAAGCAATTACAATCTACAACTTCCAGAAACCATAGGATTTTAACAAATTTTGAAAGACCCAGACACAGTAGATCACATCTAATTGCATTCTGATATTAAATAGCATCTGTAACTGACTCACTGAAGACTCTACGAAAAGCCATTTCAGAAAGAACCTCAGATGAATCAGAGCAGAGTGCTAGACAAAACTACTTCCTAGTGTTTCCTGGAAATACCCTTGAAATTCAGTGAATGAAGAGGTATGTTTGAGAATAGATGGGCTTTCTTCCTTTATACTCTTGAGTATGGAAATGTGTGTGTGCAGTAGAGAGGGGGAACATCAGAACTGTGGAGTATCTTCATCACAATGATGTGGAGATTTCAAGAGTTGAGTAGTTTTCTTTGAACAACATTTATAATCATGGTTGTTTTTTGTTTTTTTTTAAATCTGAATGCATCTCTGAGATTGGATCCTTCTATGTATGTGTTTAAGGATAACTTTTTTGTTCATTATGAATTTGATGTTGTCATCCATTAATTTTCAATATTTTTCTTATGAAAGTGTGGTTCTGTGGTATTTTAGGGAGACACAGGTATAACTTAAAATTTGAGGAACAACAAAAATAACTATTTTTTCTAAGGAGGTGTGATAGATGTGATCTAGAACACACCTTTTTGTGTTTTTATGATGAGTCTTCCCATCCTAGAAACAGGATTTTTCACTGTTGAAGCAAGTTATGTTCTATGTTATACATGCCATTTTGTCCATTTTATCTTCCCTGGAAGTATGTGTAGGACTATGATGAACTATTGACTATCCAATAACCAAGTTGTGACAGAATTCTCTTGATTTTGGGATAAGGGGGGTTAGCTTAAATTTTTTAATTGGATATTGCTTTATTTTAATTTCAAATATGATTCCATTTCCTGGGTACCTGTCCATAAGTCCCCTATCCTTCCCCCACCCCTTCTTTATAAGGCTGTCCACTTCCATATCCACTTCTCCTTCCTGCCCTACAAACATTCCCTTACACTGGGGGTCCAACCTTGGCAGGATCAAGGTTGTTTCCTCTCTTTGGTGCCCAAAAAGGCTAACCTCGGCTATATATACAAATGGAGCCATTGGTCAGACCATGTATAGATTTACATAGTCCTTTAGTCCTTGGGAGTTTTGGTGGGTGGTCATTGTTATCCTTATGGTGTTGCAAGTCTCTTCAGATCTTTCAAACCTTTCTCTAATTCCTCCAATGGAGATCCAGTTCAAAGTTCAATGGTTTGCTACTATCATTTGCCTCTGTATTTAACATGCTCTAACCATGTCTCACAGGAGACATCTATATCTGGTTCATGTCAGCATGCACTTCTTAGGTTCATCAATCTTATCTGTTTTTGGTGGCTGTATATATTTGTGCCACATGTGGGGCAGGCACTGAATGGCCGTTCCTTCAGTCTCTGCTCCAAACTGTGCCTCCATATTCCCTCCTATGAATATTTTTGTTCAGACTATTAAGAAGATTGAAGTGTCTGCACTTTTGTCATCCTTCTTCTTGAGTTCTGTGAATTTTATCTTGGGTAATTAGAATTTTGGGCTAATATCCTCTTATCAGTGAGTGCATACCATGTGTGTTTTTCTGTGATTGGGTTACAGCACTCAGGATGATAGTTTCTAGTTAAATCCATTTGTCTTTGAATTTGAGGAAGTCATTGTTTTTATAGCTGAGTAGCACTCCATTGTGCAGATGTACCATATTTTCTATGTCCATTCCTCTGTTGAAGGGCATCTGGGTTCTTTCCAGCTTCTGGCAAATATAACTAAGGCTGCTATGAACATAGTGGAGCATGTGTCTCTGTTGTATGTTGGAGCATCATTTTTATTAAATTATTTTTGAAAATGTAGTAGAATGGGATAAAGAGGTTCAAGGGTGTCGAATTTACAAGAAAGATGCTTGAGAAAGTCATAAACAATGTATGTGTTTTGTCTGTTTTTCTGTGTGACTGTGTGGGTATGTCTGTGTGTGTGTGTGTGTGTGTGTGTGTGTGTGTGTGTGTGTGTGTGTGTGAGTGCGCACGCATGCACTCAGTTGTACTTTTTAGTACGTACAAATGATGATGCTCATCTCAGAAGCCACATACTGCCAAATAAAAAGGCCAGTGTAAAGTTCTCCTAACCCCAAAGGAAGAATAATTTCAAGTAAATTGATCACCAATGCTCAAATGGACAAAAACACCAACCAAGGACTATACATTAAAAAATCCATGGCTCCAGATCCATATATAGCAGAAGATAGACTTTTCTGGCATTAATCGGAGGAGAGGCCCTTGATCCTATGGAGACTTGATGTCCCAGTATAGAGGAATGATAGAGCAGTAATGAGAGAGTGGGTAAGTGGGGGGAAGGGGTACCCTAAAAATAGAAAAGAGCAAGGGGATAGATGGGGAATGGCTTGAGAATTTCGTGGCGGTGAAAATGGGACTATCGTTTGAAATGTAAACCTATCAAATAATTAATAATAATAAAAAAAGAATTTCTGGCATACACTAATAGCTGCTGAGGAAACCCTGGGGAGGTGGGAAAATAAGGAATACAAAGTGATGAAAACTGACAAATGAGAGTGCAATGTAAATTTTTTATTATTCAAAAAATAAGATGTATTAGGACAGTTCACTTCAATGTATAAGAGGGGCTCCATAGATGGCAGACCTCAAAGGATTCTGTGTCAGACAACACATGAGCAGTTTTGGGCCCTCCTGCTTCCAGACTACCCCTCTTTTTGCTTGGTTTAGCCCAGCCTTCGACTTCCATCAATAAGCCAGCCATTTCTGTAACTGCAATATCTACTGTGGGATGGGAGACAATTTCTGGAACAATGAGCATTTCTTGAAGGGAAAAATTCTCATGTTTCAAATTGGCCCAACATTATCTGATCTTCCTTCAATGTATTGACCTGTTGAAAAATTATTTTAGCCAACACTTTCAGGAACTAATTTTCCATTTTCCTCTGGAGAGTGACAGAACACTTGCAAATACAATGTGAATAGTGACTTCACAGAACAGAATTTTGAATGCCAGGACAATATCACTAGATATGAGTACTAGACAAATGAGCTAACCATAGTTCAACAATGTCGTACAAGCAGGTTGAGGGCAGATTTTCTGTCATTAACATATTCATTGACAATGGTCACTTGGCTTTGTTTACAGGTCTGTGTCTCAATGCAAAACTGAAAATCCTCTTTTCTGAGAACATACCATTAAAACAAGTCATCAATCTTTTAAAACAACAGAAATAAGTAACACTAGAGAAAGATAGCACAACATTGCAGATACCCCATATCATGTTCTTGGCACCAGGTAAGCTGCACAAAAATGAGGCATTACATGGAGACAAATTCTGGGCCAGAAAGTCTTATCTCAACAGGACATGGAGACAGTAAAGGTAGGTGCACCTGCCCCTGCCCCTGCCCATGCCCCTGCCCCTAGAGTTCTAGTGAAACAAATAGTGATGTTAATAATCCGTTAAGTGAGACAGATCTCCTTGTAACCATCCAAATAGATGAATATTCGTGAATGGGGTGCTGTTTTGTGTGTGTCACTTCAGGGTGACTAAAGAGCAAGCCAAATCGCCATGAGCCACTAGGTAGAGTTTCTGAGGGCACATTCCTTTGAAGCTTTCTCTAGATAGTGAAAACCTGGATTTGTTTACAGACTAGACCAGACTGAAGACAAGGAAGATGGCCAGCAACACTTATGGGAATGCTTGTGAAGTAAATTGTGGTGATATCAGTCTTGGAAATGACATGAACTTTCTTTCTTTTTTCTTTCTTTCTTTCTCTCTTTCTTTCTCTCTTTTTTTATCAAGAAAGTGGAGTTGCTTGATCACACTGAGACAGGTGTTTCATATAGAATTGTTGATTACTCTACAAGAGCAACTTCAGTTACCTCCAGGTCTGCAGAAGAGTCCCTGAGGGCACTTTCTTCTGAAGATGATGCAGTGGAGGTATTCCGGGTCCCTTTCATGCCAGAACTGCCTTTCCCTGTGCCTGTACATCTTGGACAGAATAGTGAGGCATAATACACATGTAAGACCTTAGAGAGACTCTAAAGAGATGTCAGGAAATTTATATTTGATGAATGTCCCTAAACCTTCAAGTATCCCACTATTCTTTTAGCACATAGGAGAAAATACTGGAAGTAATGGTCTTTTTTCTGTATCAAGTAACCTAAAAGTTTTTATAACCTTTCAGAAATCTGATTACATGAAGTCTTCCACAAGCTCTTTTGCTTCTTTTAGCTTTTACATGTAACAAATTCAAATGCACCTTGACAACCAAGAAAGTACTGCAGGTTTATGAGAGGATTTACACATGGAGGAAGCCCTAAACCTGCTTTGTGTTTAAGGGTTACTTCTTCCAATGATCGACAAGCCACCGTTACCCAAGAACTATTCTTAAATCCAACTAAAAGCTTTTACTTCCTTTTTTGATGATAGGAGGCCTTTGACCTCATTGTCTCATCTGAACATGAAGAAAAATGTAGCTTTTAAGAACCACAAATATGTGATGATGAGATATTAAACTTGTGGCTTATTCCTTCTGTATGCTGTACCATTCTACAGCCATGTGAGGTTAATGAAGATGAGACATTTGACAGGTTTTTTTTTTGAAAAATACCTAAAGCCTAAAAAAAACAGCTTGTATTATGTTCCTGATACATATTAAATAAATGAATATCACATGTGTTTGCCTCTGTTGTATATTTTGTGTGGTGCATACTTTTTTTGGAGGATATGGTCATATTTTATTGTGTACATGTATACAATTCTCAAACATTCTTTTATTAACTTGAGTATTTCTTATTTACATTTCCAGTGTTATTCCCTTTCCCGGTTTCCGGGCAAACAACCCCTAACCCCTCCCCATCCCCTTCTTTATGGGTGTTCCCCTACTCATCCTCCCCCCATTGCCGCCCTCCCCACAACAATCATATTTACTAGGGGTTCACTCTTAGCAGGACCAAGGGCTTCCCCTTACACTGGTGATCTTACTAGGATATTCAATGCTACCTGTGAGGTCAGAGTCCAGGGACAGTCCATGTATAGTCTTTAGGTAATGGCTTAGTCCCTGGAAGCTCTGGTTGCTTGGCATTGTTGTTCATATGGGGTCTCGAGCCCCTTCAAGCTCTTCCAGTTCTTTCTCTGATTCCTTCAATGGGAGTCCTATTCTCAGTTCAGTGGTTTGCTGCTGGCATTCACCTCTGTATTTGCTGTATTCTGGGTGTGTCGCTCAGGAGAGATCTACATCCGGCTCCTGTCTGCCTGCACTTCTGTGCTTCATCCATCTTGTCTAATTGGGTGGCTGTATATGTATGGGCCACATGTGGGGCAGGCTCTGATTGGGTGTTACTTCAGTCTCTGTTTTAATCTTTGCCTTTCTCTTCCCTGCCAAGGGTATTCTTGTTCCCCTTTTAAAGAAGGCGTGAAACATTCACATTTTGATCATCCGTCTTGAGTTTCATTTGTTCTAGGCGTCTAGGGTAATTCAAGCATTTGGGCTAATGGCCACTTATCAATGAGTGCATACCATGTATGTCTTTCTGTGATTGGGTTAGCTCACTCATAATGATATTTTACAGTTCCATCCATTTGCCTAAGAATTCCATAAAGCCGTTGTTTTCGATAGCTGAGTAATATTCCAGTGTGTAGATGTACCACATTTTCTGTATCCATTCCTCTGTTGAAGGGCATCTGGGTTCTTTCCAGCTTCTGGCTATTATAAATAAGGCTGCGTTGAACATAGTGGAGCATGTGTCGTTTTTATATGTTGGGGCATCTTTTGGGTATATGCCCAAGAGAGGTATAGCTGCATCCTCAGGCAGTTCAATGTCCAATTTTCTGAGGAACCTCCAGACTGATTTCCAGAATGGTTGTACCAGTCTGCAATCCCACCAACAATGGAGGAGTGTTCCTCTTTCTACACGTCCTCGCCAGCATTTGCTGTCACCTGAGTTTTTGAAATCTCAGGGTTGTTTTGATATGCATTTCCCTTATGACTAAGATGTTGGACATTTCTTTAGAGGTTTCTCAGCCATTCGGCATTCCTCAGCTGTGAATTCTTTGTTTAGCTCTGAACCCCATTTTTTAATAGATTTTTTAAAGATTTATCCATGTATTATATATAAGTACACTGTAGCTGTCTTCATATACACCAGAAGAGGGCATCGGATCTCTTTACAGATGGTTGTGAGCCACCATGTGGTTGCTGGGAATTGAACTCCGGACATCTGGAAGAACAATAGGGTGCTCTTACCGCTGAACAATCTCTCCAGCCCCCTGAACCCCAATTTTTAATAAGGTTATTTGTCTCCGTACGGTCTAACTTCTTGAGTTCTTTGTATATTTTGGATATAAGGCCTCTATCTGTTGTAGGATTGGTAAAGATCTTTTCCCAATCTGTTGATTATCGTTTTGTCCTAACCACAGTGTCCTTTGCCCTCCAGAAGCTTTGCAGTTTTATGAGATCGATTTGTCGATTCTTGATCTTAGAGCATAAGCCATTGGTGTTTTGTTCAGGAAATTTTTTCCAGTGACCATGTGTTCGAGATGCTGCCCTAGTTTTTCTTCACTTAGTTTGATTGTATCTGGTTTGATGTGGAGGTCATTGATCCACTTGGACTTAAGCCTGTACAGGGTGATAAGCATGGATGGATCTGCATTCTTCTACATGTTGACCTCCAGTTGAACCAGCACCATTTGCTGAAAATGCTATCTTTTTTTCCATTGGATGGTTTTGGCTCCTTTGTCAAAAATCAAGTGTATGGGTCCATTTCTGGGTCTTCAATTCTGTTCCATTGGTCTATCTGTCTGTCTCTGTACCAATACCATGCAGTTTTTATCACTATTGCTCTGTAATACTGCTTGAGTTCAGGGATAGTGATTCCCCCTGAAGTCCATTTATTGTTGAGGATGGTTTTTTTGTTATTCCAGACGAATTTTCAAATTGTTCTGTCTAACTCTTTGAAGAAATGGATTGGTATTTTGATGGGGATTGCATTGAATCTGTAGATCGCTTTTGGTAAAATGGCCATTTTTACTATATTAATCCTGCCAATCCATGAGCATGGGAGATCTTTCCATCTTCTGAGGTCTTCTTCAATTTCTTTCTTCAGAGTCTTGAAGTTCTTATTGTACAGATCTTTTACTTGCTTGGTTAAAGTCACACCGAGGTACTTTATATTATTTGGATCTATAATGAAGGGTGTCGATTCCCTAATTTCTTTCTTGGCTTGTTTCTCTTTTGTGTAGAGGAAGGCTACTGATTTATTTGAGTTAATTTTATACCCAGCCACTTTGCTGAAGTTGTTTATCAGCTTTAGTAGTTCTCTGGTGGCACTTTTGGGACCACTTAAATATACTATCATATCATCTGCAAATAGTGATATTTTGACTTCTTCTTTTCTGATCTGTATCCCCTTGACCTCCTTTTCTTGTCTGATTGCTCTGGCTAGAACTTCAAGAACTATATTGAATAAGTAGGGAGAAAGTGAGCAGCCTTCTCTAGTCCCTGATTTTAGTGGGATTGCTTCAAGTTTCTCTCCATTTACTTTAATGTTAGCAACTGGTTTGCTGTATATGGCTTTTACTATGTTTAGGTATGGGCCTTGAATTCCTATTCTTTCCAGCACTTTTATCATGAAGGGGTGTTGAATTTTGTCAAATGCTTTTCAGCATCTAATGAAATGATCATGTGGTTTTGTTCTTTCAGTTTGTTTATATAATGGATCACGGTGATGGTTTTCCATATATTAAACCATCCCTGCATGCCTGGGATGAAGCCTACTTGATCATGGTGGATGATTGTTTTGATGTGCTCTTGGATTCGGTTTACCAGAATTTTATTGAGTATTTTTGCATCGATATTCATAAGGGAAATTGGTCTGAAGTTCTCTTTCTTTGTTGGGTCTTTGTGTGGTTTAGGTATAAGCGTAATTGTGGCTTCATAGAAGGAATTCGGTAGTGCTCCATCTGTTTCAATTTTGTGGAATAGTTTGGATAATATTGGTATGAGGTCTTCTATGACGGTCTGATAATATTCTGCACTAAACCTGTCTGGACCTGGGCTCTTTTTGGTTGGGAGACCTTTAATGACTGCTTCTATTTCCTTAGGAGTTATGGGGTTGTTTAACTGGTTTATCTGTTCCTGATTTAACTTCGGTACCTGGTATCTGTCTAGGAAATTGTCCATTTCCTGCAGATATTCAGGTTTTGTTGAATATAGGCTTTTATAGTAAGATCTGATGATTTTTTGAATTTCCTCTGAATCTGTAGTTATGTCTCCCTTTTCATTTTTGATTTTGTTAATTTGGACACACTCTCTGTGTCCTCTCGTTAGTCTGGCTAAGGGTTTATCTATCTTGTTGATTTTCTCAAAGAACCAACTTTTGGTTCTGTTGATTTTTTCTATGGTCCTTTTTGTTTCTACTTGGTTGATTTCAGCTCTGAGTTTGATTATTTCCTGCCTTCTACTCCTCCTGGGTGTATTTGCTTCTTTTTGTTCTAGAGCTTTTAGGTGTGCTGTCAAGCTGGTGACATATGCTCTTTCCTGTTTCTTTCTGCAGGTACTCAGAGCTATGAGTTTTCCTCTTAGCACAGCTTTCATTGTGTCCCATAAGTTTGGGTATGTTGTACCTTCATTTTCATTAAATTCTAAAAAGTCTTTAATTTCTTTCTTTATTTCTTCCTTGACCTGGTTATCGATGAGTAGAGCATTGTTCAATTTCCACGTATATGTGGGCGTTCTTTCCTTGTTGTTATTGAAGACCAGCTTTAGGCTGTGGTGGTCTGATAGCACGCATGGGATTATTTCTATCTTTCTGTACCTGTTGAGGCCCATTTTTTGACCAATTATATGGTCAATTGTGGAGAAAGTACCATGAGGAGCTGAGAAGAATGTATATCCTTTTCCTTTAGGGTAGAATGTTCTATAAATATCTGTTAAGTCCATTTGGTCATGACTTCTCTTAGTCTGTCTAAGTCTCTGTTTAATTTCTGTTTCCATGATCTGTCCATTGATGAGAGTGGGGTGTTAAAAACTCCTACTATTATTGTTTGAGGTGGAATGTGTGTTTTGAGCTTTAGTAAGGTTTCTCTTATGTATGTAGGTGCCCTTGTGTTTGGGGCATAGATATTTAGGATTGATATTTCATCTTGGTGGATTTTTCCTTTGATGAATATGAAGTGCTTCTTCTGACCATTTGCTTGGAAAGTTGTTTTCCAGCCTTTCACTTTGAGGTAGTGTCTGTCTTTGTCTCTGAGGTGTGTTTCCTGTAGGAAGCAGAATACAGGGTCCTCTTTGTGTATCCAGTTTGTTAATCTATGTCTTTTTATTGGGGAGGTGAGGCCATTGATTGTTGAGTGATATTAAGGAATAGTGATTATTGCTTCCTGTTATATTCATATTTGGACGTGAGGTTGTGTTTGTGTGCTTTTCTTCTCTTTGTTTTTTGCCAAGACGATTAATTTCTTGCTTCTTCTAGGGTGTAGCTTGCCTCCTTCTGTTGGGCTTTACCATTCATTATCCTTTGTAGTGCTGGATTTGTAGAAAGATATTGTGTAAATTTGTTTTTTTCATGGAATATCTTGGTTTCTCCATCTATGTTAATTGAGAGTTTTGCAGGATACAGTAACCTGGGCTGGCATTTGTGTTCTCTTAGGGTCTGTATGACATCTCTCCAGGATCTTCTGGCTTTCATAGTCTCTGGCGAAAAGTCTGGTTCGATTCTGATAGGTCTGCCTTTATATATTACTTGACCTTTTTCACTTACTGCTTTTAATATTCTTTCTTTATTTTGTTCATTTGGTGTTTTGACTATTATGTGACAGGAGGAATTTCTTTTCTGGTCCAATCTATTTGGAGATCTGTGTGCTTCTTGTATGCCTGTGTGTGTGTGTGTGTGTGTGTGTGTGTGTGTGTGTGTGTGTTTCCTGTTTGGGCTTTTTTTTTACATTAATTCTATAGCATGAGTGTGCATCAGAGTTCTTAGCTATTGTTGTGTTTTGCCTTATTTGAAACAGAATAATTGTTATTGGTGGACTTGTGCAACTCTTTGTGTATCCCCAGATATTCTAAGCATTCTCTCATCCGTTCCTGTGCAACTCCCATCTCTATAGTAGGGGATTATGAAAGTGGAGTGACATTCTTCAAAGAAAGTAAGTAGCAGTATGCTACATTAATACTGGCTTAGATTATTCACGATTTCTTTTTTCACAAAATATTCCTTTGTGTTTATTGAGAAAAATGTGAGAGGTACTGAGAGTTGAGACAATGGTTGGTACAGGAATGTACATAATCCACATGGCCTCTGTTATGGATTTTATATACTTAGTCCAGGAATGGCACTGTTGGGAGTTGTGGCCTTATTGGAATAAGTATGTCACTGGAGATCATAGGTTTAAGAACTTCTCCATTACTACCTAGAAGACAGTCTTCGCACTTGCAGCCATCATAGGAAGATGTAGAACTCTCAGCATCACCTGCACCATACTTGCCTGGATGCTTCCATATTCCTGACTTGATGATACTGGACCAAGCCTCTCAAGCTGTAAGCCAGCCCCAATTGAATGTTGTCTTATATTATATGTGCCTTAGTCATGATGTCGTTTTACAGCAGTAAAACCATAATTAGAAGAGTCTCATACACCTTTGTGTGTATAAACAGTTGAAATTGGGTGTTGTAGGTTAGGAAAATTGAAGACATGAAAGTAAAAGATCATAGAAATGTGCAGTGGATCTAAGAGGATTTAGGATGGCAAGCAAGGGGGCTAACATGATCAAAGTCCATTTAAACACATATAACATTTTCAGATATGTAATAAATATAATGTATTTCAAATCACCACCAATGATCATACATCTGTCTTCAGTCTACATGCAGAAACAATTCATATGTATACTACAATTAATTGAAGTAAAAGTTCACAGCAAAATAATCTTAAATGAGCATTCACACATTAAATACTCATATAAATTACTTTATGCATGGAAATGAGTAAACTGTAATTCAAAAAGAGTGAACAACAATTGCAGAGTGAAATGAATAATCTTTTAGGAAATATGTCTTGAATACAGGGAGACAAAGGCCATTCACTGCAAGCCATCCCTTCAGGCCAATTGATTCTCTTTTTTTTCAGAGTTTAAATGTGTATTTGAGGGTGTCAGGGCATTGGAAATAGGTCTCAAATTGTTCTGTATTCATGTACTTCATACTCTTACCATTGCATCTTTGGGAAATCTGCATCCCTCCGTGTAACACTGTAGGATCACAGAGCCATTTTTTCCCAAATATTCTTAAATGCTTTATTGCTTTTGTCCCTATGAAGGAGACATCTTTACATGGGCATGTAATTGTTGAAAGTCATTAAAAGTTTTCTTGGTGTTTGTGTAGATGATGTTGTGGATCTAGATTTGAGTTGAGAGTCAATCCTGTAATAGTAAATGGCACTTGGGAATACTAAAATTACACATCAGGGGTCAGAGGTTAAATTCAGAATAGGTGCAGCTTTTTAGCTTAGCATTGCTCTTGTGGCAACACCCAAAGACAAATGAGAATTTCTTCGTGTCAAGAGATGGATAATTATAAACTTGAAAGTATCCTGGGCATCAAGAAATTGACAAGGATGCTATGATTGAAATTGAGACCTGAAAAGATTTTAACAGAAATTGGAAAATGTTTACTGCTAGGTGAAGAAAAGTTTGTGTTCATTCTGTCATGAGAAAATATAATTTATTCCACCGGATCCCAAAATATACCCTTGATACTTTCTTCATTTAAGTGGGATGCATTCTTCAGTTCTTCATTCTTTCTTCTGTCCATATATTTCCCTCCTTCCCACCTCCTTGCATTTTCATTCTACATTTAATACAAGTTTGTTTTTCAATTCCCGGGCTTAACAAATGAGCAACTTGCAACTGATAGCTACTACAAGAGGAAAAAATCAGTTTTTTTCACTAGAATGACAGCAGGAATACCAATCACATTGAAGTCAGGCCTCACACTTAGGAATCATTAGCCAACACTTTTCAGACTGATTTTCAGTGATATTTTCCCCTTCTTGACTTTATTGTGGCCTTTTCTTAAGAAAGTGAATGAATATAAAATTTACTATGTATAGAGCAAAGACACATCTAAGCAGGGATGAACAATGTGAAAAACTCTAATATAGTATATAAACTATCAAGGAATAAAAATATTTTTATGTTTGAAAATAATATGAAAAATATAGATATTACCCCCCCAGTTCTAAAATGTCTTAAATAATTCAAAGCATTCCTTTTAAAATTTATTCTAACCAAAAGTTTCCACAAAGTCAAAAAGAAAACTGATATGTGAAAAATGAAGTATAAATAGCATGTCTATGTCAAAGGTCTCTTGTAATTCTAGATAAGATATAATGTGAAAAAAAAAAGACTGTGTTGAATACATCCTTTAGTTAGTTGAGAAAACCTTTAGGTACATTAAGAATTATATTGCTTATGGAAATGACTAGCGGGGGAAGAAACAGCTATCATTGTTTTACATTACACAGTCACAAGTATAAGGCATTGATCCATATTTGTTCAAAGATTTATTTAGACTGATATGATTCTGTTATATTGTGAATTTTATGACCACATTATGACATGATACCAGGATTCTAAAGGAATAAGAAATGGGATTAGAGTTTCATTCAGATTATAAATTCCCTCTTATAAGAGGCAGAAGGAAGAATGTCCTTTTAAATCGTGTACCTATTCTATTGCTTCCAAAAATCGTAATCAGCCCAAGGAAATCTATATTGATGATCCTAAAGCACAAAGACACCAGGTACATTTGTCCCTCCAATTTGTAGAAACGGGAGAGCAGTTTTGTGAAAAGGAATTCTGTACTGATGGAAATACTAGATTTCAGCTGGTCCGTGAATTCACTTTCATTTCACTTCCACTGATAAGTTACTGCTAAACAAGAAAGGAGGAAGTTTAGATGTGTACCAATAAGAGTACATTTTACACCAATCAGCTAAAATTAAAAACACAAAGAGAAGAACATGTTCAAGTGGATGTGGAGAAATGGGAACCAACCTCTATGCCTGGTGAGAGTGCAAACTTGTACAACTACCTATAAATCAATCTGGGAAATCCTCAGAAAACTGGAAATAATTCTACCTGAAGCAGCTATACTGCTCCTATGTCTATACCCTAAATACCCTCCCAAATATCACAAGGAATCCTGCTACAGTGTGTTCCTAGAAGCCTTATTCACAATAGGCAGAATGTGGAAGCAACACAGATGATCCCGATCAAATAATAAATAGAGAAAAAGGGATTTATTTACATAATAGAATATTAGTAAGCTATTAAAAACAAGAAATCATGACTTTTGCAGGCGAGCAGGTGAAAATAGAAAATATCCTTCTGAGTGAGGTTACCCAGAACGAAAAACCATGTATGGTATATACTAACCGATATGTGGATATTAGGCAAATATAGAGAATACCCATGATACTACCCAGAGGACCTATAAAGTTAAAAAAAAAAGTCCAAGTGAGGATGCATTAGTCCCACTTAGTAGGTGGGAGAAAAGAATCATCAGAGGCAAAGAGAGGCAGGTATTTGCATGAGAGAAGAGAGAGGCCTGGGGAAAGGGGGACAGGGTCAACTATGTGGGGAGAGAGAATTCCAGAGAGCCAGGAGAATGAAAGAAAATATGAAGCTGCTGGCAGTAAGAGTGGAAAATAGAGCAGGGAAAATAAATGGCTGACAGGTAACCAACCCTACTTGGGATCCATCCCATTAAATCCACTGATAGGCACTAGACCCTGAAAAGTGTATTGATCCTATGTTGTCCTTGAAGACAGGACCCTTACATGACTGAACTTTGAGAGGCTCACCTAGCATCTGATTGAGACTGAGACTGAAGGAAACACACACAGCCAAGAATTAGACTGAGGTTAGGAACCCTAAGAAAATTACAGGAAGGATTGAAGAAACTGAAAAGGATGGCAACTCCATAGGAAGACTAACACTGTCAAATAACCTGTACCACTGGCAGGTCCTAGAGACAAAGCCAACAAGCAAAAATCATACATCGGATGTTCCAGGGTCTGGAACATAAGTGCCAGAGGACTGCCTTTAAAACAAAAAGAAATAGGCATTACCAAGAGAAGTAGGTAATAGGAAATAAGCCAACACATTGTTGAAACCAATAAATGAGAGACAAAGAGAACAATTCGAAAAATAAACAAAACCGAAAGATAATTCTTTGATGAAATCAATAATATAAAAACAACTTTTGGAAACTAACTAAAAGCAAAGAATATCAAAATTAGCAAAATAAAAAGTGAACAGGGGTATAAAACCACACCAAGGAATCCCAAAGTATTGTTTGATCTCACTTCAAAAGCCTGTACTCCACAAAATTGGAAAATATAAATGAAATGGATGATTTTCTAGATAGATAATACTTACCAAAGTTAAATCAAGATATGGAAAAGAACACAAACTTTCATATAGACCCCAAGAAAATTCAGGATGTCAGTAAAAGTCTCCCAACCAATAAAAGCCCAGGAACACTGGATTTTTGTAAAGGATTCTACCAGACTTTCAAAGAACTAATACGAATACTTCTCAAACTATGCTACAAAATAGAAACAGAATGAAATTCGCCAAACTCATTTACGGTGAGTAATAATCCCACTGTTAGGCTGATATCTAAAGCAGACAAAAATTCAACAAAGAAAGAGAAATTCAGGGCAGTTTTTCTTACTAACACTGATGCAAAAATACTTGCAAAATTGTGAGGTCTGAAGTGAACCTCTACTGGGACCTTCTGAATTGAGACTCAGAGGTGGTGATCCATGTAAAAGCAAGAGGGTTTAATCATTCAGGACAAGTCGGGCTCATTGCACTACCAGAGGAGATGACCAAACTCTAACAGGGAGCTATATACCCTGCAAACAATTGAGGCAGAATCCAATCTAGGACAGAATTTGCACAATGGTAACCAGGCAGGGTACTATGCACATTTGGTGGAGGGAAACAACTTTCAGATGGGACTTAGTGTGCCATTTAAGATTTGTCCAAGTGGGCGATTGTTTGGAAGCCACAGGTAACTTTGTGTGACAGGTTGGGTTGGAGCTGTTCCAGTAACTAAACCAGTTTTTTTCTTCCCAAAAGGAGGGGTCCTTGTGCTCAGAGGTTTGTGGTGGGGATTTTACCATTGGCCCTAGATTGGCCCCAACTCTGGCTCTTTGGGATTTAACATTTTCTTTGACTGATACATAAATATCTTCTATTGTATCTTCTACATCTAAGATTCCTAAAATTCCTTCTTCCATTTCCTGTCTTGTTATTGTTTTCTTTCTCAAGGTTTTCATCTGCAGGGTTTTCTCATTGTGTGTGTGTATGTGTGTGTGTGTGTGTGTGTGTGTGTGTGTGTGTGTGTGTGTGTGTGTGTATTTTCTGCTTCTATTTCCAATCTCAGGTCTTACATAGTTTTATATATTTCCTTCAACTGTTTAATTGTATTTTCCTTTATTACTTTAAGAAATTTATTTGTTTCTTCTTTAAATACCTCAGTCTGTTTGATCATATTTTCCTGCACGTTATTAAGGAATGTATTCATTTCCTCTTTAATAGTTGCTATCAACATTATAATATTGGACATACAGTCATTTCCATTAGATTTGGTTGTGTTATGATAGCCGTGGTTTGCTCTTCTGGGGTAGCTGTGTGTTAGAGATGTTATGTTACCCTGTCTTTTGTTGAAGGTGTTATTTAGGGAGACTATAGTCATCTGGAAGGTGTTGGTCCCTAGGTGTTCTTGTTCTAACAGGAAGTGGGAGGAAGTTGAACCTCAGTGATCATAGAGTGGTAGCACTTTGATTGGAACCCTTAGGGTGTATGTTTCCAGATCTTCATGACTTTATTGTTTAAAACTGAAACTCCATAAAGATTACAGAGCTACAGGACATATGTAGGTGGGTGGAGAGCAGAAAAGAGATGAGAGGTCACCCTGGGATAGTAGGCTGCTTAGGGAGACATGGGTTGCCCCAAAGGAATCAGAAACCAGGGAAGATGGGTGGGGGAAGGGAATGTTACCATTATGACTCAGGATCTGCAGGTCTGATGAATGTGTGGAGAGAGGTGGCAAGAATAATGAATGTCCCCCTGACAATGAAGGCTCTTCCAGGCACCTTGGCTGGGAGAGAAGGGCTCAGAGAGCAGGTATAATTGGTTTCCTAAATTTATTTGTGTAATTTATTTTACATTACTCCAAGTTAATATGAAAACATCATGACAGGAAAGTAATTCTCAAGCTTTCACATAGACAGTGACAGAGAGTTGTTATGAAAATAACAAAGGTCTGTTGAAAAGATGCCAAAGAATAATAAATGTATACATTGTTCACTCAGATTCTACTCACAGTCATAAGAAACCTGTAGCCGTTCCCCACAGAGCACAACTGTGCTTCCATGGAGTACAGCATTAGAGTGGTTTTCTTTTCATACCAAGTTGGTGGAACCAACAGACCGAGGATATAGATGGAGTAGAGCACATTGTCTCCATTTCAATTTTTTGAAGTGAGACTCAAAAATACAGTCAGTTGTAATAGGACCTCATTCTGCTATGTGGAGTCTTCTTTAAACTAGGGTAGAGTGCATCACTGTGGAGGCTAATTATAACAACTGAAAGTGGATTCTTGCTAGGAAGCCTGCATGCTGCTACATGGAAGCTACCCACTGTATTTGGAGGCTACTTAATACTAGGATAAGTGGCCCCATTCTTTGTATGCTGTTGCAATATTATTCAATATGTACCCAGAACTTCCCTATGATAGATGTCACTTTTAAGGGGTTTTAATTGCTTTTTCTGCTTTCTTTTTCTTCCTTCTTCTCAATATTTACCTACATTAGAAGACTGTAGGATTTAAATCCTAAATAAAGAACCAGATATTTAAACAATTCTTAAGATTATGTAACAAATCAAATAAACACAAGTCTATGTAAAATCAACTACACAGTTTATATAAAAGGCTTTTATGAAAATTGTAGAAAAATAGAAATATAGATTTATTGTCTTTTAACTCATTCGAAAAATCCACATGAAATATTTTAATCTTTTATTTATTACCTGTCTAGACATTCATTTTATGCCATTACAAGCACACTTGCTCATATGCTGTTATTTCTGTTAAAGGAAACATACTGTAAAAATGTACGGTAATTATAAACATTTTCATGCCTGAGTAACGTTAACCTAGTGTCTGTTATGTTCTATGCTTTATGGTTCTTGGAAACCAATCATAATAGAGATCAATTATTCTTCCATTATGTATTAGTCACAATAATCTTGGATGCAAGACGCCCTTCGGGATCAACATCCTACCTGTGCCATGTTTGTAGGTAATTGAATCCCTGGTTATCAAGTTGGGACATGAATTCTAGGCAAGTCAAGTCACCCTGTCACAGTGGATTAATCCAAACATTGAGTACAAGATAAGCATGCCACTATCATATGTTCCTTAGGAATTCTCCTGTCCCTAAATACGGATTGGTGAAAGAACTTGGCACAGAGATATGCTGTTTTTAGAATTCAAACTGTTTGAATCTGGCTCAGATTTAGTGGGGCCCAAGGCTGTTCCATGGAACTGGTTGATCAGTCCTGGGGAAAATATAAATAAACTATCTTTGGTTAACCTAATTTGGGGTGTGTTGTTGTTTGTGGGGAAATGCCTGGACACCAACATAAGAGTTGTAGATTTGTCTCTTTGTTCTTTTATTTGATTTTTTATTTACATTTCAAATATTATCCCCTTTACCAGTTTCTGCTCCAGAAACTCACTGTCCCATTCTTGTACTCCTGCTTCTATTTGGGTACTTGACCACCAGACTATACACAGGCTCCGACCTCCTTAACCTGACATTCTCCTATATAGGGCATGCAGCTTTCACAGGACAAAGGGCTCTCCTCCATTGAAGTCTGTCAAGACCATCCTGTGCTACACATGCAAATGGACCCATAGGTCCATCCATGTGTACTCTTGGGAGAGTGGTTAGTTCCTGGGAGCTCTGGGGGGCCTGTCTGGCTGATGTAATTTTTCTTCCTATAGGGTTGCAAACCCCTTCATCTCCTTCAGTCCTTTCTCTAACTCCTCCATTAAGGAGCTCATTCTCAATTAAATGGTTGACTGTGAGCATCTGCTTCTGTATTTCTCAGGTTCTGGCAGAGCCACAAGAGACAGCTGCCAGGTTCCTGTCAGCATGCAATTCTTGGTGTCCTTAACACTATCTGGGTTTCCTGTCTGAAAATTGGATGGATTCCCCAGGTGTGGCAGTCTCTGCTCCACATTTTCAATATTTCCTCCTGTGAATATTTTTCTTCCCCCTTCTAAGAAGAACTGAATCATCCACTATTTGGTCTTCCTTCTTCTTGAGCTTCATGTGGTCTGTCAATTTTATCTTGGGTATTTCAAACTTTTGTGTTAATATCCACTTATCAGTGAAAGCATAACAAGAAAGTTCTTTTGTGACACACTGGATGACATCTTCCAGTTCTGTCCCTTTGCCTTAGAATTTCATGAAGTCATTGTTTATAGTAGCTGAGCAATATTCCATTGAGTAAATGTCCCACATTTTCTGTATCCATTTCTCTGTTGAAGGACGTCTGCATTATTCCTAACTTCTGGCTTTCATAAATAGTGCTGTTATAAACATAGTGGAACATGTGTCCTTGTTATATGTTGGAGCATATTTTGGGTATATGAACAAAAGTGGTATAGTTGGGTTGTCAGGTCCACCAGACTGATTTCCACAGTGGTTGTAACAGCTTGCAATCTCACTAACAATGAAGGACTGTTCATCTTTCTCTACATCCCTGCCAACAACTGCTGTCTCCTGAGTTTTTGATCATATCCATTTTGATTGGTGTGAAGTGAAATCTCAGGGTTGTTTGGATTTCTTTTCCCTGATAACTAAGGATGTTGAACATTTCTTTAGGTGCTCCACAGCCTTTTGATATTCCTTTTTTTAAATTCTTTGTTTAGTTCTGTACTCCATTTTTACTGGGGTTATTTGATTCTCTGGAGTCGAATTTCTTGAGTTCTTTATATAAATTGAATATTAGCATTCTATTGGACATAGGATTGGCAAAGTTCTTTTTCCCAATCTGTTGTTTGCCGTTTTGTCCTAATAACAGTGTCCTTTGCATTCCAGAAACTTTGCAATTTTATGAGGTCCCATTTGTTGATTCTTTCACTTAGAGCATAAGCCATTGCTATTCTGTTCAGGAAATTTCCCCCTGTCCATGTGTTCAAGGAACTTCCCCTGCTTTCTCTTCTATTAGTTTCATTGTATCTGGTTTTATGTGGGTGTCCTTGATCCACTTGCAGTTGAGCTTTGTACAAGGAAATAAGAATATATTGATTTGCATTCTTCTGCATTCTGACCACCACTAGAAACCTAACCATTTGTTGAAAATTCTGTGTTTTATCCACTGGATGGTTTCTGCTCCTTTGTCAAAGATGAAGTCAATATAGGTAAGTTGGTTCATTTCTAGGTCTTCAATTCTAATCCGTTTAACTAGCTTCCTGTATGTGTACCAATATTTAACAATTTTTAACACTGTTGCTATCATTAATGGACCACAAAAGGAAGCTCTAGAGTGAGGGGTTATTTAATTATTTTTAATATTTACTGTTGTGTGAATAATATTTTGGAAATACGTACGTATTTGCTCAACATGCAAGATGAGTATTAAATGTTATCAGAATGGGGTTTACGACCACTTGGGTTGACTGTTTTCTACCAAGTTGGTTTCAGGTCCTCTGCAAATGTAATAATTGTCTACAAAAGTAATAATTCTCTGCTACTTGTGTATTGGAGTCCTGGCTCCCTCCATGTATGTTTCTCCATGGGAAGTCTAGTCCCTGAGAGCTCTGCTGATCCAGTTATTTGATCTTATTCTTCGTAAGGATTTGCAATTATCTTCAGCTCCATCAGTCTTTTCCCTTGGTCTTCCATTCATGTCCCCAGGCTCTGTCTGACAGTTGGCTATAAATATCTATGTCTGAATTTGTCAGATGCTGGTAGAACATCTCAGGAAATAGCCATATCTAGCTCCTCTCCGCAAGCACTTCTATACATTAGCAGTAGTGTGGAGGTTTGGTGTCTCTGGATGGGAAGGATCTCTAGTTGGGGTGGTCTCTGGTTGGCCTTCCCTTCAATCACTGTTCCATTTTTCCCTGTCTTTCCTTTGAAAAGGACATGTCTAGGTTTAAAATTCGAGATGTTTGGGTGAACCCATTCCTCTCCAGTGAGCCATGCCACCCCTGAGAACTGAACAGAATATTGTCTGCTCACATTCGCAACTCAAGAGGAGATCATCTAGCACCATTTGTGGCCCCTGTGAAAAGGGACCTAGGAGTAGTAAGGGCAGGACCCTTCACGTTACTGCTCTCACGGAGACCTGAAAGCCAGCAACCAAGAGAGACTACATGCGTGAGAGCACAGGTAGGGTTGACTTTTCTGCTCCAAGTGACCTGCCTGTTGATTTCAGGATACAAAAAGGCAGAAATCTTCTGGGACCAGGCACTTCTGATTTCTGCACTTGGCCCCAACTTCTCTGATCCCAGCTCCCAGCTCCTAGCTCCCAGCTCCCAAATCCGAAGTAAGAGAGAGCTTATCAATCAGAAATGTTGGCAATCCTCAGACCTCAAGGCAGGGCAGACTGCTATTTGTACCCTCAATTGCCACATCCATTGCTCAAGAGGAAACTGCATAGTGCCTCTGGAAAAAGGAATATAGGAGCGGTCAGCTGCACACTCCCTGTGGTCCAGATCAGCACACAGATCTAAACTAAACTGATCAAACAGCTCCCTGCACCCAAATCCCATGGCAGGGAGAGGAAGACACTAAGAGGTAGAGATACCCCTGAGAACCAAGAGGAGACTACTCTCTTCTCACATTGCTGACATAAGAGGAAAATGCCTCCCTCCATCTGCAGCCCCTGAGGAAAACCCCTAGCATCATCTGTGGCCGTGAGCACAGGGAGCTAAGAGCAGTAGGGACAGGACCCTTCCAATTTTACCCTCACAGTCTGCTAAAAGTCAGCCACCAGGAATGACTGTACAGCTGAGAGCAGAACTCTCAAGTTCAATATATGGAAAACCATCAATGTAATCCACTATATAAACAAACTCAAGGATAAAAGCTACATGACCATTTCATTAGATGTTGAGAAAGCATTTGACAAAAGTCAACATCCCTTCATGATAAAAGTCCTGGAAAGAACAGGAATTAAAGTCCCATACCTAAACATAGTAAAAGCCATATACAGCAAACCTGTAGTTAACATTAACTCAATGGAGAGAAACTTGAAGCAAAACAACTCAAATCGGGGAGTAGACAAGGCTTCATTCTGCCTCCCTACTTACCCAATATATTTCTCAATGTCTTAGCCAAAGCAATCATACAACAAAAGGAGGTCAACAGGATACAAATTGGAAAGGAAGAAGTCAAAATATGACTATTTGCAGATAATTTGATAGTATATTAAGTGACCCAAAACTTCCACCAAAGAGGTGGTGAGACTGAAAAACAAATTCAGCAAAATGGCTATGTCTAAAATTAACTCAAACAAATCAGTAGCCTTCCACTACACAAAAGATTAACAGGCTGAGAAAGAAATTAGGGAAATGATGCCCTTCATAATAGTCCCTAATAATATAAAATACCTCGGGGTGACTTTAACCAAGCAATTGAATGGTCTGTATGATAAGAACTGCAAGTCTCTGAAGCAAGAAATTGAAGAAGACCTCAGATTATGGAAAGATCTTCCATGCTCATGGATTGGCAGGATTAATATAGTAAAAAATGGTCATCTTGCCGAAAGCGATCTACAGATTCAATACAATCCCAATCAAAAATCCATCTCAATTCTGCATAGAGTTAGAAAGAGTAATTTGAAAATTCATTTCGAATTAAAAAAATAAAAACCATGAAGGATAGCAAAAACTATCCTCAACAACAAAAGAGCTTCTGAGGGAACCACCATACCTGACAGTCAGCTGTATTACATTGAAATAGTGATAAAACTGTATAGGGTTGGTACAGAGACACGAAGGTAGATCAATGGAATAGAATTGAAGATCCAGAAATGAATCCACACATCTATAGTTACTAGATTTTTGAGAAAGAGCCAAAAACATCCAATGGAAAAAACAGCATTTTCAACACATGGTGCTCATTGAACTGGAGGTCAGCATGTAAAAGAATGGAAGTCAATCCATTCTTATTGCCTGTACAACCTTAAGTCCAAGTGGATCAAGGACCTCCAAGTCAAACCAGACACACACAAACTAATAGAAGAAAAAGTCGGGAAGGGTCACAAACACAGGGGCCCTGGAGAAAATTTCCCTTACAGAACACCAATGGCTTGTGCTCTAGAATCAAGAATTGACAAATGGGATTTCATGAAGCTGTAGAGCTTCTAAAAGCCAAATGGGACCCTACAGATAGAAAAAAGATCTTTTCCAATCCTACATAGGATATAGGGCTAATATAAAAAGTATACAAAGACTCATGAAGTTAGAAACAGAAGAGAAAAAATCCCTATTAAAAATGGGGTACAGAGCTAAACAAAGAATTCACTCCTAAGGAAGTTTGAATGGCTGAGAAGGACCGAAAGAAATGTTCAACATCCTTATTCATCAGGGAGATGAAAATCAAAAAAAAAACCCTGGAATTCCATGAACACCAGTCAGAAATGTTAAGATAAAAAACAAAAGACACACCAGTTGCTGGAGAGGATGAGGAGAAAGGGGAACACTCCTCCATTGTTGGTGGGATTGCAAACTGGTACAACCTCTCAGCAAATCAGTCTGGAATTTCCTCAGAAAATTGGCTATTGAACTACCTTTGGACCCAGCTATACCTCTCCTGGGCATATACCCAAAATTGTTCCAGCATGCAACAAAGTAACATGTTCCACTATGTTCACAGCAGCCTTATTTATAATTGCCAGAAGCTGGGATGAACCCACATACCCTTCAACAGAAGAATGGATACAGAAAACTTGGTACATACACAGAATGGCGTACTTCTCAGCTATCAGAGACAATGACATCATGAAATCCATAGGCAAATGGATGAAACTAGAAAATATATTAGTGAGTGAGGTAACACAATCACAGAAAAACAAATATGGTATGCACTCATCGACAAGTTGATATTATCCAAAATGATCAAATTACCCAAGATGCACAAACCACATGAATCTCAAGCAGGATGACCAAAATGATGATGCTTCACTCCTTCTTTAAAAGGGGAACAAAAATAAACATAGGTGGGGATAGGGAGGAAAAGTTTGTAGCAGAGACAGCCTGAAGAACCAGCTATTCAGAGCCTTCCCTACATGTGGCCTAGATAAGATTGTTGAACCTAAGAAATGTATGCTGACAGGAACCAGAGATAGATCTCTTCGGGGAAACACAGCTACAATATTTCAAATACAGAGGCAAATGCAAGCAGTAAAACACTGAAGTGACAAGAGAACCCTATTGGAGGAATTAGAGAAAGGTCTGAAGGAGATGAAGGGGCTTTAGACCCCATAAAACAACAATGCCAAACAAGCATTGCTTCCAGGGGCTAAATCACTATCCTAAGAATAGTAGTGATGGACCCTGTGCAACACTTTGAAGAATAATCTTGTTGTAGCAGTGAATAGTCTTTTTCCAGCACAAGTGGAAGTGGAAGCCCTTGGTCCTGCCAAGGTTGGACCCCCAGTGTTGTATTTTGTTGGGGAGGGGGAGGAGTAATGAGGGGTGAATGGGGAGGACACCCATATAGAATGTCGGGGGGGAGAGGCTAAGTGGCTTATGGACAAGAAACTGAGAAAAGGAAAAACAATTGAAATGTAAACAAGAAATACTCAATTTAATTAAAATGGAAGAAAAAATAAGTAATACACAAGTTGGATGTTACATCATCGTTGGGAAAGTACACTTTGGTAACTACATTCTTCTCTCTTTTCACATGACATACTGAGTCCAAATTCCTACCAGCTTCTCTTGAGGCTGATACACAATTCAGTCAGACTTGTGCACATTCCTCAGGTGACGGTTATATGTAGATGATTGGCAGAATCTATGGCTACACAGGGAACAGACATAAGGCTTTTCTCCTGTGTGAATCCTCTCATGAGCCTTCAGGTTGGTCTTGTGGCTGAAGGACTTTTCGCATGTGCTACATTTGAAAGGCTTCTCTGGATTGTGTATGACCTCATGACATCGGAGGTCAGAGGCTCTTTTGAATGTTTTCTGACAGGTGGGACAGACAAATGCCTTCTTATTTTGGTGAGTTCTCTGGTGGAGTGAAAGATGACTGGCATATTTGAAAGTCCTAGGACATTCTTCACAATTGTACTGTTTAGAACCTACATGTAATCTCTTTTGATGACTTTTACTTGTCGAGTTTGCCTCCTGATACTGATAAAGAAGTACAGCCTCAGATGTAAGCTTCTCTGGCCTGGAGTGGACTCCTGGAATGTCTCTAGGGTCATCCTCAGAAAAAGTTAGCCCCAGTGACTCTTGTTGGCTTGTGGATGTTCCAGGACTTCTTCTTGTAAAATCCTGAGAAACCCCATAAGAAACATCTCCCATTTTAGGCTCAGGATGATACATTCTCTGGTTAATGAAGATGGAATCCATCTTCCTCATAGGAATATTATCACCACTATTTTCTTGAGTAGCATTCTTGGAAGTGGTACAGCACTCTTCCCTGTCCTCAGAGATGTTTGTCCTGTAGAAAATCACCGGTTGTGCCTCCATGGGGATATCTCTGCAAGTGTGAGGACTCAGAAACTCTACATGATGACTGGAGTTGCCTTGACTTGCTCTGGCACCCTGAGCGAATTGAAAAGAATCGAGTCTCTCTTCCTGCTCAGGACGCGGCGGCTCTTTCTGTATAATAAGAAGGGAGTTCATCTCATGTCTAGTACTGCTATCACCAATGTTTACTTCAGTAGAATTCCCAGAAGTGTGTTTATTTTCACTGTTTTCTTGTCCTGTGGAAAGAATACAATCTATGAAAATGTACCCAAAAACGGATCCCCACAAAACATGTCTCTTCTGTCCATGTTACCAACTAACCTGTGGCCAATAATATATCTTCTGTGAAGTGTGCCGGCATCTGGGTGCTCTCTGGTGTTAGCCCTGTTGCTGATTTCTGTTGTTCCAAAAGCTTGATGACTTCTTTTAATGGCATGTTTTCAGAAAATAGGGCTTCCTGTCCTTGCATGGATACATAGACCTGTAAATAATGCCAGGTTACCCTTGGCTTGTCCTTGAGTCTGTGGATTACAGACACCTACCCACAACCGTCTAGCCCAGAAAGACTGGCCACTATGGATTAGCTCATTTGTTTAGTCCTAAAATCTAATGATCTTTTCATGGCATTCACAAATTCTGATCTCTAAAGTTACTATAGATGCTGTTTTAAATATTGAATCACTATCCATACAGAAAGAAAAGGTTATATTCCTACGAGCTCTGCCCACCATATTTTCTTTAAAAGGTCAGTGCATTGAAGGAGGATAACCCTTTCTTGCTTTTTTTTTTCAGGGCTGAGGACCGAACCCAGGGCCTTGTGCTTGTGCTCTACCACTGAGCCTGTCTTAAAGTGACCTTCCTATGTTGCCAGATTGGCCTTATTTTATGTGATCTTCTTTTTTAAAGTGCAATGTCTCAAAGAAACACAAGGCCTACTCTCAGAAACATGACAGAATATTATACCAGCAGTGTACTTAGTATGTACTTTCATTCATGCAATTTTGAGCTTAAAATAGATTTCAAAGTGTATGTCCAGTATAGTACTTAACTTGCAAGGTGTGGTGGTCAAACCATTTAAACTAGCATTTGAGAAGCAGAAGGAGAGTAATTCCTCTGATTCCAAAGACAAAGAGGACTTCATAAGGAAAACATGTCACAAAGCTCAAATACTAGGTAGCAACCAACTAAGAAATGAACCAAACAACTTAACAAATAAAAATCCAAACAAAATATCTGAAATAACAGAAAACCTTTTTAATCAGATTGTTGGAATCTGTATATAATGAAGTTGAATGTATTCAGCATCTTCAACAATTCTGTCAATGACTGAGAATTATGCAAATCTCAACTTTGAGAAAACATCTAACATAATTAAATCTATATTAAATATATCCAAATGTGAATATTTGGACTTACTGAAGCACCATTATTCATCAAAGAAATTCATACGGGCATTACATTGATTTGTTTACCTGTAGCATCCATATTTCAATATTAGAATGTTAATATTCTGACATCTCAGTTTTCTAGACAAAGAATCTGTCTCATGTAATAGCCAATTCACGAATCCATCTAGTCAATTTGATCACCAGTTTTTGACACAATAACAGGGATCACAGGCTACTGTTGCAAACCTCGTTTTTAAGTGTGTGGAGCAGGATCTAGCGAACTACTCATGACTAAACACTAAGCACCTCCATGAACAAGCTGGGTCACACAAACAATGTATCTCCTCTACATCCTTAAAGGATTCCCCAAGTCAGTTCTTTATTCTCTCTGCTAACATGTAAGTATATGACATTTATTTATGCACATCAAGCATAACTGATAGGATTCTTTCTGCTAAAAGAATAATTCGAAGCCGTAAGTTTCCTTGGGTATGAATGTTTTCATTTGGGGAATAGAATCTCAATTGTAAAAAACAATACACATGATCAATCAAAGGAAAACAAAACAGAACAAAGCCTGCTACTTTTCCCAAAACCCAAATCATGCTATCTTTCTTTCCAACTAAGCCCCTCAGGTACTCACCATGGCAGGAGGCTTCAAGCACTCATCAGTCAGCCCCTCCATGAATCTCCCCATGTTTCTTCCACTTGCTTCCCAAATCTCTTTCAAGACAAAATTGTCTTTACAGTGTCCAGTGAGGAGAAACTGCTCCAAGACCAGTTGAGAAATCATCTGCTCCTTGCTCTGTTTTTCTGGCTGCAACCATGAGTTAAACATCTGCCAGAGTTTTTGCAGCTCCTGCTTTGCTGAGAAGCCATTTTTGCTTGGGGAAAAGTTGAGCTGGGCACTTGATGAGTCAGAAAAGATTTCTCCCCATTGTACAGGAGAAGCATGAGTTGGAATGAACTCTAAATTGTCTTTCTGAAGGTATTTTGCTGCTGTCTTGTGCTTTAAGGATTCTTTAATCTCTGAAGCCATTGTGGTGACAATGGTCAGAAAGATTCACCTATGGCACTTTTTGTATCTGTTGTGTGACTTTAGGACCAATGCCAACAGTCAGTGAAAATAATGGAAAAGCTGTGATTTAAAAAAAAAAAAAGAAGGAACACATAATTAAAGTTAAGGCAAACAAACCAGAAACCAATTGAGATTTCTGTCACACATGCATTTATGGGTTCCTGACAGTAAATGTGTCATTTTAGTCCTACAAACATGCTTACAGGGAAGTGGATGTGGACAAAACATCAGACAAGAATTAAAAAAAAAAACTTAACTAATGTGAAAATCCTGAGTAAAGAATCGATAGACCTATCATAAAGTCATAAGTACAGAGCAATGTCTTCTATTCCCCCCTTGGAAAAGTGGAAGTTACTTGCTGTTCCTCAAATTTTAACGTTCACCCTGGTGTCTCATTCTAAAGTACCAGAGAATACCAACTTCATTAAAAAAAAAAGTATTAAAATGAATGACCAACAACATTACATTCACAGGGAAGCAAAAATATATCCATAAATTACCTTGATGTTTCCAACCTAGAATTTTTTTAGTGTTTACCAAAATCAACTACTTGGTCAAGAAAGCTTTTAAAAACAATACTCAACTACTGAGACCTACACATCATTGTGGGGAAGAGTTTGCTGAGCCCACACGTAATAATACAGACACACAGACACACACAAACACACGCTCAAACTCTCAAGGCCATCAAGAAGGGAAGTCTACCTGTTCCCCAAACTTACCTCTTTCAGCACTGGAAATCAAGAGTGATTCCAGGAAGGCATGAGAGGCAGTGTGTGCCTGTCCTGGCTCTGCTTCATCTGAGGTTCTGTTCAAATTGGTTTCCTTTTATACTGCCTGGCTTCAGTGAGTCAGTTACAGATGATGATTGGTTGCACAACGTGATTCAATCAGACTTCCTCTGCCTGGGTGGGGCACATCAACATTTTATTCCTAGAAGTAGAGTCAGGAGAGTCTCTAGCCTCAGCACCACCTGGCAGCCCAGGAGTTCCAAGGTCAGTCTGGCCTGGGAGACAGATACCAAACCAGGGCAGCAAATACAAGCAGGCAAACAACATAGAGGAAAGACATCTTTTCCTGCTGATTGGGTCACATAAGAAATCTTAACTCAGACCCAGTTTTCCATCTCTAATGCAATGATTGATGCTTGCCTGGAAAAAGATCACCAAGGCAAGCAGTTTAATTCACTGTAGTGACAGACAAGAGTGCCACCATGAAAGGAATACAAATGTTGTCATTTTTCTTCCATGACTTCTGACACTGTGTTATCACATAGGGATGTTGGAAACTTGTTTAAATTTCTAGGTTTCCTGAGAAATTGGATCCTAAGTGCTTCAGTGAACTCTGTGAAATCCTTGATAGTGGAATCAGACAGGGCAGTAAGAACCCGAAAGGCGTCTACAGCACAATATAGGAAAGATAGGGGCTTAAGAGGACTTATTTCTTTTGGTATGCATTAGGTATGCCTATTGGGAAAACATTGGCATCATGTGAAGACCATAGACGAAAAAGAAATCAAAATGTGGGGCAAAATTACAGTCTTTGTTTTTCACTCTCTCTCTCAAACTCCCTCCCCCTCTCCTGTTTGCTATTATTTTGGAAAATAGATATGTGGTATTACAGTCTGGTCACAATTTCTTTAAGTTGCTCAGAATGATTTTGCATTACAGTTCCATAGCTTTTAACTGCTCAGTACTGCTCAGTACAGACATCCCAGAATTACCTCACTTCCACCAATGTGCGTTTTGCATTTCTGTCTCTCGGTTTTTTTTGTTTTTTTGTTTTTTTTCATGTTGAGACATTCTCACCTTATATATTCCTAGATATAATGGCCCTACTCCTTTAATCAGGTTGACCTGAGATTAACCCAACCTGGCCTCTAACTCTTGAATGCTGGAATTAAAGGTGTTATGAATGGCTTTTTCCAATTAGGATAATTGTTAGGTTCAGTTGTGACCCCTAAATTTGCATGTTGATTTTTTATACACAAAGCAAAGGTCATATATCAACTTTGTGCTGAGCTGACCGTCAGTACAAAATATAGAACCTTAATAGCCATCACCCCAAAATAGGCTGGAAACTCAGAGATTCCAATTTTTAAAGTCTCTAGCCTTTTAAATTCACAAAACCAAAATTTTTTAATGTTTAAAACTCAAGCTGACCTTCCTCTTAAGGAAAATATTGTGACAGGACAAAGAAAGCACTACAAATCCTTCAAATAAATTAGGGTTTGTTACAACAATGATTGACTTACTTTGCAAAAATGTATGATTTGTTTTAATTGCTATTGATGATATCCAGGATATTGTTGAACTGATGCAATACTAATAGGAAGAAGCCTTCATATGAAAGTATATTTTTTATTAAAACAGGAAACATTTTACTGTGGCTTTCTATTTTCTTCCTACATGTGAATTCCAAGAGACACAATTCAATTTAACAATTGAAATACTTGAAGGAGCTTAGTGGCTTTAATCCGGGCCACACCTTTAATCCTGGATAAGAAAAAAGAGGCAGGAGGACCTCTGTCACTTTGAGGCCAACCTGGACTTCAAATAGAGTTCAAGAATAGCCTGGATAAACAGGTTTCTCAAAAAAGAATAATAATTATAAAAAAAACCCACACCACGAACAATAACCAAATAAAATAAGCAAAATTTATCACCATAATCAAACACAACATCAACAAAAACAGCAAATAATGCTAGAAATAATGGGGTTCCCTGACACAACTAGCAATAGAGAGATAGAAGACGTGATTTTAAACCTTGTTTCTTTCTTTCTTTCTTTCTTTCTTTCTTTATTTATTTATTTATTCATTCATTCATTCACTTATTTTTGTGTGTGGAAGGATCGATAATCCTAGCTTACCCATATAAAAGACACACAATCTAGCTATTTTATTTACCAATTTCAGGCCTACTTAGGGCAGATTTAGAGCTATTCTAACTTATTCTCTAACAATCCAGTCCTTGTTTTCTTGCTGTTTCTCGGGGCCAAGTGTTCATATTTCATCTCTTCCTATGGCAGCCTCCTCTACTGATATCTTCTTTCTTCTTTCTTTCCCTCTGACGGTAATGTATTCACTCAATCCTCAAACTGACATTTTTCCCTCCACTGACAAAACATAGTGAAAGACCCCAGCTTAGCAGCAGTAACGCCATTTTGCAAGGCTGTATTTAAGATGACTGGTTCAGAGAAAGGTTAGAACACTGAGTACACAGCGGCTGCCAAGCAAGATGTGTTTGGTTGAAGGCCTGGCAACAGGACGACTGCGGTTGAGCACCTGACAATGAGAAAAGCCCCGGGAGAGGTCCCACACCCTGGTGGGGGGCCGAGTCAGCCTTTATGTTCCAAGAAGGTAGCTAGGAAACTTGCCCCCGGGCTGAACCCTTGGGGGGCCGAGTCAGTCGTTATGTTTCAGGAAGGTAGCTAGGAAACTTGCCCCCGGACTAAACCCTTGCCACATTAGAATCCACCAATTATATCCCTGTAACCATGCATCTGCTTCTGTATGCTTGCTTCTGCTCCCCAGTATCCTATAAAGAGCCCATCCTTGGTTCCGTGGGGCGCGCCAGTCCCCTGAGTGACTGAAGCGCCTGCAGGTGCCTGTGCCTGTGTATCCCCACAATAAACCAAATCCTCTTGCTGATTGCATCCTGTGGTGTCTCGGTCTAGTCATTAAAGTTGGAGGGTCTCCATCCCGAGGGAAAGTTCTGCCTGAGAGCTTTTCAATAGCAACTAGCCTTTTACTGATCAGTTGAGTTGGGGAACAGGGTTCAAATAGCATCATTTGGTGGATATGTGAACCTGTACTTTGGGGACAAGTACAGATTAAAAAACAATATTTTGCATTAGAATACAAGCAGCATCACAACAACCCACCACATTTTTTACTTACACTAAGAAGTAAAAATTATTGGATAAAAATAGCTATTCTTGCATATGAAGAGGTAATTTCAACATGAGTTTGTACGTAAGAAACACCCTCCTGAAAGTATTTGAAGTAGCAACAAAATTAATAAAGCATAAAATAATAGTTCTTAACAAGTTCATTAATTTTAGAAGAGAAATTATTACAATTTAAAATATTTCTATAAACCAAAGAAGAATGAACATGTATCCCATGCTCTTCAAATAAACCATCACGGACACAGACATGAGAGGAGAAACCGGGTGTTGACTCAGGAGATAACTGATTTTTGCTTAGGCTGAAGCATCCCGTGAATGTTATCTTCCTGTGCCGTAAATTCATGGGAGAGGCTTTTGTCCCACAATCTCGAGGCTTTATGGCAGTCATTTTAGAGGAGTATGTGTGGCCCTGCAGCCAAGAGTCACGTAGCCACTTTGAGCTATACAGTCACAAAATGGCCAGGCCCAAATCCAATACGGCTCCCTACAATGGCAGATGGATGTAACCGATATTTCTAAGTTGTTAGCCTTTCATATATACATGTAAGCACAGACACTTTTTCAAAATTTGTATGGCCTATGCCATTGCCTGGAGAACCTACTGCTCATGTTATACAGCATCTATTGGAAATTTTTGCTATTATGAGACTACACTCTAAAATTAAAACTGATAGTGGACCAGCATATATTTCTTATAAATTGAAACAATTTTTTTCAACAATATCATATTGTACATATTACTGGTAGAGAATACAATCCACAAGGACAAGCTTTGGTTCAAAGGGTACACTGTACCTTGAAACAACAAATTAAAAGTTAAAAAGAAGGAAAAGAGATGACCTTACACAGCCTGAATGGTGTTGGCAGACTATTCCAGACCTGTATTGGTACAAGCATTATTTGTCATTAATTTTCTTAATATACCACAAGGTGAAGTTTTATCAAGAGCAGATAGACACTTTGTTGAACATACCCCTGATGTTAAGGAGCATCCAGTATGGATAAAAATTGCCCGAGATGATGAATGGCAGGAAGGGACATTACTGTATGTAGGTAGGGGATAGGGTTTTGTCTCCTTACAGGATGGGAGACAATTCTGGTTACCCAGGAGATGGATCCAAGCATGGATTGATAAGAACTGTGCTCTACCCCCCACTGGAATCCAATTGCACTTCCTGATGGAAGTCTTTCAGAGACAAAGGAGGTGTCCTCTGTTACTGAGGCCATGGCTTCTATTAAGGTTGATAAATGACAATGAAAAAGGGTATGTAAAGTGACAACCCTATTACCTACGTGGGGTCAGGTGAAATGATTAAGCATTAAAGAACAAAAAAGTATTGTCTCATACTAGAAAGTCCTTTACTGCTGAGCATTTATTTTTAGCAATGTGTGGTTTATTTATGGTATGTTCTGCTGAGGACAATGTGAGTTATTGGGTTTATATTCCTAATCCACATTTATTTGAGCCTGCTACTTGAGGGGAAACAGATGTGGTGCTATACACCACTCCAAACATTTTATCATCTCCTTGGAATAATTTGACTTAGTTGAATAGCATGATGGAGTGGTGTATAATTTTACTTATGCTGGCTCAAAGATGCCTTTATGTTTAAGACAGAGACATGCTTCCAAATGGGCTATTAAAATTGGGCATTACCAGGAATAAAGGTTACAGTCTCTAGGACTCGATTGTAGCAATTGACAACTTGGTCTATGAACCAAAATTGGAATAACATTACATTTGTTAGTGATTTGTCTAATGTTACCAGGATAAGCAAAGAGGAAAATGAATACCTGAATGGGTCCTGGCTGATTGAATGGGGAGATGGTGGCATTGCTGATAATCGACTGGCCTCTGTGGAAGATCCTAATGCATTTCAAACTCATGAGTGGAAGACTGATGCTAGGTTAAAAGAAGTTGTGCTTGCTAATGGAAGCTTTTCTGGGACTTCTCAATCTGCTTCTCTGTACAATTTTACTACATTTAAGAAAGAATAAGTTACTACTTATATTCCTATGCCAATTTGTTTTTAAGGGTTAAATTTAATTTTGCTGATGGATTAGCTTGTATTGCCTATTGTTTGTATTCATGTATTAATCTGTTCAGTTTGATATGAATCAAGATTCTATTATGATTATTCAGCAAAAAGGATATGTATGGATCCCTTTTAATTTGGGACATCATTGATCTTTGTTATTCCTTCTCTTCAATTGCACATTTGTCCTATTCAGTTAATTTGAGTCTCGACAGCTCTTTTTTCCACCTTTTTTTACTACCTTTCTGGTTTCATAGTCCATAACCACCTTTTCTTACCATTTAAATATATAGAGACATTGCGATGCACATCCTTCATTGAGACAGAAGGTTTTTCAAGTCTATGTCCAGATTCTCAGATTCTGAACCACCAACCTAAGAACATACATGGGCTGGACTTAGGCCTCCCACCAACATATGTAGCAAATGTACAGCCTGTTCTTCATGTGCTTCTCAAACATCTGTAATGAGGGCAGACAGAAAAATAATGTTGCCTACACCTCAGATATGTTTTTCTTATTGGGGTGCCTCATCTAGCCTAAGTGGAACCGGAAGCACCTAACCTTAGAGAGATGTGAATAGTCAGGGTGGGTGATCCCTGTAATGATGACTGCTCAGAGAATGGGATAAGGAGTAGAAGAATTTTGGAATGGGATGACTAGGAGGGAACAGTGAGCTGGATGTAAAGTGGTAAAACAGTAAAATTAAATTAGAAAAAAGGAAAACCTTTGATACACACACACACACACACACACACACACAACTATTGTAAGTTCATTTTTCCCTCAAAATTTGGCTAATTTATTTTGCTTCTCAGATTGACAAAACTCAGCTGTGTATTGTTATCACACTCTTATTATCTAGTAATAAACATCATTTCTCTGCTCTTATAAATTTTGCAGTACTTAATGTGCATGTGCATTTTCTCTATGATAGGACATACAGTCCTTATGGTATATGCTGAGAAATTATATAGTTGGGTTATATTGCAATTCTATTTTAAATTTATTGAGAAGTACTTGTATTTATTTGTATTATGAATGAAGTATTTTACTATTTACCTTTAAAAAATGAGGATTATTTTTTCAACAGCATTTTCTGTTTTGTCGTATGAAAGTAAAAAGCCTCATTGAGGCAAAGGATAGTGTCAAAAGGACGAAATGGAAACCTAGAGAATAGAAAAACCTCTTCCAAAGCCATATATCTGAAGAGGGCTGATATCTAAATATGTAAATCAATCAAGAAAGTAGATTACCCACAAAGCAAATAATCTAATTTAATATGTAGCACATATCTAAACAGAATTTCCCTCAGTATAACCTCCTATAACACCAAAGGACTTAGGGAATGTACAATGCTCTTAGCCATCCGAAAAAAGAAAATTAAAATGACTCTGAAATTTGATCTTCCAGCTGAAAAAAATGAGTAAAATCAATATCATGTTGCCAAGAATATAGAACAAGGGAATACTCTTCCATTGCCATTGAGAGTACAAACCTACACAGCCATAATGGAATCAATATGTTGGCTCCACAGAAAATTAGGACTCAATCTACCTGAAGACACAGCTATACTAATCCAGGGTATATACCTAAAGGATGTTTCACTATAAAATAAGAACTCTTTGTCAAACAACCATGTACTTAATGGCTTTTTCATAATACCAAAAACCGCAAATTAACTATAAATTTCTGATCTGGAAAATGGAAAAGGAAAGCGTAGTGAAAATGTGTAATATATACAGAATAAATATTACACAGCTGATAAAACATTGACATCATGATTTTTGCAGGCAAATGGATGGAACTAGAAAAGATCACCTTGTATGAGGCAAGATATTCCAAGAACTACAAACATAAACTTGACTCACTTATACATGAATATTAGCTTTAAAATAAATGACAACAATTCCACAATCCACAGACCAAGAGAAACTATGTAAAGGAAAGAACTCAAGGGTAAGTTACATGACTCTGAATGGGAAAAAGAATGAGAAGCAAGGGAAGAGAGGTCCGGATGGAGGTGTGGAGATTAGTAGATGGAGAAAACTATATTTAGCTCTTAACTAATGAATGGCAATTTCATAGTTATAATCTGTCAAAAAATAAGACTTGAAGAAAGGGAAACAAAGATCATTCACTCCTTGGAGGGAGCCAGTCATAATGGAAAACATCTTTATTTACAGTAAGCAGGAGTTAGACATAAGTGTATGTGAGTATTGTTCCACACTTTAGTTCACTTGCAGACAGGGTTACATAGGAATCCAGTGTCACCAAAAACAAAGCAAAACAAAGACAAAGCCAACCAACAAAAGATGCTTGAAGTAGTAAGGCAGCTCGGGAACGTTAGCACTGCGGAAAGGTAAGCAATGGGATTGTAGTGCAAAATCATTTTGACCAAATTAATGAGGTTGTGAGCAGACTATGCTATAAGTCAACCTTTTGAAAAAATAAGTGTGATGGTTATTCCTGGTTGTCAACTTGACTTCTTCTGGAATGAACTACTATGCTGAAATGGAGGACACACTTGTGATTCAAATCTAGAGGCAGGAAGTCACAAGCTTCCTTCCTGATTCTTCACGTGGTGATCTTGGGGCATAGTGACCTTGAAAAGCTTAGACTCAGTCAATGTAGTACACGCCTTTAATCCCAGGAGAATGGGGTAAGCAGATCAGAGTTCAAGGTCACCTTGAGACAAAGGGAGCTCTAGATTCAGGCATGCTGGTACACACCTTTAGACTGAGCCATCTCAGATTTATTTTCTGATGGAGACCTGCATAAGAACATCAGAAGAAAGAAGATGCACTCTTCCTTTCCTGCTTTCTTTTACTTGCCAGCACAGCCATTGGATCCTAAGACTTAAGAAAGTTCAGAAGAGCAGGTGAAATTACTGTCTCCATGGGATGAGCAACTCATGTGCTCTTGGACACAGCTGCCCCTTGTTGAGTTTGTTGGACTGCAGACTGTATGTCATTACAATACCTTCCTATAAGATACAGAGGTATTACCTATGTTCTTTGGTGAGAGAGAACCATGACTAATACAAAAACTAACACACACACACACACAACACACACACACACACACACACACACACACACACACACACACACACACACACACGGGCGATTGGAAAAGAAAAGGAGACAACAATATCCCTATTTTTCTCATACTACTGTCTTCATTTGTTTTCCATGAAATATCATGAATTCCAAAAATGAAATACATTCTCTTCTCTGCTGGTAGAGATGAGCTTTCTTCAGCCTCTGTTTTTTCTGTATAGTGCTACTGACACATCCTAGTTGCCTCCCAACCTCTATCTGATTCCACTGCCAATGGTTTAGCCATGTTCACTGAAGCAATTACAATCTACAACTTCCAGAAACCATAGGATTTTAACAAATTTTGAAATACCCAGACACAGTAGATCATATCCAATTGCATTCTGATATTAAATAGCATCTGTAACTGATTCACTGAAGACTCTACAAAAAGCCATTTCAGAAAGAACCTTAGATGAATCAGAACAGAGGCCTAGACAAAACTACCTCCTAGTGGTTCCTGGAAACACCCTTGAGATTCAATGAAAGAAGAGATACTGTTTGATTACAGATAGGCTTCCTTCCTTTGTGCACTTGAGTATGGAAATCTGTGTGTGTGGTGGGGAGGGGGAGCATCAGAACAGTGTAGTATCTTCATCACAATAATGTGGAGATTTCAAGAGCTGAGTAGTTTTCTTTGAACAACATTTATAATCATGGAGTTTATTTCTTTTGACAACTCTGAATGCATCTCTAATATGGGATCCTTCTATGTATGTGTTTAAGAATATCTTTTTGCTTCATTGTGAATTTGATGTTGTTATTCATTCATTTTTAATATTTTTATGAAAGTATGGTTCTCTGGTATTTTAGGGAGTCACAGGTATAACTTAAAATTTGAGAAACATCAAAACTAACATTATCTTTTCTAATGAGGTATGATAGCTGTGATCTACTACACATCTTGCTGTGTTTTTATGATAGTTCTTCTCATCCTTGAAATAGGATTTTTCACTGTTGAAGCAGGATATATTCTATGTCATACATGCTGTTTTGTCCATTTTATCTTCACTGAAAGTATGTGTAGGACTATGCTGAAATATTTACTCTCAGACAACCATGTTGTGATAGAATTCTCTTGATTTTGGGGGAGGAGGGATGCTTAATTTTTTTAATTGGGTATTGCTTTTTTTAAATTTCAAATATTGTTCCCTTTCCTGGTTGCCTCTCCAAAAGCCCCCTGTACCCTCCCCATCCACTTCTTTTTAAGGGTATTCACCTGCAAATCCACTTCCCCTTCCTGCCCCCTCAACATTCCCTTGCACTGGGGGTCCAACCTTTTAAGACCAACAGCTTGTCCTCCCTTTGGTGCCCAACAAGGCTAATCTCTGCTACATAGGCAGCTAGAGTCATGGTTCACTCAATGTACAGTCTTTGCTTAGTTGTTTAGTCCTTGGGAGCTCTGATTGGTTGTCATGGTTTTTCTTAGGGCGTTGTAAGCCCCTTCAGATCTTTCAATCCTTTCTCTCATTCCTCCAGTGGAAGTCCCGTTCTCAGTTCAATGGTTTGCTGTTATCTTTTGCGTCTGTATTTGACATGCTCTGACTATGTCTCACAGGAGATACCTATATCTGGTTTCTGTCAGCATGTACTTCTTAGGTTCATCAATCTTATCTAGTTTTGGTGGCTGTATATATTTGTGCCACATGTGGGGCAGGCAATGAATGGCTGTTTCTTCAGTCTCTGCTCCAAACTTTGCCTCCATATTCCCTCCTATGAATATTTTTGTTCAGACTGTTAAGAAGATTGAACTGTCTGCACTTTTGTCATCCTTCTTCTTGCGCTCTGTGAATTGTATCTTAGGTAATTCGAGTTTTGGGATACTATCCTCTTATCAGTGAGTACATACTGTGTGTGTTTTTGGGTTACATCACTCAGGACAATAGTTTCTAGTTCAATCCATTTGCCTTTGAATTTGATGAAGTCATTGTTTTGAATAGCGGAGTAGCACTCCACTGTGTAGATGCACCATATTTTCTGTGTCCATTCCTCTGTTGAAGGGCATCTTGGTTCTTTACAGCTTCTAGCTAATATAAATAAGGCTGCTATGAACATAGTGGAGCATGTGTCTTTGTTGTATGTTGGAGCATCTTATGGGTATATGCCTAGGAGTGGTATAGCTATTTCTACAAACAATACTTTCAATTCTCTGGGGAACCTCCAGACTGATTTCCTGAGTGGTTGTATCAGTTTGTCATCCCACCAACATGTCCTTCCCAGCATCTGTTGTCACATGAGTTTGTGGTCTTAGCCATTATGACTGTTGTGAGATGGAATCTCAGTGTTGTTTTGATTTTCCGTTCCCTGATGACTAAGAATGTTGAACATTTCTTCAGGTGCCTTTCAGCCATTTGATATTCCTCAGCTGAGAATTCTTTGTTTATCTCTGGACCCCATTTATAATAGGGTTATTTGGCTCTTTGGAGTCTATAGTCTTGAGTTCTTTGTATATTTGGATATTAGCCCTCTATCAGATGCAGGTTGGCAAAGATCTTTTCCCAATCAGTTGGTTGCCATTTTGTCCTAATGACAGTGTCCTTTGCCTTAAAGAATCTTTCATGTTTTATGATATCCCATTTGTCCATTTTTGATCTTAAAGCATAAACCATTTTTTTTTGTTCAGGAAATTTTTGCCACTCTCCATGTGTTAGAGAATTTTCCCCACTTTTTCTTCAATTAGTTTGAGTGTATCTGGTTTGATGTGGACTTATGCTTTGTACTGGGCCATAAGAATGGATCAATTTGCATTTTTCTACATGCTGACCTCCAGTTGAATCAGCTCTATTTGTTGAAAGTTTATCTCTTCCTTGGATGGTTTTAGAGCTCCTTTGTCAAAGATCAAGTGACCATAGGTATGTGTGTTCTTTTCCAGGTCTTCGATTCTATTACACTGATCTACTTGCCTGTCTGTGTACCAATATCATACAGTTTTTATCATTATTGCTCTGTAATACTGCTTGAGGTCAGGAACGGTAATTCTCCCAGAAGTCCTTTTATTGTTGTGGATAGTTTTACCTATCCTGGTTTTTTTTTTTGTTATTCCAAATGAATTTGCAAATTGCTCTTTTGAACTCTGTGAAGAATTGTGTCAAAATTGTAATGGGTATAGATTTGAATGTGTAGGTTGCTTTTGGCATGATAGCCATTTTTACTATATTAATCCTGCCAATCCATGAGACTGTGGGGTCTTTCCATCTTCTGAGATCTTCTTCAATTTCTTTCTTCAAAGACTTGTAGTTCTTGTCATATAGATCTTTATTAACATCACACTTGCTTGATTAATGTCACACTGAGGAATTTCATATTATTTGGGACTATTGTGCAGGATGTCATTTCCTAAATTTTTTCTCAACTTGTTTATCCTTTGATTAGAGGCAGTTCACTGCTTTGTTTCAGTTAACTTTATACCCAGCCACTTTGCTTAAATTGTTTATCATGCTTACTACTTCTCTGGTGGAACTTTTGGGGTCACTTATGTACACTATCATATCATTTGCAAATAGTGATATTTTGACTTCTTCCTTTCCAATTTGTATTCATTTCACCTCCTTTTGTTGTCTTATTGGTCTGGCTAGGACTTTGAGTACTATATTTAATGAGTAGTGAGAAAATAGGCATCCTTGCTTAGTCCCATATTTTAGTGGCATTGCTTCAAGTTTTTCTCTCTTTAGTTTGATGGCAGCTACCGGTTTGTTGTACATTGCTTTTACTATATTTAGGTATGGGCCTTGAATTTCTGATCTTTCCAGGACTTTTATCATGAATGGGTATTGAATTTTGCTTTCTCAGCACCTACGGAAATGATCATGAGGTTTTTTTTTCCCCTTTGAGTTTTTTTTTATATATCATGAATTATATTGTTGGATTTCAATATATTGAACCATTTCTGCATCCGTAGGGTGAAGAATACTTGATCATGATGGTTGATCATTTTGATGTGTTCTTGGATTCAGTTTGCAAGAATTTTATTGAATAATTTTTCATTGAATTTCACAACAAAATTGGTCTGAAGTACTCTATCTTTGTTGCATCTTTGTGTGGTTTAGGTATGAGCATAATTGTGGCTGTATAGAAGGAATTGGGTAGTGCTCCTTCTGTATCTATTTTGTGAAATAATGAGGTCTTCTATGAAATTCTGATAGATTCTGCACTAAACCCATCTGGTCCTGGGCTCCTTTTGGTTGGGAGACTTTTAATAACTGCTTAATTTTCTTTAGGAGTTATGGGGTTGTTTAAATGGTTTATCTATTCCTTATTTAACTTCATTGCCTGATAATTGTACAGAAAATTGTCCATTTTGTCCAGGTCTTCAAGTTTTGTTGAGTATAGGATTTTGTGGTAGTATTTAATGATTTTTTGAATTTTTTTCAGATCCTGTTGTCATATCTCCCATTTCTTTTCTAATTTTGTTAATTTGGATACACACTCTGTGCCCTCTCCTTAGTCTGGATAAGGGTTTATCTATCTTGTTGATTTTCTCAAAGAACCAGCTCCTGGTATTGTTGATTCTTTGTATAGTACTTTTTATTTCTACTTAGTTTCAGCGCTGAGTTGTTTATTTCCTGCCTTCTACAGGATCGATGCAGATCAATCCATGCTTATCACCCTGTACAAAGCTTAAGTCCAAGTGGATCAAGGACCTCCACATCAAACCAGATACACTCAAACTAATAGAAGAAAAAGTGGGAAAGCATCTCGAACACATGGTCACTGGAGAAAATTTCCTGAACAAAACACCAATGGCTTATGCTCTAAGATCAAGAATCGACAAATGGAATCTCATAAAACTGCAAAGCTTCTGTAAGGCAAAGGACATGTGGTTAGGACAACCGGCAACAAACAGATTGGGAAAAGATCTTTACCAATCCTACAACAGATAGAGGGCTTTTTTCCAAAATATATAAAAAACTCAAGAAGTTAGACCGCAGGGAGACAAATAGCCCTATTAAAAATGGGGTTCACAGAGAAAGAACTGGAAGAGCTTGAAGAGGCTTGAGACCCCTTATGAACAACAATGCCAAGCAACTAGAGCTTCCAGGGACTAAGCCACTACCTAAAGACTATACATGGACTGATCCTGGACTCTGACCTCATAGGTAGCAATGAATATCCTAGTAAGATCACCAGTGGAAGGGAAAGCCCTTGGTCCTGCTAAGACTGAACCCCCAGTGAACGTGATTGTTGGGGGGAAGGCGGCAAGGGGGGGAGGGTGGGGAAGGGAACACTCATATAGAAGGGGAGGGGGAAAGGTTAAGGGGATGTTGGCCTGGAAACCGGGAAGGGGAATAACAATTGAAATGTAAATGAGAAACACTCAAGTTAATAAAGATAAAAAAAAGAAATAGAAAAAAAATGGGGTTCAGAGCTAAAGAAAGAATTCACAGCTAAGGAATGATGAATGGCTGAGAAACACCTGAAGAAATGTTCAACATCTTTAGTCATAAGGGAAATGCAAATCAAAACAACCCTGAGATTTCACCTCACACCAGTGAGAATGGCTAAGATCAAAAACTCAGATGACAGAATATGCTAGCGAGGATGTGGAGAAAGAGGAACACTCCCCCATTGTGGGTGGGATTGCAGACTGGTACAAACATTCTGGAAATCATTCTGGAGATTCCTCAGAAAATTGCACTACCTGAGGACCCACCACTACCTCTCTTGGGCATATACCCAAAAGATAGCCCAACATATAACAAAGACCCATGCTCCACTATGTTCATAACAGTCTTATTTATAACAGCCAGAAGCTGGAAAGAACCAGGATGCCCTTCAACAGAGGAATGGATACAGAAAATGTGGTACATCTACACAATGGAATATTACTCAGCTATAAAAAACAATGACTTTATGAAATTCATAGGCAAATGGTTGGAACTGGAAAATATCATCCTGAGTAAGGTAGCCCATCACAGAAAAACACACATGGTATGCACTCATTGATAAATGGCTATTAGCCCAAATGCTTGAATTACTCTAGATGCTCAGAACACATGAAACTCAAGAAGGATTACCAAAATGCGAATGCTTCACTCCTCCTCTAAAAGGGGAGCAAGAATACCCTTGGTAGAGAATAGGGAAGCAAAGTTTAGAACAGAGGCAGAAGGAACACCCATTCAGAGCCTGCCCCACATGTGGTCCATACATATACAGTCACCCAATTAGATAAGATGGATGAGCAAAGAAGTGCAGGCCATCAGGAACTGGATGTAGATCTCTCCTGAGAGACATAGCCAGAATACAACAAATATATCGGCGAATGCCAGCACCCAACCACTGATCAGAGAATGGGTTCCCCGTTGAAGGAATCTTAGAAAGAACTGAAAGAGCTTGAAGGGGCTTGAGACCCCATATGAACAACAATGTCAACCAACCAGAGATTCCAGGAATAAGCCACTACCCAAAGACTATACATGGAATGAACCTGAGCTTCAACCTCATAGGTAGCAATGAATAGCCTAGTAGGAGCACCAGTGGAAGGGAAGCCCTTGGTCCTGCTGAAACTGAACCCCCAGTGAATGGGATTGTTGGGATGGTGGTAATGGGGGGAAGATGGAGAGGGGAACACCCATTTAATGGGGAGGGGGAGCGGTAAGTGGGATGTTGGCCTGGAAACCAGGAAGGGGAATAACAATTGAAATGTAAATAAGAAATACTCAAGTTAATAAAGATGGAAAAAAATACTAGAGTAGGATTTGGCTTGTTATTCAATAAAAAAGAAGCCAACAGAACTTGTGTAACAGAACAAAAATTGGTAATAAAACTGAAGATCACAAAAAAAAAAAAAAAAAAAAAGGGAAATAACCAAAAAGTAATTGACCCAACTTGAGAAGCACCAATCTCTGACACTATTATCGAAACTGTACTATGCTTGAAAACAGGAATCTAGCATAGCTGTCCTCTGAGAGGTTACAGCCAGCAGGTGACTCAGAAAGATGCAGACACCCATAGCAAAACTGGGGATGAAAATTCTGGACCTTTTTTTTTCTCTTTTAATTGGGTATTTTATTTATTTATACTCCAAATGCTATCCCCTTTCACACTTTCCCCTTTGAAAACACCATATCCCATCCCTCTTTGCCCTGCTTCTATGAGGGGGCTCCAACACCTACCCACCCACTCCCACCTCCACACCCTGGCATTTCACTACACTGAGGTATTTAGGCCTTCAGAGGACCAAGGGCCTCTACTACCATTAATGTCTGACAAGGGCATCCTCTGCTACACATGCAGGTGGAACCATGTGTACACCCATGTTTGTACACTTTGGTTGGTGGTTTAGTCCCTGGGAAATATGGGGAGGTCTGGTTATTTGATATTGCTGTATTTCCTATGGGGTTGCAAACCCCCTCAGCTCCAACAATCCTTTCTCTAATTCCACCATTGGGGACCCTATGCTCAGTCTAATTGTTGGCTGTGAGCATCTGCCTCTGTATTTATCAAGCTAAAGCAGAGGCTCTCAGGAAACAGTCATGTCAACAAGCATTCTTGGTATGCACAGTAATGCCTGGGTTTGGTGTCTTTTATGGATTGCCTTTCTTTCTGTCTCTGCTCCACACTTTGTCTGCGTATTTCCACTCATGAGTATTTTGTTCCCTGCTCTAAGAAGAACTGAAGCATCCACCATTTGGTCTTCTTACTTCTTGAGCTTCATGTGGTCTGTAAATTTTAGCTTGGGTATTTCAAGCTTTTGTGCTAATATCCACTTATCAGTGAATGCATACCATCTATGTTTCTTTGTGATTGGGTTACCTCACTCAGGATGACATTTACATACATTTGCCTAAGAATTTCATGAAGTGATTGTCTTTAATAGCTGAGAAGTATTCTATTGTGTAAATGTACCACATTTTTCTGTGTCCATTTCTCTTTTGAAGGATATCTGTATTCTTTCCAACTTCTGGCTACTATAAATAAGGCTGATATGAACATAGTGGAGCATATGTCCTTGCTATATGTTAGAACATCTTTTGGGTATATGCCCAGGAATGGTATAGCTGGGTTGTCAAGTCCACCAGTCTGATTTCCACAGTGGTTGTACCAGCTTGTAATCTCATCAACAAGGGAGGAGTGTTTCTCTTTTTCTACATCTTTCCAGCATCTGCTGTAACCTGAGTTGTTTATCTTAGCCATTGTGACTGGTGTGAGGTGAAATCTCAGGGTTGTTTTATTTTGCATTTCCCTGATGACTAAGGATGCTGAACATTTCTTTAGGTGCTTCATGACCATTTGATATTCTTCGTTTGATAATTCTTTGTTTAGTTCTGTATCCATTTTTTAGTAAGGTTATTTGGTTCTCTGCAGTCTAACTTCTTGAGTTCGTTGTATATATTGGAATTAGCCATCTATTGATTGTAGGATGAGTAAAGATCTTTTCCCAATCTGTTGGTTACATTAGCCAGTGTCCTTTGACTCACAGAAGCTTTGCAATTTTATGAGGTCCCATATAATATATAAGTGATAAAATATTTTTATTAGAAGATTTATCAAAGTTCTTTTCTTCTACATTTTTATTATATTATCATGCATAACATTCTGTATAGCATAATCCAAAAGAAACCTTCACACAGACAGTCATTCACAGACCTATCCTTATGGATTTTGCAAGTATTCTTAATGTTAGTTATCCCTCCACACATCCCTACCCTCGTCTATGATCAACCATTTTAATGATAATATAATAAAAATTTTTTGGAATGGGACTAAAATATATCATGAGTCAAAATATTTGGGGGTTTAAATAAACAGATGATTAAATGAGGTAGATATATATGTTGGTGCTATTGTGTGTGTGTGTGTGTGTTTTTGTGTGTGTGTGTTTTTGTGTGTGTGTGTTGGGTGTGTGTTTGTTTGTTGTTTCAGATTTGGGACTGTTAGATCCATTGTGGTATGTATTAATTTATCTCTTAATGTTTAATTATGCATTTTAAATTTGGGAACCCTGTGGTACTTTAACCTCAAAGAATAGACTTTTATTAAATAACTGATTATTACAGATAAAAATCATATTTGTGAGTTTCGAGTTGACAGTATTTATTTGTATTTGTTAGCCTTCATTGTCCATATGACTCTTAGGGTGTTTCAGCAAGGTTCAATTGTGGAGAGAAGACTCATTTGAATATGCATGATACAATCTCATGGCTGGTGTTAAGTTTTTTTTTTCATTATGGGTTTAATTTTTAATTTTTTTATCTTTATTAACTTGAGTATTTCTCATTTACATTTCGATTGTTATTCCCCTTCCCGGTTTCCAGGCCAACATCCCCTTAACCTTTTCCCCTCCCCTTCTATATGGGTGTTCCCCTCCCCATCCTCCACCCATTACCACCCTCTCCCCAACAATCACATTCACTAGGTGTTCAGTCTTGGCAGGACCAAGGGCTTCCCCTTCCACTGGTGCTCTTACTAGGCTATTCATTGCTACCTATGAGGTGTAAAGTTTTAATAAATGGCCCTCTATCCCCAAAATGTGAAACAATAAACAACAGCTTGGGGACGTAGAACTGACTCACATTTTTAAAGTTTTTAGTGATTTTGTAAAGTACCTATTTAGTTCCTAGCAAACTTAGAGTGTCTCACGACCACTTGTAACTACATTTCCAGAGAATTCACCACATTTTCTTGTCTATGTGAACAGCAGGAATGCATGTTCTGTAAATACTTACATTATGCACACAAATATATACAAAATTAAAAAGTTTAAATATTATCAGAATAGTTCAGGTATGAACAGAAATTTTGGGACTCAATAGCACTGACTGATATTCTAGAGGTCCTAGTTTTCTTTCCATCACTTAATAATGGCTCAAAACTATCAGTAACTGAAGTCCTAAAATGTAATGCCATATTATACACTGTGCTGCTATTTTATACATGTCATACACAAACACATGCATGAAAAATAAACATTTATAAAAACTAAAAATGTTTTACACATATACAAACACACAAACAAAAAATCATTCCATAAGCAGTTAGATAATGTCTGGTCTTCCCAATGTATTTTTTCATGTTCACCCATACTTTAACTAACATTTTATATAATATTCTAACCAAACATATATATTATTGTGTAATAATTTCTGTAAAAATATCCTAAAATTACAAAAGAAAAAAACTACTGATGATACTACATATCTGAGTCAGTTATATAAAGCTTTGTATTTTTAAACTGATGTCTTAACATTGCACAACAGATAATAGCATATGGCAGTGTGTAAAAAAGGTAAGAATGAGGCATCATTTCATTTTTTGAAAAATCTAACTCTTACCAAAGCAGGGTAAAAATATACTGCACCTAGACTTCATACTGCTGATGAGAACAAAGGGGCAAAATATGGGAAGGCATATTTCTAGGAATATAAATGTACTTACTCCCCATGGCATTGGATATTTGGAGTAGGTCGTGAAGATTACCAAAATAGAAGAGAATGAGTAAGATAGTACAAATGTGCACACCAGGATGAGGATACTTTGTGTGGCTCTGTCTTCAGAAGAGACTTTTAGAAAGTGCTGAGCACTGTGAATATGTTTGACTTGTTTCTTATGTCTGCAGAGGATACTTACCATGGAGACACTTGAATAGGGCATGAGACCCAGATACATAGCATTAGAGAAGCACAATAAGAATAAATATATCACAGTTGCAAAGTTGCCTGAAGCAAACCATGAACAGTACCCATGAATCATCCTGCTAGATGTATTTTTGTTGTAATGAGGGCCTGACACTCTTGCTGTGGCCAAGATATTTAGCAATAATTGTACGAGCCAGCTACATGAGAAGGAGGGACCAAGGTACTTGGTGGCTCTGTGTTTAAGCATCATCCATTTGGAATTTTTCTAGGTGATTGTGATTGCTTGGTAGCAACTCAATAGGCACATAGCATAAAGGGACATCCCCCTGGTTATTCGATAAATATATATCATCAATTTACATTCAAAGTCATCTAGAAAATTTTTATATCCATAATCTGACAGGGTCTGGGGAATGCTTTTTGAGATGATAAGCAGGCAATTGGCAAAAGTCAAGTGCTCTATGATCAGGTCTTTAGGTATTAAATGTTTTCCAGTGAGTTTCAAAATGACATAATAAACTAGTATTGAGGAGTTGCCAATCACTCCCACTATAAAGTGGGAGAAGAGGAAAATTCCAAGTACAATATTTTCAAAAGCCATTTTGAGTCCTATAAAGAAAATAATTTTATTATTGAAGAAAGGTAGGAGAAATACAGTAAAAGTTTGCATTACTTCTTGCTGTTAACTAAAATAATATATTTATCATTTTATTGTATTTATATACATTTCCCCCTGAAGAAGAATGTCTAAACTTTGATCTTTATTAAAGGAAATATTCTCCATTATTAAATAGAAGGTTTTAGAAGTAATTGCTGAAGACTTACATTTTCAATGGAAAAGGTGCTACATGATCTATAACATAGCAATCAAGATACTGAGACAGACAGACATATGAATTTGAGTTTAACAAGGTCCACATTGTTAGTTCCAGGACAGTCAATGCTATCAAAAGCAAAACTCTGTCACCAATCATTCCCCCAAATAACTAATATTTTCATTGCTTTTGAAGAACTACAATGATTTGGGGTTGATTATTGAAGAAAATTTCCAAGAGAATTTTTAAGATATGCCATTATATATGAAATTTATAAGAAACAGAATTCAAAATTCACGAAATGAAACAATAGAAACTTAAATTCGTATTTGGAATGAGGGAGTTAATTCTCAAAATGTGTAAAAATACTGACTTTTCGTATTTACTTTGTTTCTAATTATGTATGTGTGCTGGGGGTGGTTGCATGTGAGTATGATAGCTCTCAAGGGCAGAATGTTGGGATCTGCTATAGCTGAATTTGGAGACCTAGGAACAGAGTTCAAATCCAAGGTAACGGTACTATGCATTTTTAAACAGTGGCTTATCCATCTAACCCATTAAAATATTGTAAGTACATTTGAAAAAACTGAGATATAAAACAAATGGCAGATGGGTTTACACTTAGATCAACTTTTTTTTTCTTTTTTCATCTTTATTAAGCTGAGTATATCTTATTTACATTTCTTTTGTTATTCCCCTTACCAGTTTCAAGGCCAACATCCCCTAACCACTCCCCCTCCCCTTACCTATCTGTGTTCCCCTCCCCATCCTCCCCCCATTACCGCCCTCCACCCAACAATCACATTCACTGGGGGTTCAGTCTTCGCAGGACCAAGGGCTTCCCCTTTCACTGTTGCTCTTACTAGGCTATTCACTGCTACATATGCAGTTACAGTCCAGGGTCAGTCCACGTATAGTCTTTGAGTAGTTGCTTAGTCACTGGAAGCTCTGGTTGGTTGGCATTGTTGTTCATATGGGGTCTCAAGCCCCTTCAAGCTCTTTCAGTCCTTTCTAAGATTCCTTCAATGGGGGTCCCGTTCTCAGTTCAGTGGTTTAATGATGGCATTCGCCTATGTATCTGCTGTATTCTAGCTGTGTCTCTCAGGAGAGATCTACATCCGGTTCCTGTTGGCCTGCACTTCTTTGCTTCATCCATCTTATCTAGTTTGGTGGCTGTATATGTATGGGCCACAAGTGAGGCAGGATCTGAATGGATGTTCCTTCTGCCTCTATTCTAAATTTTGCCTCCCTATTCCCCCCCAAAAGGTAGTCTAATATTCACCTTTTAAAGAAGTAGTAAAGCATTCACATTTTGGTCAAACTTCTTGATATTCATATGTTCTGTGCATCTAGAGTAAATCGAGCATTTGAGCTAATACACACTTAACAATGAGTGGATAACATGTGTGTTTTTCTGTGATTGTGTTACCTCACTCAGGATGATATTTTCCAGTTCCATCCACTTGCCTATGAATTTCATAAAGTCATTGTTTTTGATAGCTGAGTAATATTCCATTGTGAAGATGTACCACAATTTCTGTATCCATGCCTCTCTTGAAGGGCATCTGGATTCTTTCCAGCTTTTGGTTATTATAAATAATGCTGCTATGAACATAGTGGAACATGTGTCTTTCTTATATGTTGGGACATCTTTTGGGTATATGCCAAAGAGAGGTATAGCTGGGTCCTTAGGTAGTTCAATGTCCAATTTTCTGAGGAACCTCCAGACTGATTTCCAGAATGGTTGTACCAGTCTGCAATCCCACCAACAATGGAGGAGTGTTCCTCTTTCTCCACATCTTCGCAAGCATTTGCTGTCATCTGAATTTCTGATCTTAGCCATTCTCACTGGTGTGAGGTGAAATCTCAGGGTTGTTTTGATTTGCATTTCTCTTATGACTAAAGATGCTGAACATTTCTTTAGGTATTTCTCAGCCATTCGGGATTCCTCGGCTGTGAATTCTTTGTTTAGCTCTGAACCCCATTTTTAATAGGGTTATTTGTCTCCCTGCAGTCTAACTTCTTGTGTTCTTTGTATATTTTGGATATAAACCCTCTATCAGTTGTAGGATTGGTAAAGATCTTTTCCCAATATGTTGGTTGCCGTATTGTTCTGACAACAGTGTCCTTTGCCTTTACCTATCTTTTGCAGTTTTATGAGATCCCACTTACAGATTCTTGATCTTAGAGCATGAGCCATTGGTGTTTTGTCCAGGAAATTTTCTCCAGTGCCCATGTGTTCAAGATTCTTTCCACTTTTTCTTCTATTAGTTTGATTGTATCTGGTTTGATGTGGAGGTCCTTGATCCACGTGGACTTAACCTTTGTACAGGATGATAAGCATGGATCGATCTGCATTCCTCTACATGCTGACCTCCAGTTGAACCAGCACCATTTGCTGAAAATGCTATCTTTTTTTCCATTGGATGGTTTTGGCTCCTTTGTCAAAAATCAAGTGACCATAGGTGTGTGGGTTCATTTCTGGGATTTCAATTCTATTCCACTGGTCTATCTGTCTGTTTCTGTAATACCATGCAGTTTTTATCACTATTGCTCTGTAATACTGCTTGAGTTCAGGGATAGTGATTTCCCCAGAATTTCTTTTGTTGTTGAGGATAGTTTTAGCTATCCTGGGTTTTTCGTTATTCCAGATGAATTTGCAAATTGTTCTCTCTAACTCTCTGAAGTTGGATTGGTATTTTGATGGGGATTGCATTGAATCTGTAGATCGCTTTTGGTAAAATGGCCATTTTTACTATATTAATCCTGCCAATCCATGAGCATGGGAGATCTTTCCATCTTCTAAGGTCTTCTTCAATTTCTTTCTTCAGAGGCTTGAAGTTCTTATTGTACAGATCTTTTACTTGCTTGGTTAAAGTCACACCGAGGTATTTTATATTATTTGGGACTATTATGAAGGGTGTCATTTCCCTAATTTCTTTCTCGGCTTGTTTCTCTTTAGTTTAGAGGAAGGCTACTGATTTATTTGAGTTAATTTTATACCCAGTCACTTTGCTGAAGGTGTTTATCAGATTTAGTAACTCTCTGGTGGAACTTTTGGGATCTCTTAAATATATTATCATATCATCTGCAAATAGTGCTATTTTGACTTCTTCTTTTCCAATCTGTATCCCTTTGATCTCCTTTTGTTGTCTGATTGCTCTGGCTAGAACTTCAAGAACTGTATTGAATAAGTAGGGAGAGAGTGGGCAGCCTTGTCTAGTCCCTGATTTTAGTGGGATTACTTCAAGTTTCTCTCCATTTAGGTTAATGTTAGCAACTGGTTTGTTGTATATGGCTTTTACTATGTTTATGTATGGGCCTTGATTTCCTATTCTTTCCAGGACTTTTATCATGAAGGGGTGTTGAATTTTGTCAAATGCTTTCTCAGCATCTAATGAAATGATCAGTGGTTTTGTTCTTTCAGTTTGTTTATATAATGGATTACGTTGATGGTTTTCCATATATTAAACCATCCCTGCATTCCTGGGATGAAGCCTACTTGATCATGGTGGATGATTGTTTTGATGTGCTCTTGGATTCGGTTTGCCAGAATTTTATTGAGTATTTTTGCTTTGATATTCATAAGGGAAATTGGTCTGAAGTTCTCTTTCTTTGTTGGGTCTTTGTGTGGTTTTGGCATAAGGGTAATTGTGGCTTCATAGACGGAATTCGGTAGCACTCCATCTGTTTCAATTTTGTGGAAAAATTTGGATAATATTGGTATGAGGTCTTCTATGCAGGTCTGATAGAATTCTGCACTGAACCCATCTGGATCTGGTCTCTTTTTGGTTGGGAGACCTTTAATGACTGCTTCTATTTCTTTAGGAGTTATGGGGTTGTTTAAATGGTTTATCTGTTCCTGATTTAACTTTGGTACCTTGTATCTGTCTAAGAAATTGTCCATTTCCTCCATATTTTCAAGTTTTGGTCAAGATAGTCTTTTGTAGTAGGGTCTGATGATTTTTTGAATTTCCTCTGATTCTGTTATATCTCCCTTTTCATGTCTGAGTTTGTTAATTTGGACACATTCTCTGTGTCCTCTGGTAGTCTGGCTAAGGGTTTATCTATCTTCTTGATTTTCTCAAAGAACTAGCTTATGGTTCTGTTGATTCTTCGTATAGTCCTTTTTGTTTCTACTTGGTTGATTTCATCTCTCAGTTTGATTATTTCCTGCCTTCTACTCCTCCTGTGTGTATTTGCTTCTTTTTATTCTAGCGCTCTTAGGTGTGCTGTCAAGCTTCTGATATATGCTCTTTCTATACACAACTACACCACTCAGATGTTCAAAGTATGTACAAAATAAGGCTCAATATCACCATTTATTAGTAGAATACAAGAAGAAAATTCAAATCCAATTTGCGATGACTAATCATCACATACTGTACAATATTAATCAAAATAAATGAACATAATTAAAAGTGCCAATTAAATCTGCCAAGAATATCACAAAATAAGGACCTTTGTATAGACAGTAAAGAGAAGTAACATATTTCAGCCACATTTCAAACTAGTAGAGTTTTATCCTAGAAATAATTGATAAATTATAACCTAGTTCCAATTATAACGTTACAAAGGTCATGGACGTAAAAGGATCCAAATCCATATGATGAATGGCCAGTTTTGACTAAAATAGATACATGACGGTTCTGAATATGTTTCCCTATAAATACCATGCTTAACCTCAGAAGTACTCAGGATTAATTTGAATATACCCAATCATAGTTTCCTGAATGATTTTTTAGGAGGACTTCGTGGTTAGAACTTCTGATCCCGAATGACTTTGTGTGAAATGCATATTCACATGTAGAAAACAGGATTACACTTAGGTACCCTAATCATGACAAAAATTAATGGTAAATTATTCAAAAGCTGACTGCTAAAACTATTGGAGGAAAATATTAGCCATTCAATATTCAGGTAGAGGGAACATGACTCAAAGACACTGACAATCCACCAAAATATTAATGAGTTAGAACTGTATAGAACTAAAAGTTTTTGTACTTTAAGGATATATGACAAAAATGAAAATGTTACCTACAGAGTTGGAGAAAAACATTGAATTCTAGAAGCTAGGAGCTTAATACCTAAAATTTAGAGAGGAAGATAAAGATAAACATTCTTTTCACAAATTTTCAGTCAACATACATGGCAATGAAATGGGCACAGATTCCTTCAAAGAATTATAAATGTGCCATAAATGCTTTTAAAATGTATTCAATATTAAGAGCTTTCTAGGAAATGAAATTACAAATAATTTAAAATAACATTGCATACATTAGAATGATTTTCATCAAGGTAATAAACAATAAAATTGCTGACCATGATGGGGAGTTAATTTTTATATATTGGTATGAGGACAAATTACTACATTCATTCTAGAAATAAATATAAAGTTATCTCAAGGAGTTAAAAATAGAATCACCATATAACACAGTATATGGTTTTTGTGCTATACTCAAAGAACTCAATGTCCTACCATAGAGATGCTTCCATATCCATGTAAGCTACTGTTTTATTCACAATAGCAAAGAGATGGTGTCCATCCTTAAGGTTCACCAGCACATAATAGCAATAAGATGTATCTGTACCATGGAATTGTGTTCATCTATAAACAGAAATAAAATTGTGAAAAATATTGAGGTACGAGATGGACTTGCAAACAATTCAGGAAGGTTACAGACTCAGGAAATCCAGGGTCACATGCCATTTGTCAGACACGGATATTTGCATATAAATTTAAGTGAAGAGAAAGAGGTTATGGGCTATGAAAGCAGAAAGAATATCAAAAGATGCAGACAAATGACATGTTGAGGAATCTAGGGGAGGGTAAGAGAGGAAATACGACATTACAATACAAAAGATTATAAAGGAGATATAGAAGTGTAAAGAGGTATTGGGGAATGGAGAAGAAATGTTAAGGAAGAGAATCAAAAATTCATTTCCTTAAAATCTCATAATAAAATTAATACTATGTATGATGGTTAAATAATTTGAAAACCAAACCAAAAAAAGAATTACCATTTTATACTAAATGTGACTATTGAATAGTGACAGTTCTTACAGTCAATATAATCTTAAAAACTTACATGTAATAAATACTTATATGTCCATGGCCATTCTTGTGTTTTTTATACTTTATGGCAAAATGTATATTCCTCTTTATTTTATAGAATATATATCCAATGTTAATAATTTTATTCCTAAAAGAAATCCTTTTCATAAGATATTTCTTAGGCTTTATTAATTTTGTTGCTAATATAATACTATCAATATAATTCCGGAAGAACTTATTTTGGAGTATATAATCTATGTATATAGCACCTTTTTATATAAAAGAAGAATTGCTATTTGAACCACCACTTCTACTCTTTCTGTCATTCAATCAGAATTACAATCAGAGTCTTGAATACATACTACCTTAGTCACTTCCACTACAAAATGCTCCAAAACAGCTGAAAGATGCAGTCATTAGACATGCACATCAACAAAGTGTTACATGAATACATCATGATATATTCATAAGGAGTATACCATTTGTCCTTTTAAAAGAATTTGAATACATGCTACAAGATAAATATCCACAAGAGTTCCTGTGTTATCTGCTATGGTAAATTATACATTGATTCCATCTAGTGGTTGGTGTAAGAACAATGAACAACAACAAATACACAAAATGTAAGTTGATGAGGACTATCAAGACTACTCAGGACCCGCGGATCCCGGCCCGCAGCAGCTCTCTGCTCCCAAACCCCGTGGGAGAGAGACCTCAACGCCTGGTCAGGTGGGCACTCCTGAGGCTGCAGAGCGGAGGAGACCACCAACACTGGCCCCTGTGCCTGAGACACCGCCAGAACCTAAAGGAAACAGACCGGATAAACAGTTCTCTGCACCCAAATCCCGTGGGAGGGAGAGCTGAACCTTGAGAGAGGCGGGCGCGCCTGGGAGGCCAGAAGAGACTGCACTCTGCCCACGTCCAGACGCCAGAGGAAAACACCAAACGCCATCTGGAACCCTGGTGCACAGAGGCTCCCGGAAAGAGCGGCGCAGATCTTCCCAGTTGCTGCCGCCGCGGAGAGGACTTAGGCAGTACCCCACGAGCAAACTTGAGCCTTGGAACCACAGATAGGACCAACTTGTCCCCTGCAAGAAACCTGCCTGGTGAACTCAAGACACAGGCCCACAGGAACAGCTGAAGACCTGTAGAGAGGAAAAACTACACGCCCGAAAGCAGAACACTCTGTCCCCATAACTGGCTGAAAGAAAACAGGAAAACAGGTCTACAGCACTCCTGACACACAGGCTTATAGGACAGTCTAGCCACTGTCAGAAATAGCAGAACAAAGTAACACTAGAGATAATCTGATGGCGAGAGGCAAGCGCAGGACCCCAAGCAACAGAAACCAAGACTACATGGCATCATCGGAGCCCAATTCTCCCACCAAAATAAACATGGAATATCCAAACACACCAGAAAAGCAAGATCTAGTTTCAAAATCATATTTGATCATGATGCTGGAGGACTTCAAGAAAGACGTGGAGAACTCCCTTAGAGAACAAGTAGAAGCCTACAGAGAGGAATCACAAAAATGCCTGAAAGAATTCCAGGAAAACATAAATAAACAAGTAGAAACCCATAGAGAGGAGACACAAAAATCACTGAAAGAATTCCAGGAAAACACAATCAAACAGTTGAAGGAATTAAAAATGGAAATAGAAGCAATCAAGAAAGAACACATGGAAACAACCCTGGACATAGAAAATCAAAAGAAAAGACAAGGAGCTGTAGATACAAGCTTCACCAACAGAATACAAGAGATGGAAGAGAGAATCTCGGGAGCAGAAGATTCCATAGAAATCATTGACTCAACTGTCAAAGATAATGTAAAGCAGAAAAAGCTACTGATCCAAAACATACAGGAAATCCAGGACTCAATGAGAAGATCAAACCTAAGGATAATAGGTATAGAAGAGAGTGAAGACTCCCAGCTCAAAGGACCAGTAAATATCTTCAACAAAATCATAGAAGAAAACTTCCCTAACCTAAAAAAAGAGATACCCATAGGCATACAAGAAGCCTACAGAACTCCAAAAAGATTGGACCAGAAAAGAAACACCTCCCGTCACATAATAGTCAAAACACCAAACGCACAAAATAAAGAAAGAATATTAAAAGCAGTAAGGGAAAAAGGTCAAGTAACATATAAAGGCAGACCTATCAGAATCACACCAGACTTTTCGCCAGAAACTATGAAGGCCAGAAGATCCTGGACTGATGTCATACAGACCCTAAGAGAACACAAATGCCAGCCCAGGTTACTGTATCCTGCAAAACTCTCAATTAACATAGATGGAGAAACCAAGATATTCCATGACAAAACCAAATTTACACAATATCTTTCTACAAATCCAGCACTACAAAGGATACTAAAGGGTAAAGCCCCACATAAGGAGGCAAGCTATACCCTAGAAGAAGCAAGAAATTAATCGTCTTGGCAACAAAACAAAGAGAAGAAAAGCACACAAACATAACCTCACATCCAAATATGAATATAACAGGAAGCAATAATCACTATTCCTTACTATCTCTCAACATCAATGGCCTCAACTCCCCAATAAAAAGACATAGATTAACAAACTGGATACGCAATGAGGACCCTGCATTCTGCTGCCTACAGGAAACACACCTCAGAGACAAAGACAGACACTACCTCAGAGTGAAAGGCTGGAAAACAACTTTCCAAGCAAATGGTCAGAAGAAGCAAGCTGGAGTAGCCATTCTAATATCAAATAAAATCAATTTTCAATTAAAAGTCATCAAAAAAGATAAGGAAGGACACTTCATATTCATCAAAGGAAAAATCCACCAAGATGAACTCTCAGTCCTCATCTTCGGTTGGCTTATATACAAGTGTGCAATTTCTAGGCTTGAAAGTAAAATGATGCTATCTGGTGCTGGATAGAGGAGCCTTATTTTTTATTATGGCAGCTTGCTATTTTTGTAACATGGTGATTTGGTTGAACACAATAAAGTACAGTAGTAACTGAAAAAAAAAGGAAAGAAATTCATAGACAAATGGTTGGAACTGGAAAATATCATCCTGAGTGAGGTAACCCAATCACAGAAAAACACACATGGTATGCACTCATTGATAAGTGGCTATTAGCCCAAATGCTTGAATTACCCTAGATGCATAGAACACATGAAACTCAAGATGGATGATCAAAATGTGAATGCTTCACTCCTTCTTTAAAAGGGGGAACAAGAATACCCTTGGCAGGGAAGAGAGAGGCAAAGATTAAAACAGAGACAGAAGGAACACCCATTCAGAGCCTGCCCCACATGTGGCCCATACATATACAGCCACCCAATTAGACAAGATGGATGAAGCAATGAAGTGCAGGCTGACAGGAGCCGGATGTAGATCTCTCCTGAGAGACACAGCCAGAATACAGCAAATACAGAGGCGAATGCCAGCAGCAAACCACTGAACTGAGAATAGGACCCCTGTTGAAGGAATCAGAGAAAGGACTGGAAGAGCTTGAAGGGGCTTGATAACCCTTATGAACAACAGTGCCAAACAACTAGAGCTTCCAGGGACTAAGCCACTACCTAAGGACTATACATGGACTGACTCTGGACTCTGACCTCATAGGTAGCAATGAATATTCTAGTAAGATCACCAGTGGAAGGGGAAGCCCTTGGTCCTGCTAAGACTGAACCCCCAGTGAATGTGATTGTTGGGGGGAGGGTGGCAATGGGGGAAGTGTGGGGAGGGGAACATAAAGAAGGGGAGGGGGAGGGATTAGGGGGATGTTTGCCCGGAAACCGATAAAGGGAATAACATTCGAAATGTAAATAAGAAATACTCAAGTTAATAAAAAAAATGGTACAAAAAAAAAAAAAGAAAGAAAGAAACATAACACATAAAATAAATGTCCCAGTACCAGAAAGGGCAACTATGGCCTGATATTTTCAAATTACATTAGTGTCTTTTGAAACAAAGGAAATAAACTCAAAGATTGCTCTGTCATGACGTTGAAAAAAAAAAAAGACTACTCAGCAGGTACATGTGCTTTCAAATAGCCCAATGACTAGAATTTAGAGATAGGCATGAACAAGTTCCATAAATGTATTCTGTAATCTTCACACATGTATGTTGTCTTGGGTACATAAGCCCTCCCCTACAATAAATGAATCATGCAATGGAAATTTGAAAGACATTACAATAATGATTGATGGAGAGGCAAGGAGAACTTAATTTATGCTTATTTCATAGACACAGAGTTGTGAATTTGTGATGAAAATGTTGTGGAGCTAGACTGCAGAATAATAGGATTCTGTTACTCAGGAATGAACTCAGGAAATGCAAGGTCATTGACATTGTAAATGTTTGTAGCTTGACTTTTGTTTTAACTTTTACAATAAGGGCATTGTCGTTTATAATGAGGAATTCCTGCTATGTTGTATTATTGGGAGGTACTTTGATCACATTCAACTAAACAGAACACTGACTTGGGCTCACAGGTTTTGCAATGTGAAAATTCAGGTCACAATGATGAATTTTCATTTTTGTGTGTAAGAAAGATTTAGAAAAAATATATTAGATAAGAGTATAACATGGTAAAGTTACTGTTGTTGTTTTGGCATGTTCATTTACATAACAGCAGTCCCTGACCTCAGGAAAATACATGATAGCTTCGGAAACTCTCAACAGTGACCATGGCAAGGGGAATACAGAAAGAGTCATGTAAAGTTTTCAGAAGTCGACATGCCAAACTCTTAACATCACAAGAATACTGTGTCTGCAGGTTCTTTTTAATAGCAAGTAAGCTGGAATACTATACAAACCACTGTAATTGTTTATTGAGTGTAACATAGAAACAGAATTAGGAAAATATCTATAAAATTACAAAATACCTGAACTAACTAGAAGTTAAACGTTATTCTAGTACATATTTACTGTCTGATTATAAGTCATACAAACTTTAACACAGTCTACAATCTTCTACAAAATTCATTTTTCTTCAAAGAAATTTACCTTATAATTCTATCATTGATAAAACAATTACAATTAATATTTTCAATATTATACACAATCCATTACTATATTATAAATATTCCAACACAAAAATGGAATTCAATTGTCCAGAAGACATATATCTGTAAGAAGGAGTAAAAATAATAAAAAGACTTCAAACTATTTATCATAAGATGGGGATGTATCTCAGCTTTGGCATGTTGCTGCAAGGCACTAGGTGTGATCCCTAGTGTCCCTAGTTAAAGAAAAAGGAAAAATACAAGTAATCCCTATATTTAAAAAACTAAAAACTAAAAAGAAATGCAAAATGAGATTTACATATGATAAGAAAAATTGAGATAGAGACAGAGACAGATGTTAATAAATGAACAAAAGAAGAAAATGAGTTTGTATCGTTGATAAGAGAGCTTACTGGGGGAATAGGGTTTACAGAGCTTAGGGAGAACTCAAGAAAATCTACTCTGTCCTGGGTTGAAAATACTTGCAATCTCACACAAAAGTCCATTTCAGTCCTCGCTTCCCAAACAGTACCCCAGTACTTTTCCTTACCTTGTCTATGACTTAAGATCTTTCCTCCCTTCTATCTTTCCACCCTCCCTTCCTCCATCTCCCCTTCTATAACTGCCTCCATGCTTACCTTCCTTCCTTCATCCCTCCCTATTTTGTATCCCCTCCTTCTCTCTGTCACTGTCTCTCTCCCCTCTTCCTCCTTGTTCTCCTCCTCTTTCTTCTCTTTCTTTCTTTCTTTCTTCCTTTCTTTCTTTCTTTCTTTTGTTCATTTGTTCTTTCTTTCTTCTGCTATGCAGCATTCAGGAAGAAGATAAGGTGCACAGAGAGCAGAAACATGGATTCCCCTAGGATTGATTTCTAATGTCTTTTAGTTTTATAAGTCCTGTGCTCTGGACACTCACCTCAGCCCTGGATGACCCCATGATGAGGACAGTCACCATGTGAAGTGTTTGCTGTTGTCAGACACTGTCCCTTCCTTAAAGTTTCATGATCTCCTGGTATTCTTTCCCAAAAGAATGGTGATTTTCAACTCAGCTCTATACCTATGATGACAGCATTTCCACACGGCTCTGAAGTAATTTTTAAATACCTTCTTAACAGAAAATAATTTTTAAAAGTAAACAAAACAAGAAGTTCAAAGTAAATGAGCTACTTCTTCAAGCAAGTAATTAGGAATGTGGACAGAAACTTTTCTGACAGTCCATAGAGCACAAAAGTTAGTGTCAGAGAAGTGTACAGAACTTCTTTGCTATTAAAGTCCATGCAAGTTAAATGGCCTGTCCCTGTAGGGCCTTTCCCTATAACTTGGGCATTCCAGACAAAGTGAGCATTCCAAAGTCTTTGGGTCCTGAAGACATTCAGATCAAAGGGCTACCTGAGTTGCCCATTAACATAGGAGAGCAGAGGCTGACTGCCAAAATCTCAGCAAGCAAGTCCCTCTTAGAGAGTCTTGGTTCCTCTATGGAATTCTCATCCCAGTCCCCTACCCTAAACCTCTGTTGTGCATGAGCCTCATTTGTTCTTTTCCCTTGCTTTTCGTTCCTGCAAGCCCAGACATTTTCACCATGTGCTCTTTGTTTCTTGTTTCTTCTCTTGGTTTCCCTTCTATTCTTTCTTCTCTTGACACTATGTCTTCTTGCTTCTGTTAGCAGCTTTCTCTTCTCTCTCTTCTCTTCTCACTCTACCTCTTTCTCTCATGTGTCATGGCCCATCCAGTCAACAGAGCATGTACTGTAATACCTTCTCAGTCTGCTCTGGACTCTTCCTGGTGATGTACCTGGATGTTTTATACCCCATATATACAATAGAAACCTTTGCCTAAATGATACCTTGGAATTGTCATGTCCATATTTTCAACAAAAATGTCCAAATATTAGGGAGTATGGGAGAAGAGAGAGCTCACAGGTTTGTGTCCAACATATTCCTCAGATAAAAATTTCAAAATGATTCATTTATTCTGTGTATGTGTCACTTTTGTTCTTCCATGTGGGAATGAATCCATTCCATGGCTATTAAAGAATTTATATAGACAATTATACACTTGATTTTTGTTTTACTGTGAGCTATGGTGAAGGAGGTTGCTGTAAACTTTGCTTTAGTTTAATTCAGATACACACACACACACACACACACACACACACACATATATATATATCTGAATTGCACATATATGTCTTCTAATGACGTTTTGGAATCAAAGCTTAAGCTTTACATATAACTATATTTTGGGATTTTCCTTTCTCAAGATACGACAGATATAAGAAATAATTACAACAGTAGTAATATTTCCAGGAGCCATACCAGAGGTTAACTCTTTGATCTCTCTTTGCTGACTGTTGATGGTGGAAGAATTTTAATGTTCTCTATCACATGATTTGGAAATTCAGAAAATTATTTTCATACATACATACCTAAAGCATAATGAACCTGAAAATTTTCTTGATGATCTTTCCCAAGAAAAAAAATACATCTCTCTTAAAATATCTACCTTAGTACTAGAAAATTATCTCAGGAGTCAGTAGCACTTTTTACTTGTACAGAGAATTATGTTGAGCTTCCAGGACTGACTTGGTGAATAAAAGCCATCACAGATGATTCTACACTATAAAAGTATGTGAATAAAAAAAGGTAGCTAACTAGTCACTGGAGAGCTTTCTTTTGCATTTCTTCTACAATAATATTATGGATTCTGACAAAGTGTGAGGTGTTTAAATAACAGAAACTTCTGTCTGTGCCAACTACTCATAGAGAAGGAAGATGAATGTGTCTAAAACCTTTCTGTACTGTTTGAAACAGAGACTGAAGGAATGGCCATTCAGAGCCGACACCACCTGGGGATCCAGCCAATTTGTATACTGCCACCAAAATTAGATAATATTGATGAAGTCAATAAGTGCATGCTGACGGGAGCTTGATATAGCTGTCTCCTGAGAGGCTCATCCAGAGCATGTCAAATACTGAGGCAAATGCTAGCAGCAAACCATTGAATGAGAACTGGGTCCCTGTTGGAGAAATTAGAGAAAGGATTGAAGGCACGGAAGGGCCTTGCAACTCCTTAAGAACCACAGTACCAACCAACCAGTGCTCCCTGGGACTAAACTACTACCCAAAGACTATACATAGACAGCCCATGGCTCCAGTTGCATATGTAGCAGAGGATAGCCTTGTTGGGCACCAAAGGGAGAAGCCCTTGGTCCTGCTAAGGCTGGATCCTGCCAGTTCAGGGGAATGTCAAGAGAGCAGGAAGGGAAGTGGTTGGGGAGGGGGAACACCCTCAGAGAAGAAGGGGGGATGGGAAACTCGGAAAGGGAGTAACATTTGAATGTAAATAAAACTATCCAATAAAAAATGACTAAATAAAATAGTACAGCACACACACGCACACACACACACACACACACACACACACACACACACACACACACACAAAGAACACTTCACAACAATTCTTTTGAAGAATCAAAAAGAATAGACCTACATGTCTTTTTCTCACTCATTGAAACAAAGCACTTTTTGGACATACTGTAAAATTTCCTTCAGTTAGAACTTTTATTATTTATTTAGTTAAACTATCTTAATAATTGTGAAAATTTGTTAAACAGAGGGACATTTAATGAATTTAACGTGTTGTATTAAGTAAAAGAAAAAACTCTTTTAGCATTCAAATGTGTACTATAAAGGGGAAAATTGGGTTACATAAGGAATTTTATTTTCAAAAGGTATAGAGAATGGCAATACTCTACTACCTACCAGACGAAAGCCTCCATATGTGATTTGTTTCCTAACAGCAGTAAGCAGCCTCCATATAGTAGGAAGCAGACACAGGAGCAAGAATTAGCCTCCATATAGAGAGAACTGTCTCTCTTAGCAGGGCTTGGCTCCTATTACACATAAGCATTCCTTTAGGTTCTTATTTTAAAACCTAGAAAAAAAAAACACCTACCCCAACCTGCATATTTCTTCATTATGTTAGTCAGAGTGTCTTCATATGAAAGGAAAGACACTCAAATGCTGTGTCCCACTAACATTTGTCATGATGCATAAGTCTCAGAATGTTCTTTGATTGTGATCACACTCAGTACAAAACTTATAAATTTCTTTATTTCCATAAAGAGCAACTATTCTGCCTGTCACAAAACCTATGTTAAGTATTGAGAATTACTTTGAAGTCATCTTAAGTTAACATTATTGTAGGTTAAAACCAAGAATAAATTACATAAATAAATTCAAGAAAACTATTAAGAATATTTGTGAGGAACTTTTGCCATAATTCCTTGCAGTGCTTCATGTATTCTTGAAATAAGCCTTGATGAAACAAATGTTTAGTGCTAAACCATATCCTACCTAGTACTGGAGAAGATGTGGAAATTCAACATTTTGTTGTATTATGTTGATTGGCATTGTATTAATTCCACATAACCAACTTACTAAAAACAATATCCATACTTGCAGGCAAAACATTCCTACCCTGCAAAGAAAAACAAAACACAGCAAAAAAAATTTACAAAAGAAACAATTATCAATCCTGTTTGCCAATGTACTAGTATAAAACTGTGAAAACCTATAAAACTCATGAGGATAAATTGGAACAGTCCTTTTCAACATTCCTAAGGCTGTGACCATTTGCTACTACTGTTTCTCATATTATAGTGACCAAACCATAAAATTATTTTAATTGTTCTTTCATAACTGTTATTATAACCTGTTAGGTATCAACTTTAAATGACTGATATTCACGATATCTAATGTGTGACTGTCATGGGATCATGACCCACATGTTGAAAAGCACTTGTCTAGAAGCAAGATTCTTCTTGCAGTCAGGGTATCATGCTGCATAGCTACTTAATTAACACTTTTAAGGTTTTAAGGGAGTCATCTGCCAGACCTAAAGATTTCCTCTCCACTATTATTAAGCCTTTCTATATGGACAACCTTCCCTGCCTGTTTAGTAGCCATTTGTCTATAGGTGTGAACTGGTAGTGAATCCATCAAGCAGCCTAAGCCTATTACTTGCTTCTGGACAGAATACTTTTTCTCTAGCCTGTTTATCTGAATATACAAATTAGCTTCCTTTTGTATTTTCTGTCATTGTGAAACCAGTTATCAGAATGCATTTGCCCTTTTGATCTCTCTCCATGAATAAATAGCATTTTGCACAGCTTCCATCACCTGCCTTTTCCAACTCATGTTTACTTGTTAGTACTTGGAGTACATTTCCAAAGTCTGAAGCAGCCCAGTGAATTGACTCAGAACATACTACCCCTTATTCCCCAATGCAAGGATCTGAGTTCTCTCTGAGGATCCCACAAGTTGAAAAGATGAAACCAATTCCCAAACCATTGAGTGTATAAGGGATACCTCTGTGGAACACTGTAAACTTTTGGTGTTTGTTTTCTTCAAGTTAAAACTCACTGTCCTCTCACATGAGCTACAGTCTTGAATTTTAATCAAACATGAGATGAAAAGATATTTCAGTGCATAGATGTGCTTGAGTTACAATTTCAATCACCTGAGTCTGGATCATAGAATACAGCAAACCTCAAGTCCAAGAACTGGAGAGAGAGAGCTCAGCGATGAATAGCTTTTAGTAGTCATTCAAATGACCCATGTTTAGTTCCTAGTACCTACATGGCAGCTCATAACTGCTGCAATTCTAGATCCAGGGGGGATCTGATGACCACTTAGACATACTGGTCACATTTTCCTTCTGTCACTGGTCTATAGTTGTTGCTGTACATGTTGTAGGCAGATCACATTTGGGGTCAATGGTTTTGGGGGTAGATTGGTGTCCTTATCTCTCCACTAGGATTCTAATTTTGTTATAGGAGTTGGCCACTTTAGGCTCCAAATCCTCCAGTGCTAGGAGTCTCAGCAAAAGTCTCCCCCATATATACACTGGGCTCTCTCCCCATATCAGGTCTCTGGCATGTCTTAGAGATGCCCCCTCTTGCCCTCCAGTGACAATGCTTTCCTCTCTCCAGCATAACTGGTGATCACAGTGTCTATTTATTTTCATGATGTTCAGCAAATTATCTCTAGTGTCAATGAATTCAAGACTGTTTCTCACTTTCTCTTCTATCAGGTTTAGTTATCCAGTTATAGGTCTAGGTCTTTAATTCAAGTAGTTTTGTGCTGTGTGCTTTCTTTTCTGGTTCAATATATTTGGTTCTCTGAAAGCTTCTTGTATGATTATAACCTTCAATTTCTTTAGGGAAATTTTCTTCTAGATTTAAAAAATATTTTCTGAATATTTGAGCCAAAAATCTTTCCCTTCTTCTACCTACTATTGTTATTGTCTTTGCAGTGTTCAAGATTCATTTGACGTAATTGAAGAATTTTGAAAGAGCTCAAAAACGATCTGAAAAAATAGTAAATATTCAAAACATATAAAGCACATTTAAATTTAATATTGAAATATTATTTTATTATGTGTCTTTAATTATTGGGGGGGCTGGTTACAGGCAAATGAATGTTCCAACAGGGGACAGAGTGCTGCAATCCACCATCATTGAATTTGAAGAAGATTGTAAGCCACAAATACAAGCTACAAACTGAACTCCCATAGAAAGTAATAACAATTTGCCCTCTTAATAGCTGGCTTATCACTCTATCTTATAAAAATATTTGAATATACATTTTAAAAAGTTAAATATAAAAGAAAGGAGAGATGGCTTCATGACACAAAAATATTTCAGATGTTGAAAAGATGTGTAAAATGAGGGCTAATATCACCTATAATTAAAGGATTACAATAATGGGATGCAAATCTAAGGTGTAATAAGAGATCATCACATTCCGTGTAAACAGGTAATAATCAAAACAAATTACCATAAAATAAAGGCAAGTGTTAAAACTGCTGAGCATAAAGTGAAATAAGGAACCATATGCAGACTCTATAAGAAGGTAAAATATTTTAGCAACTATACTAGTATTGTTTTTCCTTAGTACACTGATAACTTGTTGCCAGATTCCAATTGACATGTTACAAGAATCTGGAATCCTAAAAACATGCAAAGCCATACAGGAAATGACCAGTTTTGAGTAAGAAGAACAAAGGAATGGTTTGTGTTTTCCTTCCATTGCCCTATTAAATCTCAGCAGCCCTCAGGTAGAATTTGAAAATCCTATTTCATTTCTTTCTTTAATATTTGGTAGTCAGAATTTCTGAACCCAGAATTATTTTATATAAAAGGATTATCAGCGTGCATAAGAACTGGATTTGATAATGTCCTCTCAGCTTTTACAAACATTGTTAACTTATCAGTACACTGAAATGATACAGCTCTCAGAGGAAATACTAGTACACTAGATGTAAGTAGAGGCAACAACACTCAATAGTACAGAAAATCCACAAAGAATTTAGAAGTAGAACTGCTTGAAACTAAAAGCATTGTTCACATTAAAGGAAAGTAAAAGCCTAGTGAGGTAAAACCTACACAATGGTAGAAATACATTGACTTTTGAACTTTAATCAAGAGCTTAATACTTACTGTCTTTAACAAAAAATAAAGATTAAGCTATATCTTTACAAACTGGGTAACGAAATGGACAGACATTTCTTTAAAGATGAAACATGAAATTGTAGTAAATACTTTTTACAAGTGGTCATCATATTTATCATTCCTGTGAAATCAAAATTACATATATTTTGACACTACTTGCACATCTTAGAATGATTATCATCAATTGATAATAACAAGTGCTGAAGATAAGGTGGGGAAAAGTAACCATCATTCTATATTGGTGGGAGTACAAAGTAATACATTCATTATAGAGATTAATACAAAGATACTTCAAGAAATTAAAATTTTAATTACCATAAAACACAGCTATATAATTTCTGGGCATATACTCAAAGAACTCTATTTCCTACCACAGAGAAGTTTGCACATTCATGTAAGCTGCTACTTTATTCAGAGTAGCAAAATGTGATATCCATTGTAGATTTTCATCAGTAGGCAACTGAAATTTATTGAGGAATTTTGTTCAAATATAACAAAATAAAATCATGAAATATTCAGTAAGGAGATAGATTGGCAAAGAATTAAGCAAGATGATAGATGCAAAATAGCAAAAATCACTTGTCGTTTGTAGAATTGAGACATGTACATAGGAATGTAAAACCAAGTAGCAAACATAGGATGGTTCATGACCCCAGGAACATGTGGCAGAATTCTGCCTTGTATGGATTTCGGTGGGAAAGGATGCATTTAACCCCAAGAAAACTTGATGACCCAGGAAAAGGGATGCTAGTGTGGGTAAGGTAGAGATGGGTGGTCAGGTGGGGGCATACCTTCTCAGAGGCAAAAGGAGAGGTGAGAGGGGAGAAGGTGGAGACCTTTCAGAGTGGAAACCAGGAACTGGAGCAATTTTTGCAAAGGAAATACATAAAATAATTTAATAAAAAAGAAAGAAAATCATTCTAAAAATGAAAAGAAAGAAAAAAATCTGATCCAGTGTTAAATGTAGCACTTAGTGAGCATCTTAATTTGAAGATCGTTCATGTCTAAATTATATTTTAATCAGAAAAAGAAACTTGAATAAGAAAAGAGAAACTACTCACCAGAAAAACTAATATATATATACATATATATATATATGCAATATGTAGAGAAAGTTCTCAGATACTGTATTAGACAATAGGTTAAAATGAAATACAGACAAGATTTAAAACAGTATTATGTTTCATACAAACAAAAATAAAGTTAATTTTCTTTTTATACAAAATAGACAAATGAAAGTAAAACTGAATATGAGTTATGTGAGAAAATAATCTCAAAGGTTTGGATAGAGACCCAGTAAACAAAAATAAGGCAGGCACACATGGCTTAGATATGTCACAGATACTTAGAAAACAAAATGTTAATGCTTAAGAATGGTAAGCTGGGTAGTTTCTGTCTGTGCCCAGAACTGAAAAACAGTCACCATGAGCACTGTGCCAAGCACTGCCTACAGGCTGCAGGACACACAAACCAAGTAGCAGTCTGGAGGATGACCCTTCAAGTTTATGTCTGTTCCCAGAGTTGAACCACTCCCACAGCTCTCTGAATCCAGATCCAGCCATAAGGAAACAAGTCTTACATGAATGCTGACCCACAGACTTAAAGGAGGGTTAAGTTGCTGTCAGAAACAGGAAGACAAGCTAACACCAAAGACAACCTGATGGCAAGAGGCAAGCACAGGAACCTAAGCAACAGAAACCAAGAATAATTGCCATCATCAGGGATTAATTCTCCCACCAAAGCAAACACTGGATATCCAAATACACTGGAAAAGCAAAATTTGGATTTAAAAATCACAACTCATGATGATGATAGAGGACTTTAAGAAGGACATAAATAACTCCCTTAAAGAAATACAGGATTTCATTTTCATAAAATTCTAAAAAGTATTTAATTTCTTTCTTTATTTCTTCCTTGAAGAAGTTATCATTGAGAAATTATTTTTCAACTCCATGTGTAAGTGGAATTCTGTCATTTTTGTTGTTATTGAAGACCAGCCTAAGTCCATGGTTATCTGATGGATGCATGGGATTATTTCTATCTTCCTGTATCTGTTGAGGTCTGTTTTGTGACTAATTATATGATCAATTTTGGAGGAAGTGCCATTAAGTGCTGAGAAGAAGGTATATATTTTTTTGTTTTAGGATGAAATGTTCTATAAATATCTGTTAAGTCCATTTGGTTCATAACTTCTGTTAATTTCTCTTTGTCTCTGTTTAATTTTTGTTTCCATGATCTGTGCATTGATGAGACTGGGGTACTCAAATCTCCTACTATTATTGTGTGAGGTGTGATGTGTGCTTTGAGCTTTAGTAAGGTTTCTTTTATGGATCTAGGTGCCATTGTTTTGGAGTATAGGTATTTAGGATTAAGAGTTCATCTTATTGGATTTTTCCTTTGATGAATATGAAGTGTTCTCCATTATCTTTTTGGATAACTTTTGGCTGAAAGTTGATTTTATTTGAATTAGCTTGTTTCTTTGGCCCATTTGCTCAGAAAGGTATTTTCCAGGCTTTTACTCTGAGGTAATATCTGTCTTTGTTACTGAGGTGTGTTTCCTATATGCAGCAAAATGCTGGGTCTTCTTTACATATCCATTGATCTTTTTTTAATTTAATTTTGTTTCCTATTTTTCTTTCCTTCGTTCTTATTTTTTGTTCATAGGTTTCACACTACATCCACCTTTGTTGGCACCTATACTCAAGACACTCGAGAGACATCATACAGCCATAGTTGAATCACATTTACCATTGTCAACCCAATGACTTCACATGTTAGAGAATCCTTTAACCCAGATTCAACATTGAATGACCTTCATATAGACCTTCATATAGAGTTTATTCCTACTCAGGTTTCTGCTATGAAGTTGGGAGAATACATCTTTAACTCACTAAGTGCTCAACTCAACTTTTCCCAAAATAGCAATGGCTGCTAGGCATGGAGGAGTTGCAAAGATTCTTGGAGAGCTTTACCTGAAAAGAATAGCAAGGAGTAATTGATTTCTCAACTGGTCTTGAAATAGTTTCTCATCACTGGGCACTGCAAAGACAAGTTTGCTTTGAAAGAGAAGTGGAAATTCAGTGACATAAATATTAAGAGAAACATGGGGCATTTGACTGATGAGTGCTTGAAGCCTCCTGTCATGGTGGTACCTGGGGGGCTTAGTTGGTAGAAATGGCATCATTTGAGTTTGGGAAAAAAGAGAGGATTTTGTTGTTTTGATTTTTGTTTGATTGCTTGTATAGGTGTTCTTTTTCCCCAATGAGATTGTATGGTGAGGTCAGAACTGAACCTATTCCAGGACCTCTTGAATAAGACTCATGAAGGCTTTGATAGATGCAAAAATAAGGGGAGTTTAATTCCAGCATGTCAGAGTCATCCCACTTCTAGGTTGAAACAACCCTGAGCAGAGTCTATCAGAGAGTTATATGCCTTGCAAACAATTGGGGCCAGAATTCAAACAGTGTTAACTAGGAAGGGTTGTATTGATGGATTGAAGTGACCTTCAAGCTGACTAATGGTCAGTGGACCATTCTGGACTTTCCAAGGGGAAGGACAGTTGGGAGTCAAGGTGGGGAGTGTTGGTTGGGAGTCACAGGTAGGTTCCTTTGAAAGTTTGGCTTAAAGCTGTTCCAGAAACTAAACTAACTCTACTCCTACTGGAAGAGAGGGGTCTTTTTGTGCTTGGAGGTTTGTGGTGGAATTTTTCCACTGGCCTCAGATTTCCCCTAACTCAGGTTCTTTCAGTGTTCCCCCAGCAAAAATATTTATACTGAAGAAAAACTGTGGCTCCAAATTACTGTGAGTACAGCAGAAAGGAGTCTATTAAGTTTGATAACTAAATTTAGATTATTTGTATGTTAGCAGAGAGGTTGAAGAATTGACATATGAGGAAGACAATAATGATTTAGAGGAGATAACTCAGGTGTGGGACATGGCTTATTTAGGGAAGTACTTACAGTATAATCATGATGACTATGTTAGATTCTGTACCACACACTTAAAAACAAAGTTCACAGTACTGCCTGTGATCCCTAGATCAGTCTTTTGGCAAAAACTGGAGGTCAAATTGACTAGCTGGATTTCTAAATTGGCTACTACATATCAGTATGATTCTCTGTCTAGAAATCTGTCATGTCAGAATGGTAGAATAAGGTTCTCATGTTGAAATCTGGCAGTCAGATGATTACACAACAGCGCTATACCCATAAGAATTTTATTGATGAATGATGGTGCATCAGCCAAAGGTTTCAAATTGGCATAGACTTATTGTTGATGCCATTATGTTGAATCTTTTTTCAAAGTCTAGATATGCATAATTCTCACTCATTGAGAGAAATGTTAAAGGATCTGAAAAATTTCAAGCATACCATATATATATATATATATAATATATATGTATATATATATATACATATATATATATATATCTCCAAGAAATCAATTAAAAATCTTCAAATTATTTTAGATTTAATGATTTGGATATTTCTTTGTTGATTGATTTACTGGACTGTAGGAAAAGAATTTTTAAAAAGTGAGCTTCCCAATCCCACTAAAATCAGGGACTAGACAAGGCTGCCCACTCTCTCCCTACTTATTCAATACAGTTCTTGAAGTTCTAGCCAGAGCAATCAGACAACAAAAGGAGGTCAAGGGGATACAGATCGGAAAAGAAGAAGTCAAAATATCACTATTTGCAGATGATATGATAGTATATTTAAGTGATCCCAAAAGTTCCACCAGAGAACTACTAAAGCTGATAAACAACTTCAGCAAAGTGGCTGGGTATAAAATTAACTCAAATAAATCAGTAGCCTTCCTCTACACAAAAGAGAAACAAGCCGAGAAAGAAATTAGGGAAACAACACCCTTCATAATAGACCCAAATAATATAAAGTACCTCGGTGTGACTTTAACCAAGCAAGTAAAAGATCTGTACAATAAGAACTTCAAGACACTGAAGAAAGAAATTGAAGAAGACCTCAGAAGATGGAAAGATCTCCCATGCTCATGGATTGGCAGGATTAATATAGTAAAAATGGCCATTTTACCAAAAGCAATCTACAGATTCAATGCAATCCCCATCAAAATACCAATCCAATTCTTCAAAGAGTTAGACAGAACAATTTGCAAATTCATCTGGAATAACAAAAAACCCAGGATAGCTAAAACTATCCTCAACAATAAAAGGACTTCAGGGGGAATCACTATCCCTGAATTCAAGCAGTATTACAGAGCAATAGTGATTAAAAACTGCATGGTATTGGTACAGAGACAGACAGATAGACCATGGAATAAAATTGAAGACCCAGAAATGAACCCACACACCTATGGTCGCTTGATTTTTGACAAAGGAGCCAAAACCATCCAATGGAAAAAAAAGATAGCATTTTCAGCAAATGGTGCTGGTTCAACTGGAGGTCAACATGTAGAAGAATGCAGATCGATCCATGCTTATCACCCTGTACAAAGCTTAAGTCCAAGTGGATCAAGGACCTCCACATCAAACCAGACACATTCAAACTAATAGAAGAAAAACTAGGGAAGCATCTGGAACACATGAGCACTGGAAAAAATTTCCTGAACAAAACACCAATGGTTTATGCTCTAAGATCAAGAATCGACAAATGGGATCTCATAAAACTGCAAAGCTTCTGTAAGGCAAAGGACACTGTGGTTAGGACAAAACGGCAACCAACAGATTGGGAAAAGATCTTTACCAATCCTACAACAGATAGAGGCCTTATATCCAAAATATACAAAGAACTCAAGAAGTTAGACCGCAGGGAGACAAATAACCCTATTAAAAAATGGGGTTCAGAGCTAAACAAACAATTCACAGCTGAGGAATGTCGAATGTCTGAGAAACACCTAAAGAAATGTTCAACATCTTTAGTCATAAGGGAAATGCAAATCAAAACAACCCTGAGATTTCACCTCACACCAGTGAGAATGGCTAAGATCAAAAACTCAGGTGACAGCAAATGCTGGCGAGGATGCAGAGAAAGAGGAACACTCCTCCATTGTTGGTGGGGCTGCAGACTGGTACAACCATTCTGGAAATCAGTCTGGAGGTTCCTCAGAAAATTGGACATTGAACTGCCTGAGGATCCAGCTATACCTCTCTTGGGCATATACCCAAAAGATGCCCCAACATATAAAAAAGACACGTGCTCCACTATGTTCATCGCAGCCTTATTTATAATAGCCAGAAGCTGGAAAGAACCCAGATGCCCTTCAACAGAGGAATGGATAAAGAAAATTTGGTACATCTACACAATGGAATATTACTCAGCTATCAAAAACAACGGCTTTATGAAATTCGTAGGCAAATGGTTGGAACTGGAAAATATCATCCTGAGTGAGCTAACCCAATCACAGAAAGACATACATGGTATGCACTCATTGATAAGTGGCTATTAGCCCAAATGCTTGAATTACCCTAGATGCCTAGAACAAATGAAACTCAAGACGGATGATCAAAATGTGAATGCTTCACTCCTTCTTTAAAAGGGGAACAAGAATACCCTTGGCAGGGAAGAGAGAGGCAAAGATTAAAACAGAGACTGAAGGAACACCCATTCAGAGCCTGCCCCACATGTGACCCATACATATACAGCCACCCAATTAGACAAGATGGATGAAGCAAAGAAGTGCAGACCGACAGGAGACAAATGTAGATCGCTCCTGAGAGACACAGCCAGAATACAGCAAATACAGAGGCGAATGCCAGCAGCAAACCACTGAACTGAGAATAGGTCCCCCGTTGAAGGAATCAGAGAAAGAACTGGAACATCTTGAAGGGGCTCGAGACCCCATATGTACAACAATGCCAAGCAACCAGAGCTTCCAGGGACTAAGCCACTACCTAAAGACTATACATGGACTGACCCTGGACTCTGACCCCATAGGTAGCAATGAATATCCTAGTAAGAGCACCAGTGGAAGGGGAAGCCCTGGGTCCTGCTAAGACTGAACCCCCAGTTAACTAGACTGGTGGGGGGAGGGCGGCAATGGGGGGAGGGTTGGGAGGGGAACACCCATAAGGAAGGGGAGGGGGGAGGGGGATGTTTGCCCAGAAACCGGGAAAGGGAATAACACTCGAAATGTATATAAGAAATACTCAAGTTAATAAAAAACAAAATTAAAAAAAAAGTGAGCTTCCTATACCTGCATAGAGACATGGACCTGTATACAAAGCCAGATTAAAGTTGTTATTGTACATGTGGATTACAGACACCGGCTCCCAACCTGCTTGCACAGGATGACAAGACTATAGGTTAGGTCATTTATCTAGTCTTTATGTGTAAAGATCTTTTCCCTGGTGTAATTCCAGGAAAATGTTAGTTGTCCTCCCATTCCCCCAAAACACGAAAATAGACAAACATAAAACCAAAAACCCAGACAGCAGATGATCAGATGCAACTCACAGCAGGGTCTTTATCCTATTAAAGCTAGCTCAGGCCCCTCTAATACACAACTGTCAGGCAGCACAGTTTTATTAGTGGCACACCCTGAATATTGATTGAGACAAGGCTTTAGAGCGAGCAGCATGTGGGGAATGTGCACAAGTATCTAATTGGAAAGCTACCGTGCCCTTTAATATAGTTGGCTGGTGCTGGGAGTCACATCATAAACTTATTTTTTCTTCCCTTCTGCATTGGTGTTCCTTAGTTAGGGGGTCATCTTGTAACCTGGGGATGCAGATCTGTTGGCGTAATAAGCTGGAGATGCTGGTCTTGTTCAGGGTGTTACCAGGAAACACTGGTCTTGTTGGGGTTTAGCCTAGAGACTGGCGATAGGCTTGGGTTTTGTTGGGGGTCAACATGGAATCTTATGCTAGGTACCTGCCTGTTAGTTTACCTGAGTTCAAAATTAGGTCATGTTCTCTAACATGGAGTCAGAAATTAAAAAATTTTGGCCTTTCACTGGCATTCACGAGTTTTGTTTTCTAAAGTCTCTATAGATTTTTTTTAATGTTGAGTCACAGACCCTAAGTAAACACCTAATTAGTTTCCTAAGAGTCCAATGGTGCACTAAGGGATTTCTAATTCAGATTATTCTTAGAATTAGAGAGAACTCTTGGTGTTTCTTTGGTTATCAGGCTTCCCTGACTTCTTCCAACACTAGTCAATTTAGTTATTTTTTTACAAACAGACATAAGATTTTTACTTAAGATTTTTTATTGTTTGAAAATTTTATACATACATATAACACATTTTGATAAAGTACACACCTTTTTATTTCATTACTCATTTCTTCCTAATTCCTGACCAATATTTATTCACAATTTTATGTATTCTATTTCCTTTTTTACCATTATTCTTTAATCATTTTTTACAGACTAGTCATTATCATTCTCCATGTCTTCCCTCTGACTGTTCCTCACACCATACCTCCTCCTCCATCTGGAAGAGGATGTCCACACCCAACCTTACATTCATCCCTCAAGACCTCCCCATTCCCTGGGTCCTCAAGTCATCTTACCTCATCAAGATGAAACTAGGCAGGCTTCTGATATATATGTGATGGTGGCCTCATATCAGCTGTCTATGTTACCTGATTGGTAGCTCAGGGTCTGAGAAATCTCAGCAGTCCAGGTTAGTTGTGACTGCTAGTCTTCCTATGGGGTTGCCCACCTCCTCTACTTCTTCCAACTTTTCCCTAATTCTACCACAGGCATCCCTGGCTTCTGTCCATAGGTTGGGTGTAAGTATCTGCATCTGATTCTCTCAGCTGCTTCATAGGCTTCTCAGAGGGCAGCCATGCTGGAAGATTCCTATTTGTAAGTACACCCGAGCATCCATAACAGTGTCAGTCTTTGGGACCTCCCCATGAGCTGAATCTAAATAGAGCTTGTCACTGGATCTTTTTTTAACAAGCATTTCTCCATTTTTGTCCCTGCCATTCTTTCAGATAGGAACAATCTTGGGTCAGAGTTTTTAACTGTGGGATGGCAACCCCATGTACCAGAGAACTAGGAGGTGAGAGACTGTCAGGTTTCAAACGGAAGGACCTTAAATGAAATGCTCTAGAGTGAGGAGAGGGATCTTATAGAGTCTACCTCCAGTAGAAAGACAGGACATCAAGTGAGACACTCGTTTTTGAGGACATGCCCTTAAAAGAAGTCATCAAGATTTAGAAACAACAGCCATCGTCAACAACTCAAACACAAGACACTGCAAGTACAACATTGGCAACCCCTCAAGATATACTGTCAGCTACAGTCTATTTGGACCCTGGACAAAAGAGGCATGCTGTGTGGGGATCTTTTCTTGGGTATAGTTTCATAGATAGTCTTCCTCCAAAGGGCATGACAAAGGTGAAAAGAGCCATAATACTTCCTGGATTGCTACCAATTTGCTTAAAAGTGGTGTCATTATTACTAGAAATGATACAGATACTCCTTTAGTATCCATAGAAAGCAGTATTCCAAGACTAAAGAGCAAGGTATATTGATGTAAGAAGTTCAAATCAAGGTACCTTCACTTATCAGGAAGATTTTCTGAGTGCTCCTCTTCCTGGAAATGCCCTATGGAGGAACACTCAGGGATTTTAACCAGTTCCAACATTTCTGAATGCAGAGTACTCTGAAATGCTACAAAATGTCCTGGACTACTCAAGTAAACAGTGATAGTGGTGATAGTATTCCCAGAGACAGGATGGACTCCCCTCTCAATGTTCAGTAAAGGTATCATCTTGAGCTTGAAAGCAGAGATATTTATTGTGGATTTGTTCAGGTTTCTTCAAGAGCAAGTCAAGTTATGTCCACCTATCTAGAGCAGTTTTTGGAGGCAATGTTTTTGAATATGTAACTATGGAGGTACCAGGGTTCCATTCTAGGTCAGAGAAGCCTACTTCTTTGTCTCTGCTTCTTTTCCAGATTCAAGAGGTAAACTCTACAGTGAAAGCTATCAATAGAGGTTTCACAGAGATCTCAAAACATACAAATATGATGAATTTACTAGACCTTCAATTATTCCTGTAACCTTTCTTCTCACCAGAGAAAACACTAGAATAAGAGGGCACTTGTCTGTCCTACCTCTCAGAAAGTAATCAAGTCTCTGAATTTGGAATTCCTGAGGTCACAGACAAGCCAGAGAAGCCTTCAATATACAGCACAAATGTCCTTCGACAATAAGACCCACCTCAAGGCTCATGAGAGTATTCAACAGGAGAGAAGCCTTTAACCTGTACTCTCTGTAATCATAGTTTCCACAATCATCCACCATTACCTGAGAAATTATCACAAATCTGATGGAACAGTGGAACTTTATCACCAGAGGCTGGTAGGACTTCAGCCTCAGTTTGTCACCTGCAGAGTAGAATGTAGCTATTGAATAGAACTTAGCCAATGAAGATCTGATATGTATCTTCTGGATTGCCATTTTTGTAGATGTTGTGTGGAGAGAGAGAAAGAGAGAGAGAGAGGGGGGGGTTTGAGTGTGGGGCGTTTTGTCTGTATTCCTTAGTTCAACATCATGAATGAAGAGTAGAATTCTTAGCAGGCAGTCCTTCCTGAGTTTAGCCTTGCTTTTAGACAGTGTCCTTCTTATTGCCATCTATATACACAATTTTACCTGTCCCTAGAGATTGTGAACCTTCTCTGGTGTCCAGGTGCAATCTCTCTTGAGGTACCGGACAGTGGTCTGCCATTCTCTCTGACTTTTTTCTTCCCTGTTGGGGTTCAAACCCATCTTATGCTTGCAAGGTAAGTGTATTGATGTTTCAGTCATTTCTCATCTCATGGGTGCTGCTTACAATTCAAGAATATGGTTCCACATTATCAGACAAAGTTCAAAATTTCCCTAACTATTCCATTATCATCCTTCCATACTCTGCATAGCTCTGGTTTTAGGTCATCTAGACACTTGGGGAATATAGGTGTCTTTACGTAAGCTTGCCTCACATGATGACAATAGAACAAAATGGCAACCTACAGATTAGGAAAATATCTTTACCAACCCTACATCTAATACCTAAAATACATAAAGAAATCAAAAAAAAATTATGCTCTAGAGACCCAAACAACAGTATTAAAATGGGATAGAGTTAAACAGAGAGTTCTAAAGTGAGAAATCTTGAATGGCTTGGAAACAATTAAAGAAATGTCCAAAATACTTTGTCATCAGGGAAATACATATTTAAAAAAAATACCCTGAGATTCCACCTCATACCAGTCAAAATGGTTAAGATCCAAAACTCAGGTGACAGAAGATGCTATCAAGGGTGTAGTGAAAGAGAAGACACTTCCATTGCTGGTTAGACTGCAAGGTGGTACAACCACTCTGGAAATCTGTCTGGCAGTCCCTCAGAAAATTGGAAGGTTTTTTTTTTATTTTTCAAAACACTTCTCTCCTACATTTCATCCCGTTTACAGTTTTCCCTCCTCTACTTCCCAACTTCTCCTCTGCACATCCCCTGTACCCCATATCCACCCTGAATTGCATTCCCTCAGAAGGATTGTCCTTCTAGAAATATGAGCCAAAGACTGCATAACAATATACAATAAGACCAGGCACTCTCCATCACATCAAGGGTGGACAAACCAGTGCAGAGGAATAGAAGAGTACCATAAATAGACCACATTATCATTGATAGCCTGTTGGATGAAAGAAGAAAAACAATCATTCTGAGGGAAATGAGCCAGACCAAATCAGATATTCCTGGTATGTACTCACTTATAAAAGGAAGTGGTAGAGTAAAAGGTAATCCTGCTGAAATCCTCAGGCCAAGAAAAATGAAGATACAAGAAAGGCTGAATGCAGGATGGAAAGATCTCCCTGGAAAAACGAACTAGAAAACTGTTTCTACTCTTTTTATTCCTCCTAATTGCTTTCTCACAAGAACAGCAAGCTACTCAACCATAATATATATATATATATATATATATATATATATATATATATATATATATATATATTGACAGGACCTAAGTCTTACCCCTAAGGTGTCCTGTTTCTCTATGAGCCACCATAATTCACATTCAGTTGATTCTGTAAACCATGTTCTTATGGTGTTCCTGTCTATCTTGTTCCTATGATCCTTTCTCCCCATGCTCTGAAGGACTCACCGAGATCTGCTTAATATTCGGTTGTGGGACTCTACATCTGTTCCCATCATCGTGTACTTGATGAAGTCTTCCTGTTCTCTTAAATGATGATTATGCTTGGTCCCAGTTAGAGAACACTTTGCAGGCAGAAGAAAATGCCAGTCGAAGGTTTCATGGCTATTGGTGTTCAAATCCCTGTCATTAAGGCCTTGCCTGCTTACAAAACAGAAGATGAGCAGTTCAGGATCCCTGTTACCATTATAAGGAATCTTTGCTAGGGTAACTCTCAAAGATTCCAATCACTAGGTTTCTACCTTTCCCATCAATACCCCTTAATGTCAGTCTACAGATATTCTTTCTCCCCAATCTCAAACATGATGAGTTCTTTTCCTAACCTGAACCACTACATTCTACAGTAAAATGTATTCTATTTTCCCCCTTTTAGGAGATCTTTATTTCCCTGCTTTAGCTCTCCTTGTTACTTAGGTTCTCTGTATCTGTGGACTAAAGCATGATCTTTTACTTTTGCAAATGATATTCACCTATAAGCATTTATCTTTCTGGACCTGGGTTACCTTAATATGGATGATTTTTTTCTAGTTCCATCTATATAGTTCTAAGTTTCATCATGTCATTGTTTTTAATAGTTGAGTATTCTCTATTGTTTAAATATGCCACATGATTTTTATCAATGCTATGGTTGAGAGATATGTAGGTTCTTTCTATTTTCTGGCTATTATGGATAAAGCTGGCTGTTATGAAAAAGCAGGAGAGATATCTCAGAGGTTGAGAGAACTCACTGCTCTTCCAGAGGATCTGAGTTCAATTCCTAACAACCACATGGCAGCCCACAACCCTCTGTAATGAGATCTGGTACCCTCCTCTGGCTTACAGGCATATATGGAGAAAGAACTCTGTATATAATAAATAATCTTATCATTCATGGCTTGAGAGTGAACAGGACTGAAGCCCTGAGTGCTAGCAGAATGAATGGAAACAGGAAACCTCAACCAGGGGACATAGGAGTTTGGGGAAACCTCTACAATGTACTAGACACCTGGTAGGTGAGAGACTCTCAGGTCTCAAAGGGAAGAACCTTAGATGAAATGTCCTACAGTGGTCAGAGAGAATTCTAGAGTCCATGTCCAATAGAAGGACAAGGCAACAAGTGGACAGATAAAGTTGCTATTCCACAGTTGAAAACTCTGACCCAGAATTATTTCTGTCTGAAAGACTTTCAGGGACAAAAATAGAGAAAAGCCTAAGGAAAAGGAGGTCCAGTGAGAGACCCAAATTTGGATCCAGCTCGGAGGGAGGTCCCAAGGCCTGACACTATTAATGATGTTATGCTGTGCTTACAATCAGGGCCCTATCATGACTGCCCTTCTAAAGACCCAAAAAGCAGCTGAGAGAATCAGATGCAGATATTTATACCCATCTAATGGATAGAAGCCAGAAACTCCTATGGTTGAATTAGGGAAAAGCTGGGAAAAGCTTAAGAGGAGGGTGGCCCCATAGGAAGACCAACTAACCTGGACCCCTGGGATATCTTACAGACTAAGCCACCAACTAGGCAACAAAGCTGACATGAGGCCCCTAACACATATACAGTAGAGGACTGATATGTCTGGACTCAGTCAGAGAAGATGTACCTACCATTGAAATACATGGAGCCCCAAGGAGTGAAGATGTCTGGTGGAATTGGGGACATCCTCTTGGAAATGAAAGAAGGATGCGCGGAATATACAACAGTTCGATGTTGATTGGGAGGATGATAAAGTTTGGACTGTAAAAATGATTAAAGAGGGGTTGGGGATTTAGCTCAGTGGTAGAGCACTTGCCTAGGAAGCGCAAGGCCCTGGGTTCGGTCCCCAGCTCCAAAAAAAAGAACCAAAAAAAAAATGATTGAAGAATTAACTTAAAAACATACTGTTGAGCAAGTTTCTATATGGTAAATATGGAGGATCCTATGAGTAAGTGCCTAGAAGCAGTATAGTTGAGTCTTGTGGTACACTGATTCCCAATATTCTGAGAAACTGCCATATTGAATTCCAAAGTGACGGTACAACATTGTACTACTACCAACAATGGGATAGTGTTCCCACTGATAGATATCCTTGCCAACCTGTCATTTGTGGTTTTGATCTTAGCCACTTCAACAGTTGTAAGATGAAAGGTCAAAATATTTTTCATTTCCATTTACCTGATGTTAAACATTTCCTTAAGTGCTTCTTATTCATTTGGGAATCTACTGTTGAGATTTTTCTGTTTAGATTTGTACCCCATGTTTAATGAAATTGTTTAGTCTATTGATGGCAAGTTTTGAGTTCTGTCTGTAGTTATGAAATTAGCCCATTGTTTGATATGAAGTTTGAGAAAATACTGTCCTATCTTGTGGCATGCCATTTTGTCCTGTTAACTGTTTCCTTTTACAGAAGATTTTTTTTTTATTTCAGGGGGTTCCATTTATTAAATATTGACACTAGTGTCTGCATTATTTATGTTCCATACATAAAGTTTTTGCCTGTGCCAATCCTCTCAAGGTTATTCTCTACTTTCTCTTCTATCAGATATAGTATATCCTGTTTTAAGTTGAGGTCTCTGATTCACTTGGATAGAGTTTTGTGCAGACATGGGTCTCTTTGCATTCTTCTCATTCTTCTACATATTTTTGTCAAGTTCAACTAGCACCTTTTTCCATTGTACATTTCTTAATTCTCTTTCAAAACTCAGGTGTCCTTAAGTGTGTAAACTTACATCTTGATCTTCAATTATATTTCATTGATCATGTCTATATTATCTATATTTATGCCAATGTCATGTGGTTTTGATTACAACTGATGTGTTATAAAGATTTTGTTTCCTTCTTTCTTTTTTCTCCCTCTCTCTCCTCCTTTCTCCCCCTCTCTCTCCCCTTGCCCTCTCTTTCTACTTTTCTGGCTTTTATTTTGAGGGACAGTCACTCTGTATACCTCTTGCTCTCCTGGAACTCACTCTGTATCCTAGGCTGCCCTCAAACTCAGAGATCTGACTGCCTCTTCCACCCAAGTACTTGGATTAAAGGCATGTGCCACCACTTCTCTGGCTTGGAATTCTAAAGAGGCATTGCAATATTATTTTTAAGTAACTGAGGCATCCCTGAGTCATAAGCACCAGACTCAATCCTATTAGCAGGGACTGTATTCACATTTTTAAGGTAGGTTCATTGAGATATCATTTTCAGTTTTACTTTCCTTTTCCCATTTCACAAAAGAAACAATTTTCTTTATTTTTATTTGTAGAAAGCTGAACATTTTTTAAATTGTCTCTAATTTAATTCTTACCCAATGCAATATCAAAGAGCTGTTTCATCAAATACAAGAGCATATTACATCAAATATTTCTCACTTATCAGATCCAAACCATCTGAAAATTTCATTTTCATTTTTTGTTTATTATGGTCAGTATTTTATTTTATCTTATTATGGAATCCTTTTCTTAATACAAGTTGTACTAAACATATTCTCAAGAAGGATGGTTGCTAAGTGTTACATTTAATCTTGGCTTACATTTTTCAAGAGACATTTTTTTTCTTCTGCCAGAAATAGTACCACTGTGATTATTGGAAAAGTGTGCAAATCTGAAAGGTGATATGATAGTGCTGGATAAATATAAATATTCTGAGTTAGCTAATTCAAATCGGGTTGCATAATATAATGTTAATGGAATGAAAAGCATATTATGTGCTTTCTGTTGCATATAATGTAAATCATGCTACTTGCTACAATTGAATGGTAAACATTCTGTCTCTATAATGTCCTTACACCAACAGAATCAGATTATATTGTATGTGATTCTGAGCAAACTTGGATGAGAATACTGGTAATTTTTCTATTCGCTTCAAACTATCTAACACATTAACAGTTTTTTTAAGTCAACAATACGCCAAAAGAATAAAATGTCAGTGTTTTGGTTTTTGGTCTATAAAAAATATTAAAATACTGCTACAAAGCCAGAGGAATCAATTTTTAAAGACTTATTTTTATAATTTTTCCATTTTTCTTTTCTTCTATTTGATATTTTCTTTATTTACATTTCAGATGTTATCCCTTTTGCTGGTTTCCCCTGTGGAAACCCCCTATCAGATCTTCCCTCCCCCAGTTTCTATGAGAGTACTCCTTCACCCACCCACTTCCTTCCTCCCACTTTCTCACCCAGGCGTTCCCTTACACTGGGACATCAAGCCTTCATAGTACTAAGGGCATCTCCTGCCACTGATGCCTGACAAGTTCATCCTCTGCTACATATGCATCTGGACCCCTGGGTTGCTCCATGTTTAATCTTTGATTGGTAGTTTAGTCCCTGGGAGCTGTGGGTTGTCTGGTGGGTTGATATTATTGTTCTTTCTATGGGATTGAAAACCCTTTCAGCTAGTTCAGTCCTTTCTCTAACCCCTACATTGGGGTCCCTGTACCCAGGCCAATGGTTGTCTGGGAGCATCTGCATCTGTATTTGTCAGGAGTTCCAGAGCCTCTCAGGAGACTGCTATATCAGGCTCCTGTTAGCATGCACTTCTTGGCATCTGCAGTAGTGTCTGAGTTTGGTGACTGTATATGGGATGGGTCCCCTGGTAGGACAGTCTCTGGATGGCCTTTCCTTCAGTTTCTGTTCGACACTTTGTCTCTGTATTTGTTTCTGTGAGTATTTTGTTCCCCCTTCTAAGAACTAAATGTATTTATTTTATATGATCTCATTGTTGCTATCTTCAGGCAGTCCAGAAGAAGGGATTCAGCTACATTTCAGATGGTTTTAAGCCTCATTGTGGTTGCTAAGAATTGAATTCTAGGGTGTTGCTTGCTTCCTTATGTTTGTCTTTACCATTTATTATCCTTTGTAGGGCTGGAATTGTAGAAAGATATTGTGTAAATTTAGTTTTGTCATGGAATATCTTGGTTTCTCCATCTATGTTAATTGAGAGTTTTGCTGGATACAGTAACCTGGGCTGGCATTTCTTTTCTCTTAGGGTCTGTATGACATCTGTCCAAGATCTTCTGGCTTTCATAGTCTCGTGAGAAGTCAGGTGTGATTCCGATAGGTTTGCCTTTATATGTTACTTGACTTTTTCCCCTTACTGCTTTTAATATTCTTTCTTTATTTTGTGCATTTGGTATTGTGACTATTATGTGATGGGAGGAGTTTCTTTTCTGGTCCAATCTACTTGGAGTTCTGTAGACTTCTTCTATGTTTATGGGCATCTCTTCCTTTGGTTTAGGGAAGTTTTCTTCTATGATTTTGTTGAAGATATTTACTGGTCCTTTGAGCTGGGAGTCTTCACTCTCTTCAATACCTATAGGTTTGATCTTCACATTGAGTCCTGGGTTTCCTGTATGTTTTAGACCAGGAGCTTTTTCCATTTTACATTATCTTTGACCATTGTGTTGATGATTTCTATGGAGTCTTCTGCTCCTGAGTTTTTATCTTCTATCTCTTGTAGTCCATTAGTGATGCTTGTATCTACGCCTCCTTGTCACTTCCTTTGATTTTTCTATATCCAGGTTTGGCTCCCTTTGTGCTTTCTTTATTGCTTCTATTTCCATTCTTAATTCCTTCACCTGTTTGATTGTGTTTTCCTCAAATTCTTTCAGGGATTTTTGTGATTCCTCTCCATAGGCTTCTACTTGTTTATGTTTTCCTGCATTTCTCTAAGAGGGTTCTTGAAGTCCTCCAGCATCATGATCAAACGTGATTTTAAATCTAGGTCTCGCTTTCCTGGTGTGTTTGGATATTCAGTGTGTGCTTTGGTGGGAGAATTGGGCTCCAATGATGCCATGTAGTCTTGGTTTCTGTTGCTTGGGTTCCTATGCTTTCCTCTTGCCATCAGGTTGTCTCTGGTGTTACCTTGTTATGCTATTTCTGACAGTGGCTAGATCGTCCTATAGACCTATGTGTCAGGAGTGCTGTAGACCTGTTTTCCTGGTTTCTTTCAGTCAGTTATGGGAACAGAGTGCTCTGCTTTCGGGCGTGTAGTCTTTCCTGTCTACTGGTCTTCAGCTGTTCCTGTGGGCCTGTGTCCTGAGTCCACCAGGCAGGTCGCTTGGAGCAGAAAAGTTGGTCTTACCTGTGGTCCCGTGGCTGAAGCTGCTCGTGGGGGGCTGCCTTTGAGCTCTCTGTGACGGCAGCAACCAGGAGGGCCTGCACCGCCTTTTCTGCACTGGGGTTCCAGATGGCGTTAGGTTTCTTCCTGTGGAGTATGAAATGTGGGCAGTGTGTAGTCTCTTCTGGCTTCCCAGGTGTGTCTGCCCCTCTGAAGGTTTAGCTCTCCCTCCCACGGGATTTCGGTGCAGGGAGCTTTTGATCGGGCCCTTCATATCCAGGAGGTGTCTGGACCGTCGTGGGGGACCTGCTGCTTGTGTGTCTCTATCTTCCATTTCCCAGAGGCCCTATACAGTTTCCTCTTGGGCCAGGGATGTGGGCAGGGATGGGCAGTATTGGTGGTCTCTCCCACTGTGCAGCCTCAGGAGTGCCCACCTGTCCTGGCGGGGTCATGTGCTGATTTTTAAAAGCTAATTATTACATCCTTCATGGAATCAGTGTGTTAAGTTCGTGAGCCCTTCTAAGGTCTCATTACATTCCTGCTTGTTTATTGAATGAGTCCAGTGGGTTCATCTTGTCCTAACGTGCTCTATTTGGCCATAAGGACCATCAGTTTTACTGAGATGATACTTAATAGGTCATATATTTTAAGATACAATGGGCTCACAATTAATTGAATCAGAGTGAGAATGAATGATCCACTTATGCTGATACCAGAATTTGTGAGTCAATCAGGAGACCAAGAAAACTAGGGTGCTATCAATGATCTGAGGGTTTTTTTTAAATCTTTTCCTTAGGTTTATTTGTCTATTTTTTCTGCACATAGAAAGATCTTTTCTATTTACCTCTGAACAATTATCATAACAACAATAGGATTTTATTCCTGTAATGCCAGAAATATTTCATATTATCTCATAAGAAATCTGTACATTTTTTTTCTATTTAGGAACATTTTTGCAGGAAATCTAACTGCTTTAATTCAGAAAGAAAAACTTTTGCTAATTTCAGGTTCTGGTCATTCCTTCTACCCAGTTTGAAAAGAATCAAACCAGATATATTTAGTCAAAGCATTGGTATATACCCACCAACTAGTCTCGGGAGCTCAGTAATGTTGCTGTTATACAGATGAAGTAACCCATAAGAAAAAATAGCCTGCATCAAAATACATGTAAGTTATTAATGTTGTTAGGATACAGGTTTTGGATAATACACAAGTTTCAGGCTCTGAAAGTGTTTTTATGGTAATTTGGGCTGACATCATTCACAGTGAGTTTTTTCTGTCAAAGGATTGACAAGCTATTAGTGTGTATCTTGAATTATTATGGGGGACAGGTAACTAACCATATAAAAGAAACGCTTGCTAATTTTTTGGATCTAAAGATTAACTCAAAATTCAGGATTCCTTCCTGTGGTATGGTTCTCATTTCCCACTTTTGCTTTTTCTTACACTCCACATTTTCCTCTCCAGGTCCACCCTCTGTTTCACATCCCATGCCTTCTCCCCATACCATTCCTGTCTCCATGAGGATGTCTCCAACCACCACCATCCTACCAGACCCCTAATCTCCCTAGGGCCTCCAGTCTATCTGTCTGAACGCAGAGCAGGCAATCTTCTGCTGTATATATTTGTGGTGCCTCATATCAGCTGATGTACCCTGCCTGGTTGGTGATTAAGTCTCTGAGAGATCTTGAGGATCCAGGTTAAATTGAGACTACTGGACTTCTACAGCGTTACTCTCCTCCTCAGCTTCTTCTAGCATTGCCCTAATTCAAACACAGGAGTCAGCAGCTTCTGCTCATTGGTTCAGTGCAAATATCGGTATATGACTCTTTAAACTGCATGTTGGCTCTTTCCTAGGCAACCATTATAGGTCCATTTTTGTGAGTGCTCCATAGCCTCAGTAATAGTGTCAGGCTTTGGAGCCTCCCCTTGAACTGGATGCTACTTTGGGCCTGTCACTGAACCTTCTTTCCCTCAACCTCTTCTCCATTTCTATCCCTGCAGTTCTTTCAGGCAGAAACAATTATGGGTTAGAGTTTTGACTGTGGGATAGCAACTCTATTCCTCATTTGATGCCTTGTCTACCTGCTGTAGAGGGGCTCAACAAGTTCCCACTCCTCGTTGTAGGGCATTTCATCTATGGTCCCTCCATTTAAGTCCTGAAAGCCTCTCACTTCCCAAGTCTCTGGTACATTCTGGAGTGCCCCACCCGCAACCTCCAATTTCCCAAGGTTGCCAGTTTCCATTCTTTCTGCTGGCCCTCAGGACTTCATTTTTTTGGGGGGCCTAGTCAATACCAGATCATTTTCCCCTCTCCCCATACCCTCATCCCCTTTCACTCCCAGGTTCCTTCCTCACTCCTCATTTGTGGTTGCTTTCTTCTCCCTCTCAAGTGGGACTGAGCCATCCACACTTGGGCTCTTCAGGTTGTTGATTTTTTTGAGTTCTGTGGACTGCATCTTGGGTATTCTGTATTTCTTGTTTTTGGCTAATATCCACTTATTTGTGAGTAAATTTTGTGCATGTCACTTCAGGTCTGAATTACCTCACTCAGGATGATATTTTTTTAGTTCTACCGATTTGCCTGCAAAACTCAGGATGTCCTCATTCTTAGTACCTGAGTACTATTCCATTGTGTAAATGAACCACATTTTCTGTATCGATTCTTCTGTTCTGGGACATCTGGGTTGTTTTCAGTTTCCGGCTATTACAAATAGGGCCACTATGAACATAGGGGAACAGGTGTCCCTATGACCTGGTGGGGCATCGTTTGGGTATATTCCCAAGTGTGGTATTTCTGGGTCTTTGGGCAAATCTATTTCCAGTTTACTCAGGAACCTCCAAATTGATTTCCAGAGTGGCTGTATCAGTTTGCAATCACACCATCTATGAAAGAGTCTTCCTCTTTCTCCACATCCTCGCCAGCATGTGTTGTCACCTGAGGTTTTGATTTTCACCATTCTGATTGTTAGAAATTGGAATCTTAGGGTCATTTTGATATATATTTCTCTAATTACTAAGGACTTTGAACATTTCTTTAGGTGATTTTTAGCCATTCCTCTGTTTTGAATTCTTGGTTAAGGTCTATACTCCATTTTTTGATTGGGTTGCTAGCTTGTTTTTTGGTGGTTAGCTTCTTGAGTTTTTATAGATCCCTCTGTCAGATGTGGGGTTAGTGAAGACTTTTTCCCAATCTGTAGGATTCCAATTTGTCTTATTGATTATGTCTTTTGTCTTATAGAATCTTTCCAGTTCCATAAGGTCCCATTTATCAATTCTTGATCTTAGAGCATAAGCCATTGGATTTCTGTTTAGTAGATTTCTTCTGTGCCAATGAGTTAAATGCTCTTTCCCACATTTTCTTCTACTAGATTCAGTATGTCTGGTTTTAGGTTGAGGTCCTTGATCTGCTTTGGTTGAGCTTTGTGCAAGTTGACAAATATGGATCTCATTTCACTTTTCTTCACACAGACAGCCACTTAAACTAGCACCATTTATTGAAGATGCTTTCTTTTTTTTCCATTGCACATTTTTGTCTTCTTTGTCAAAGATCAAGTGTGGATAATTGTGTGGTCTAATTTCTGTTTCTTTGATTCTGCTCAATTGTTCACTGAGTCTTTCTCTGTATCAATACAATTGTTATCACTTCTATTCTGTAGTAGAGTTTGAGGGCAGGGATGGTGATTCCCTCAGACATTCTTTTATTGTTAAGACTTCTTTTGGCTATTTTGTTTTTTTTTCTCTTTCCAGTTGAATTTGAGTATTGTTTTTTCAATGTCTTTGAAGAATTGTGTTGAGATTTTGATGAAGATTGCATTGAATCTGCAGATTGCTTTTGGTAGGATGACCCATTATTACTATGTTTATTATGCCAATCCATAAGCATGAAAGATCTCTCCTTTTTCTGAGATTTTCTTTGATTTCTTTCTTGAAAGACTTAAAGGTATTCTACAGGTATTTCACTTGTATGGTTAGAGTTACCCTAAGATATTTTATATTATTTTTGTCTATTGTGAACGAAGTTCTTTCCCTAATCTCTTTCTCAGACTATTTATCATTTGTATAAAGAAGGCTACTGATTTATTTGGTTGAACTTATATCCAGCCAGTTTGCAAAAATTGTTTATCAGGTGAAGAAATTCTCTGGTAGAATGTTTGGGGTCACTTATGTATAGTATCATATCATCTGCAAGAGTGATGCCTTTATTTCTTCTTTGCCAATTTTTATCCCCCTTGACCTTTTTTTGTTGTCTTATTGTTCTAGATAGCAGTTCGAGTACTGTATTGAATAAATATGGGGAGAGTACACATTCTTCCTGATCTGAGTGGGATTAATTCAAGTATTGTTCCTTTTAATTTGATATTGGGTGTTGTTTTGCAGTCAATTGTTTTCATTACGTTTAGATGTGGACTTTGAATTCCTGATCTCTCAAATATTTTAACATGAAGGAGTATTATTGTCAAATGCTTTTTCTGCATGTAAGTAAATATCATGTGATTTTTTTTCTTTGAATTTGTTTATATAGTGGATTATGTTAGTGGATTTTCATATATTGAGGCAACCTTTCATTCATTTCATCAAGTAGGATGAACCCTACTTGACTTTGTTGAATGATGGTTTTGATGTGTTCTTGCATGTGGTTTGCAAGAGTTTCAGTGAGTAATTTTGCGTTGATATTTATAAGAAAGATTGGTCAGAAGTTCTCTTTTGAGGTAGGATCCTTGTGTGATTTAGGTATCAGAGTAAATGTGGCTTCATAGTATGAATTAGGTAGTGTTCCTTCTGTTTCTATTTTATGGAGTAGTTTGAAGAATATTGATATCAGGTCTTCTGTGAAGGTCTGATAGAATTCTATACTAAATCCATCTGGCCCTGCACTTTTTTTGGTTGGGAGGGTTTTAATGACTTCCTCTATTTCCTTTTGGCATATTGGCCTGCTTAGAAAATTTACCCTCTCTTGATTTAACGTTGGTATGAGGTATCTATCTGTCTAGAAAACCATCCTGTTCATTTGTATTTTCCAGTTTTGTTGAGTATAAATTTTTGTAGTAGGTTCTGATGATATTTTTTAATTTCCTTTGTTTCTGTTGTTATGTGTCCTTTTTCATTTTTGACTTTGTTGTTCTGAATATTGCCTCTGGGCTTTTTAGTTAGTTTGGCTAGAGGTTTATCTATGTTTTTGATTCTCTCAAAGAATCAGCTTTCGGTTTTGTTGATTCTTTGTATTGTTCTCTTTGTTTCTATTTGCTTGATTTCAGGCATGTGTTTGACTATTTCCTGCCTTCTATTCCTCTTGACTGTATTTGCTTCTTTTGGTTCTAGAGCTCTCAGGTGTGCTATTATGTTGTCAGTGAAACATTTTACCAGTTTCTTTAACAGGGCACTTAGTGCTGTGAAATTTCATTGCTTTCATTGTTTCCCATAAGTTTGGGTATGATGTGTCAATATTTTCATTATATTCAGGGATATCTTTAATTTCTTTATTTCTTCCCTGAGCAAGTTAATATTGAGTACAAAGTTGCTCAGTGTCCTTGTGTATGTAGGCTTTCTGATCTTTTAGCTGTTCTTGATTACAAGCCTTTGTCCCTGTTTGTCTATAGGATACATGGGATTATTTCGATCTTCTTAAATTGGTATAGGGTTGATTTGTGAGTACTTGTATGTTTAGTTTTGGAGAAAGTACCATGAGGTGCTGAGTTGCTTTCGTTTGAGTGTAAAATGTTCTGTAGATATACATTATATCCATTGGTTCATAATTTCTATTAGTTTCATTTATGTCTCTGTTTAGTTTATGTTTCAATTACCTGTCCATTGGTGGCAGTTGGGGTGTTGAAATCTCCCACTATTATTTTGTGGGTTTCAGTGTGTTTTCAGCTTCAGTAAAGTTTCTTTTAGGAATGTGAGTGCCCTTACATTTGGGACATAGATGTTCAGAATTGAGACTTTCTTTTTAATGAGTATAAAGTGTCCTTACTCATCACAGTTGATAACTTTTGGTTGAAAGTTTATTTTATTAGATATTAGGATGGCAACTCCACCTTGTTTCTTGGGACCAATTGCTTAGAATACCAGTTTCCATCTTTTTATTCAGAGATAGTTACTGTCTATGTTACTTAGGTGTGTTCCTTGTGCGCAGCAAAATTCTGGGTCTTGTTTGCATATCAAATTTGATACCTTATATCTTTATAGGTGAGTTGAGTCCATTAAAGACAGATGACGTTTCATTCTTGTTATATTTGTTTTTGTAGATTGCTTTGTGTGCTTGTGGTTTTTTCCTTTATGCTTTGCTGTGAGATGATTAAAATCTTGTATTTTCTTTGGTTTAGGTACATTTCTTATATAAGAATTTTTCTTCAAGGATTCTCTGTAGGGGTAGATTGGTAGATAGATACTTTTTGCATTTGGTTTTGTCCTGGAATATTTTGGTTTCTCCACCTATGTCACTTGAGAGTTTTGCTCCATATGGCAGCATGGGCTTGCATTTGCGTTTTTCCTAGGGTATATATGATATCTTTCCAGGATTTTCTGGCTTTCACAGTCTCTAGTGAGAAGTCTGGTGTAATTCTTATAGGTCTGCTTTTGTATGTTATTTTGCCCCTTTCCCTTGCAGTTTTTAATATTCTGTCATTATTCTGTTCATTTAGTGTTTTGATTATTCCGAGACAAGAGGATTTTCTTTTCTAGTCCCTTTTGGTGTTCTGTAGGCTTCTTATACCTTTATAGCCATATATAGGCATATATATATATATATATATATATATATATATATATATATATGGCTTTCTTTAGGATAGGGAACTTTTTTGGTATTTTTTTCCCATTATTTTGGAGAAGATGTTTTCAGGTTTTTTGAACTGTGCATCTTTGCTTTCCTCTATTTCATTTATTCTTAGATTTGGTCTTTTCATTGCATCCTGAATTTTTTGGATGTTTTTGGTCAGTATTTTTTTATGTTTTGAATTATCTTTGACAGTTATGTCAATTTCTACTGTGGTATCTTCTCATCTGAGACTCTCTCTCCTATCTCTTGTATTCTGTTGGTGATACTTACATCTGTAATTCCTAACCTCTTTCCTAGGTTTTCCATATCCAGGTTTGCCTACATTTGTGTTTTCTTTACTGTATTTGCTTCAAGTTTTAGGTCTTCGACAGATTTTTGCAATTCCTTCACTTGTTTCATTGTGTTTTCTTGTATTTCATTAAGGAGGTAACTTATTTCTTCTTTAAGTGATTCTACCTGTTTACCTGTGTTTTCCTATATTTCTTTTAATGAGTTATTTATATCTCACTTAAAGGACTCTATTATCTTCTTGAGATAGAATTTTAGCTCAGTTTCCTGATTATTGGGTATTTCAGGACTAGCAGTTGTGAGAGAACTGGGTTCTGAATATGCCCTTGTATACTGGCTTCTGTTGCTTCTGGTTTTGTGCTTGCCTTTTGTTGTCTGGTTATCACTGGTGTTTGCTGGTCTGGGTGTCTCTGTTTGGAGTCTGTCTCTTTTGTCCTTGGGTTGCTTCAGGTCTCCTGGTAGGCCTGTGGCCCTGGCTGTAGCAGACCTCCTGTGGTGCCTTCCAAGGTAAGGGTATTCAGAAGGGCAGAAAAGTTGTTGATCTATTGCCCTGGCTGTAGTAGTTCCCCCTGTGAAGCCTTCAGAGTGATGGATTTTCAGATGAGCAGTCAAGTTATTGTCCTGTGTGAAGCTGCTCTCCAGGGAGGCCTTTGGACTGTAGTTTCTGTGTGCATCAGAAATCCAGTAAGGCCTTCAGTCTTTTGGCTCTATTTCTCTGTATGCAACAGAGCCCTTGGGAGGTCTTCATACTGTGGTGTTTGTTGTCTAATTGCCCTGTGTATAGAGGAACACCTGGGATGTGGTGTCCTGCCTGCAGTGGATCCTTTGGGATGTCACTGGCTGTAGTATCAGATGCACAGAGTACATAAAATCTTCTGGAATTCCTCAGGAAATGGTGTCTTATGGGAAGCTGACTAACTAGCCATCTGTCCCAGCAGAAAAGACAGGGCAGAAGGGGAGTTGTATTCAGTGGGAAGTAGTTTTGGAAGACGGTGTCTTCTTGAGGCCAATGGGCTCCTAGTGGCATCTGTTGGGCTACAGCAGGGTTCTTACCAAATGCTCTGAATGCAGCTGATCTTCTGGGAAGCCTCAGGATACTGTGTCTTCTAGAGAACAGACTAGCTAGCATTTTGTCCCAGCATAAAGCACCAGGCTGAAGGGGAATGGTATTCAGTGGGTATTGGATTTAGGGTTTAATGGGTCTCCAAGTCCACTGTTATCCTAGAAGCAGCTCTGGACATTGGGAGGATTTTTACTAAGTTTTCTGGCTCTGAGTGCAGTGGATCTTCTGAGAAACCTCACAGTGTTTTCAAAAACTGTTTTACCCAAAGGCCATAATCTTTTTAAAAGGAAATTTTCAGAAAGCTTCACTGTCATAGTTCCAATTTTCAGATTGGAGTCTCCCTTATTCTTACAAAGATGGGAAACCATAGACAGGCCAAGCACACCATTATAAACTCTCTATTTCCATATTCAATGAAAAATCCCACATCTTTTTTGTTTCAGTTTTCTTTGTCATTTTAGACATTATTTCACTATGTAGTACTGTTTATCCAGCAACTCAGGGAAATTACAGTCCCTCTACTTCTTGGGTGCTGTATTAAAGGAATAGAATTTCATACTAGGCAGTTTATCTTTAGTCTATAAACAAGTTATCATTTCACAGGTTGGTTTAATTCACAGCTTCACTTCTTTGAACTTTAGGTTGGGAATTTTATGATTGAATGTGAATTTTAAGTAAACTGTTTTCATAATATCCAGTCATTTTCTTAGAATAGAGGTAGTGCATTTTATACATACAAAGGTATTTGTAGAACTTATTTGAGTCAGGTGTCTTTCCATTAAGCACTCATTAATAAATAATCACAGCCATTCAAAGTAAAGCTAGGAGGTTGAAATTATCTTTATATGAAGTGGGTATATCTGAGCTAGTTTTCAATGGTATGTACAAAGCATCCAGGATTTAAACATGGAAATAGAAACAATAAAGAAAGCTCAAAGGGAGACAACCCTGGAGATAAAAAGCCTAGGAAAGAGATCAGAAGTAGACACAAGTATCACCAGTAAAATAAAGGAGATAGATGAGAGAATCTAAGAGGCAGAGGATACCACAGAAAAAAATCGACATAACCATCAAAGATAAAATTCAAAAAGCCCCTAACCAAAAACATAGAGGAAATCCAGAACACAACGAGAAGATCAACCCTAAGGATAATACGTGCAGAAGAGAGTGAAGAGTCCCAACATAAAAAGTCAGTAAATATCTTCAACAAAATTATAGAAGAAAACATCCCTAACATAAAGAAAGAGATGCCACTAAACATATAAGATGTCGGGAAGTCCCACACCGGCGGATCCCGGACCGCAGCAGCTCTCTGCTCCCAAACCCCGTGGGAGAGAGACCTCACCGCCTGATCAGGTGGGCACTCCTGAGGCTGCAGAGCGGAGGAGACCACCAACACTGCCCACCCCTGCCCACATCCCTGGCCCAAGAGGCAACTGTATAAGGCCTCTGGGTTCCCGTAGGGGAGGGCCCGGGAGCGGCAGGACCCCTGCGCCTGAGACACTGCCGGAACCTGAAGGAAACAGACCGGATAAACAGTTCTCTGCACCCAAATCCCGAGGGAGGGAGAGCTGAACCTTCAGAGAGGCGGACACGCCTGGGAAACCAGAAGAGACTGCACACTGTGCACATCCAGGCGCCAGAGGAAAACACCAAACGCCATCTGGAACCCTGGTGCACGGAGGCTCCCGGAAAGAGCGGCGCAGATCTTCCCGGTTGCTGCCACAGCGGAGAGGACTTAGGCAGTACCCCACGAGCAAACTTGAGCCTTGGAACTGCAGGTAGGACCAACTTTTCCCTTGCAAGAAACCTGCCTGGTGAACTCAGGACACACAGAGGCAAAATTCCTCTAAGGCCGGGCACTTCCTGTGTTTATCGGGAGTCCCACACCGGCGGATCCCGGACCGCAGCAGCTCTCTGCTCCCAAACCCCGTGGGAGAGAGACCCCACCGCCTGATCAGGTGGGCACTCCTGAGGCTGCAGAGCGGAGGAGACCACCAACACTGCCCACCCCTGCCCACATCCCTGGCCAAAGAGGCAACTGTATAAGGCCTCTGGGTTCCCGTAGGGGAGGGCCCGGGAGCGGCAGGACCCCTGCGCCTGAGACACTGCCGGAACCTGAAGGAAACAGACCGGATAAACAGTTCTCTGCACCCAAATCCCGTGGGAGGGAGAGCTGAACCTTCAGAGAGGCGGACACGCCTGGGAAACCAGAAGAGACTGCACTCTGTGCACATCCAGGCGCCAGAGGAAAACACCAAACGTCATCTGAAACCCTGGTGCACGGAGGCTCCCGGAAGGAGCGGCACAGATTTTCCCGGTTGCTGCCACAGCGGAGAGGACTTAGGCAGTACCCCACGAGCAAACTTGAGCCTTGGAACCACAGGTAGGACCAATTTTTCCCCTGCAAGAAACCTGCCTGGTGAACTCAAGACACAGGCCCACAGGAACAGCTGAAGACCTGTAGAGAGGAAAAACTACACGCCCGAAAGCAGAACACTCTGTCCCCATAACTGGCTGAAAGAAAACAGGAAAACAGGTCTACAGCACTCCTGACACACAGGTTATAGGACAGTCTAACCACAGTCAGAAATAGCAGAACAAAGTAACACTAGAGATAATCTGATGGCGAGAGGCAAGCACAGGAACCCAAGCAACAGAAACCAAGACTACATGGCATCATCGGAGCCCAATTCTCCCACCAAAGCAAACACGGAATATCCAAACACACCAGAAAAGCAAGACCTAGTTTCAAAATCATATTTGATCATGATGCTGGAGGACTTCAAGAAAGACATAAAGAACTCCCTTAGAGAACAAGTAGAAGCCTACAGAGAGGAATCGCAAAAATCCCTGAAAGAATTCCAGGAAAACACAATCAAACAGTTGAAGGAATTAAAAATGGAAATAGAAGCAATCAAGAAAGAACACATGGAAACAACCCTGGACATAGAAAATCAAAAGAAAAGACAAGGAGCTATAGATACAAGCTTCACCAACAGAATTCAAGAGATGGAAGAGAGAATCTCGGGAGCAGAAGATTCCATAGAAATCATTGACTCAACTGTCAAAGATAATGTAAAGCGGAAAAAGCTACTGGTCCAAAACATACAGGAAATCCAGGACTCAATGAGAAGATCAAACCTAAGGATAATAGGTATAGAAGAGAGTGAAGACTCCCAGCTCAAAGGACCAGTAAATATCTTCAACAAAATCATAGAAGAAAACTTCCCTAACCTAAAAAAAGAGATACCCATAGGCATACAAGAAGCCTACAGAACTCCAAATAGATTGGACCAGAAAAGAAACACCTCCCGTCACATAATTGTCAAAACACCAAACGCACAAAATAAAGAAAGAATATTAAAAGCAGTAAGGGAAAAAGGTCAAGTAACATATAAAGGGAGACCTATCAGAATCACACCAGACTTTTCGCCAGAAACTATGAAGGCCAGAAGATCCTGGACAGATGTCATACAGACCCTAAGAGAACACAAATGCCAGCCCAGGTTACTGTATCCTGCAAAACTCTCAATTAACATAGATGGAGAAAACAAGATATTCCATGACAAAACCAAATTTACACAATATCTTTCTACAAATCCAGCACTACAAAGGATAATAAAGGGTAAAGCCCAACATAAGGAGGCAAGCTATACCCTAGAAGCAAGAAACTAATCATCTTGGCAACAAAACAAAGAGAATGAAAGCACACAATCATAACCTCACTTCCAAATATGAATATAACGGGAAGCAATAATCACTATTCCTTAATATCTCTCAATATCAATGGCCTCAACTCCCCAATAAAAAGACATAGATTAACAAACTGGATACGCAACGAGGACCCTGCATTCTGCTGCCTACAGGAAACACACCTCAGAGACAAAGACAGACATTACCTCAGAGTGAAAGGCTGGAAAACAATTTTCCAAGCAAATGGTCAGAAGAAGCAAGCTGGAGTAGCCATCCTAATATCAAATAAAATCAATTTTCAACTAAAAGTCATCAAAAAAGATAAGGAAGGACACTTCATATTCATCAAAGGAAAAATCCACCAAGATGAAGTCTCAATCCTAAATATCTATGCCCCAAATACAAGGGCACCTACATATGTAAAAGAAACCTTACTAAAGCTCAAAACACACATTGCACCTCACACAATAATAGTGGGAGATTTCAACACCCCACTCTCATCAATGGACAGATCATGGAAACAGAAATTAAACAGAGATGTAGACAGACTAAGAGAAGTCATGAGCCAAATGGACTTAACGGATATTTATAGAACATTCTATCCTAAAGCAAAAGGATATACCTTCTTCTCAGCTCCTCATGGTACTTTCTCCAAAATTGACCATATAATTGGTCAAAAAACGGGCCTCAACAGGTACAGAAAGATAGAAATAATCCCATGCGTGCTATCGGACCACCACGGCCTAAAACTGGTCTTCAATAACAATAAGGGAAGAATGCCCACATATACGTGGAAATTGAACAATGCTCTACTCAATGATAACCTGGTCAAGGAAGAAATAAAGAAAGAAATTAAAAACTTTTTAGAATTTAATGAAAATGAAGGTACAACATACCCAAACTTATGGGACACAATGAAAGCTGTGCTAAGAGGAAAACTCATAGCGCTGAGTGCCTGCAGAAAGAAACAGGAAAGAGCATATGTCAGCAGCTTGACAGCACACCTAAAAGCTCTAGAACAAAAAGAAGCAAATACACCCAGGAGGAGTAGAAGGCAGGAAATAATCAAACTCAGAGCTGAAATCAACCAAGTAGAAACAAAAAGGACCATAGAAAGAATCAACAGAACCAAAAGTTGGTTCTTTGAGAAAATCAACAAGATAGATAAACCCTTAGCCAGACTAACGAGAGGACACAGAGAGTGTGTCCAAATTAACAAAATCAGAAATGAAAAGGGAGACATAACTACAGATTCAGAGGAAATTCAAAAAATCATCAGATCTTACTATAAAAACCTATATTCAACAAAACTTGACAATCTTCAGGAAATGGACAATTTCCTAGACAGATACCAGGTATCGAAGTTAAATCAGGAACAGATAAACCAGTTAAACAACCCCATAACTCCTAAGGAAATAGAAGCAGTCATTAAAGGTCTCCCAACCAAAAAGAGCCCAGGTCCAGACGGGTTTAGTGCAGAATTCTATCAAACCTTCATAGAAGACCTTATACCAATATTATCCAAACTATTCCACAAAATTGAAACAGATGGAGCCCTACCGAATTCCTTCTATGAAGCCACAATTACTCTTATACCTAAACCACACAAAGACCCAACAAAGAAAGAGAACTTCAGACCAATTTCCCTTATGAATATCGACGCAAAAATACTCAATAAAATTCTGGCAAACCGAATTCAAGAGCACATCAAAACAATCATCCAACATGATCAAGTAGGCTTCATCCCAGGCATGCAGGGATGGTTTAATATAAGGAAAACCATCAACGTGATCCATCATATAAACAAACTGAAAGAACAGAACCATATGATCATTTCATTAGATGCTGAGAAAGCATTTGACAAAATTCAACACCCCTTCATGATAAAAGTCCTGGAAAGAATAGGTATTCAAGGCCCATACCTAAACATAGTAAAAGCCATATACAGCAAACCAGTTGCTAACATTAAAGTAAATGGAGAGAAACTTGAAGCAATCCCACTAAAATCAGGGACTAGACAAGGCTCCCCACTCTCTCCCTACTTATTCAGTATAGTTCTTGAAGTTCTAGCCAGAGCAATCAGACAACAAAAGGAGATCAAGGGGATACCGATCGGAAAAGAAGAGGTCAAAATATCACTATTTGCAGACGACATGATAGTATATTTAAGTGATCCCAAAAGTTCCACCAGAGAACTACTAAAGCTGATAAACAACTTCAGCAAAGTGGCTGGGTATAAAATTAACTCAAATAAATCAGTTGCCTTCCTCTATACAAAAGAGAAACAAGCCGAGAAAGAAATTAGGGAAACGACACCCTTCATAATAGACCCAAATAATATAAAGTACCTCGGTGTGACTTTAACCAAGCAAGTAAAAGATCTGTACAATAAGAACTTCAAGACACTGAGGAAAGAAATTGAAGAAGACCTCAGAAGATGGAAAGATCTCCCATGCTCATGGATTGGCAGGATTAATATAGTAAAAATGGCCATTTTACCAAAAGCAATCTACAGATTCAATGCAATCCCCATCAAAATACCAATCCAATTCTTCAAAGAGTTAGACAGAACAATTTGCAAATTCATCTGGAATAACAAAAAACCCAGGATAGCTAAAGCTATCCTCAACAATAAGAGGACTTCAGGGGGAATCACTATCCCTGAACTCAAGCAGTATTACAGAGCAATAGTGATAAAAACTGCATGGTATTGGTACAGAGACAGACAGATAGACCAATGGAATAGAATTGAAGACCCAGAAATGAACCCACACACCTATGGTCACTTGATTTTTGACAAAGGAGCCAAAACCATCCAATGGAAAAAAGATAGCATTTTCAGCAAATGGTGCTGGTTCAACTGGAGGGCAACATGTAGAAGAATGCAGATCGATCCATGCTTATCACCCTGTACAAAGCTTAAGTCCAAGTGGATCAAGGACCTCCACATCAAACCAGACACACTCAAACTAATAGAAGAAAAACTAGGGAAGCATCTGGAACACATGGGCACTGGAAAAAATTTCCTGAACAAAACACCAATGGTTTATGCTCTAAGATCAAGAATCGACAAATGGGATCTCATAAAACTGCAAAGCTTCTGTAAGGCAAAGGACACTGTGGTTAGGACAAAACGGCAACCAACAGATTGGGAAAAGATCTTTACCAATCCTATAACAGATAGAGGCCTTATATCCAAAATATACAAAGAACTCAAGAAGTTAGACCACAGGGAAACAAATAACCCTATTAAAAAATGGGGTTCAGAGCTAAACAAAGAATTCACAGCTGAGGAATGCCGAATGGCTGAGAAACACCTAAAGAAATGTTCAACATCTTTAGTCATAAGGGAAATGCAAACCAAAACAACCCTGAGATTTCACCTCACACCAGTGAGAATAGCTAAGATCAAAAATTCAGGTGACAGCAGATGCTGGCGAGGATGTGGAGAAAGAGGAACACTCCTCCATTGTTGGTGGGACTGCAGACTGTTAAAACCATTCTGGAAATCAGTCTGGAGGTTCCTCAGAAAATTGGACATTGAACTGCCTGAGGATCCAGCCATACCTCTCTTGGGCATATACCCAAAAGATGCCTCAACATATAAAAGAGACACGTGCTCCACTATGTTCATCGCAGCCTTATTTATAATAGCCAGAAACTGGAAAGAACCCAGATGCCCTTCAACAGAGGAATGGATACAGAAAATGTGGTACATCTACACAATGGAATATTACTCAGCTATCAAAAACAACGAGTTTATGAAATTCGTAGGCAAATGGTTGGAACTGGAAAATATCATCCTGAGTGAGCTAACCCACTCACAGAAAGACATACATGGTATGCACTCATTGATAAGTGGCTATTAGCCCAAATGCTTGAATTACCCTAGATCCCTAGAACAAAGGAAACTCAAGACGGATGATCAAAATGTGAATGCTTCACTCCTTCTTTAAATGAGGAAAAAGAATACCCTTGGCAGGGAAGGGAGAGGCAAAGATTAAAACAGAGACTGAAGGATCACCCATTCAGAGCCTGCCCCACAGGTGGCCCATACATATACAGCCACCCAATTAGACAAGATGGATGAAGCAAAGAAGTGCAGACCGACAGGAGCCAGATGTAGATCGCTCCTGAGAGACACAGCCAGAATACAGCAAATACAGAGGCGAATGCCAGCAGCAAACCACTGAACTGAGAATAGGTCCCCCGTTGAAGGAATCAGAGAAAGAACTGGAAGAGCTTGAAGGTGCTCGAGACCCCAAAAGTACAACAATGTCAAGCAACCAGAGCTTCCAGGGACTAAGCCACTACCTAAAGACTATACATGGACTGACCCTGGACTCTGTCCCCATAGGTAGCAATGAATATCCTAGTAAGAGCACCAGTGGAATGGGAAGCCCTGGGTCCTGCTAAGACTGAACCCCCAGTGAACTAGACTATGCGGGGAGGGTGGCAATGGGGGGAGGTTTGGGAGGGGAACACCCATAAGGAAGGGGAGGGGGGAGGGTGATGTTTGTCTGGAAACCGGGAAAGGGAATAACACTTGAAATGTATATAAGAAATACTCAAGTTAATTAAAAAAAAACATATAAGATGTCTACATAATTCCAAATAGATTGGCCCAGAAAAGAAATTTCTCCTGTCACATAATAGTCAAAATATCAAACACACAGAACACAGAATATTAAAAACAGTAAGGGTAAAAGGTCCGGTAACATTTATAGGCAGACCTATGAAAATTACACCAGACTTCTCACCAGAGACTGAGAAAGCCAGAAGATCCTGGAAAGATATCAAACAGACTCTAAGAGAAAACAAATAGAGAAAAAAAAATGCCAGCTCAGGCTACTATATCCAGCAAAACTCTCAATTAGCGTAGATGAAGAAACCAAGTTATTTCATGACAAAACCAAATTTATACAATATCTTTCTACAAATACAGCCTTACAAAGAATACTAAGTGGAAAACTCCAACACAAGGAGGGAAACTACACTGCACCCTAGAAAGAACAAGAAAGTATTCTCTTGCAACCTAATCAACAGAAGAGAATCACACAAACATAATGCCACCTCTAACAATGAAAATAGCAGGAAACAACAGTCACTATTCCTTAGTACCTCTTACCATCAATGGACTCAATTCTCCAATAAAAAGACGTAGAGCAACAGACTGGATATGTAAACAGGATCCAGCCTTTTGCTGCATACAGGAAACACACCTCAGTGACAAAGACAGACACTATCTCAGAGTAAAAGGCTGGAAAACAATTCTCCAAGACAATGATCTGAAGAAACAAGCTGGATTAGTCATTCTAATATGGAATAAAATCAACTTTCATCCAAAAGTTATCAAACAAGATAAGGAAAGACAGTTCATATTCATCAAAGGAAAGATGGATCAGGATGAACTCTCTTTTTTTTTGGGGGGGGGGGCTGGGGACCAAACCCAGGACCTTGTGCTTCCTAGGCAAGTGTTCTACCACTGAACCAAATCCCCAAACCCCAGGATGAACTCTCAATTGTATAAATCTATGCTCCAAATACAAGGGCACCTACATTCATAAAAGAAACCTTATTAAAGTTCAAAGCACATATTGCACTTTACACAATGTTAGTGGGAGATTTCAACATCCCACTCTAATCAATGGACAGATCATGTAAACTGAAACTAAACACAGACATAGAAAAAATAACAGAATTTGTGAACCACATGGATTTAACACATATTTATATAACATTTCATCTTAAAACAAAAGAATATAACTACTTCTCAGCACCTTATTATATCTTCTCCCAAACTGACCACATAATTATTCCCAAAATATGCCTCAACAGACATAAAGATACTAAAATTATCCCATGCATCCTATCAGATCACCACAGACTGACGCTGGTATACAATAAAAACAATAATGACAGAAATCTCACATATACAAGGAAGGTGAACAACACTCGACTCAATGATAACTTCGTCAAGGAAGACATAAAGAAATAAATTAAAGACATTTTAGAATTTAATGACAATGAAGGCAAAACATACCCAAATTTATAGGACAAAGTGAAAGCAGTTCTAAGAGGAAAACTGGTAGCTCTGAGTCTCTCTGAAAATAAATTGGAGACAGCATACATTAGCAGATTCACAGTATACCTAAAACCTCTAGAACAAAAAGAAACAAATGCATCCAAGAAGAGTAGAAGGCAGGAAATAATCAAACTCAGGGCTGAAAGCAAGCAAGTAGAAACAAAAAGATCTACACAAACACCAACAAAGCTAGGACCTGGTTATTTGAGAAAATCAACAAGATAGATAAACCCTTATCCAGACTAAGGAGAGGACACAGAGAGTGCATCCAAATTAATAAAATCAGAAATGAAAGGGGAGACATAACAACAGAATCTGCACACATTCAGAAAATCAGCAGATCCTACGACAAAAGCCTTTATTCGATAAAACTGGAAAATCTGGATGAAATGGAGAATTTTCTAGACAGATACCAGGTACCAAAGTTAAATTGGATCACATAAACCTTCTAAACAGTCCAATAGTCCCTAAAGAAATAGGAATTATTAAAAGTCTCCCAACCAAAAAAAGCCTAGGAACAGATGGGTTTAGTGCAGAATTCTATCATACCTACATAGAAGACCTCATACCAATACTGCCCAAACTATTTCACAAAATAGATACAGAAGGATCACTAGCCAATTCGTTCTATGAGCCCACAATTACACTTATACCTAAAGCATACAAAGACCAAACAAATAAAGAAAACTTCATACCTATTTACCTTATGAACACCAATGCAAAAATACTCAACAAATTCTCACAAACTAAATCAAAGAACACTTCAAAACTATCATCCATCATAATCAAATAGATTTCATCTTAGGGATGCAGTGATGGTTCAATATATGGAAATCCATCAACATAATCCACTACGTAAACAAACTCAATAAAATAAAATTACTTGATCATCTCAATAGATGCTGAGAAAGCATTTTACAAAATTGCATACCCCCACATGTTAAAAGTCTTGAAAAGACCAAGAATTCTAGGTCCATCCCTAAACATAGTAAAAGAAATATACAGCAAACCAGTGGCCAACTTCAAACTAAAATGAGAGTAATTTGAACCAACCCCACTTAAATCAGGTGCTGGCAAGGCTACCCATTCTCTCCTTACTCATTAAATATAATACTCTAAGCCTAGCCAGACCATTCAGATAACAAAAAAAGGTAAAAATGGATACAAATTGGAAAGGAAGAAATCAAAATATCACTATCTACAGTTGATAAGATAGTATACTTAAGTGACCCCAAAAGTTCCACCAGAGAACTACTAAGCCTGATAAAGAACTTCAGCAAAGTGGCTGGTTATATTGTTAACTAAAAAAAAAAAAAACCAGTAGCCTTCCTCTACTCAAAAGATAAAAAGGCTGAGAAAGAAATTAGGGAAATGACACATCTCACAATAATCCCACATAACATAAAATACCTCTGTGTGACACTAACAAAGTAAGTGAAAGATCTGTATGACAAGAACTTCAAGCCTCTGAAGAATGAAATTGAAGAAGATTTCAGAAGATGGAAATACTTCCTATGCTCACGGATTGGCAGGATTAATATAGTAAAAGTGGCCATTTTGCCAAAAGCAATCTACAGATTCACTGTGATCCTCATCAATATTCCAACTCAGGTCTTCATAGAGTTAGAAAGAGAAATTTGCAAATTCATTTGGAATAATAAAAAACCCAGTATAGGGAAAACTATCCTCAAGAACAAAGAACTTCTGGGGGAATCACTTTCCCTGACCTCAAGCAGTATAACAGAGCAATAATGAAAAAACTGTATGCTCTTGGTACAGAGACAGGTAGGTAGATGAATGGAATAGAATTGAAAACACAGAAATGAACTCACATGCCAACGGTCACATGATTTTTGACAAAGGAGCTAAAACCATCCAGTGGAAAAAAGACAGCATTTTCCACAAATGGTACTGGTTTAACTGGAGTTCAGCATGTAGAAGAATAAAAATCAAACCATTTTTATCACCCTGTACAAATCTTATGTCCAAGTGGATCAAGGACTTCCACTTAAAACCAGATACAGTCAAACTAATAGAAGAAAAAGTAGTGAAGAGCCTCAAACACATGGGCACTGGAGAAGATTTCCTCAAAAAAACACTAACAATTTATGCTCCAAGATCAAGAATCGACAAATAGGACCTCATAAAATTGCAAAGCTTCTGTAAGGCAAAGGACACTGTCATTAGGTCAAAATGGCAACCAACATATTGGGAAAAGGTTTTTACCAATTCTCCATCGCATAGAGGGCTAATAGTCAATACATATATAAAGAACTCAAAAAGTTTGACTTCAGAGAATCAAATAACCCTATTAAAATGGGTTACAGAATTAAACATGAATTCTTAACTGAGGAATTTTGAATGGCAGACACCCACCTTAAAGAAATGTTCAACATCCATATTCATCAGGAAAATGTAAATAAAAATGATCCTGAGATTTCATCTCAAACCAATCTGACTGGCTATGATTAAATCCTAGGTGATAACAAATGCTGCCAAGGATGTGGAAAAAGAGCAGCACTACTCCAATGATGGTGGGACTGCAAGCTGGTATAATCACTTTGCAAATCAATCTGGTGGTTCCTCACTAAATTGGAAAAAATTATTCATGAAGACCACTACTGGGACTATACCCATGCTGCTCTAATACAGCACAAAGACACATGCTACGTATAGGAGCTTTATTTATAATAGCCAGAAGCTGGAAACAACACAGATGTCCCTTAAGAGAAGTAATACTGAAAATGTGGTTTGTATATTTACTCAATGGAGTACTACTCAGCTATTAAATAAAATGACTTCATGAAATTCAAAGGCAAATGGATGGAAGGACAAAATATCATCCTGAGTTAAGTAACCCAGACACAAAACAACATACAAGGTATGTATTCATTGACAAGTGTATATTAGCTCAATGCTAAGAATACTCAAGATACAACACACATATCATATGGAGCTTAAGAAGAAGAAAGAACAAAATTTTTGGGCTTTCATTCTACATAGAAGGTGGAACAAAATAATCACAGGAGGTAGAGAGATGGAATAACCTGAGAGGGAGAGAGGAGGGGGAGAGAAAAGGGGGCAGGATCAGGTATTGGAAGGGACTGAAGAGAAGTACAGATGGTCAGAAAATTAAATGGAAATATGTAGCAGCAGGAGTAGGGAACTGGAATAGCCACTAGAAAGTTGTAGATGACAGGTAAGGGAGAAACTCCCAGAACGCAATGGGGGTGACTTTACCTGATATACTCAATAAAGGAAGACTGTAGAGACTGTATTCGGTAGATAGGCATAGACCCCAGTTGAGGATGGTAACATGAACCCATCTCAAAAATTTTAAGCAAGAATTGTAACTGTCAAAAGGAAAGACAAAGAGAAAAATATGGAACAGTGACCAAAAGAAAGGCCATCCAGAGACCACCCCACATAGGGTTCACCCCAACTGCAGACACCAATCCAAGACACTATTGCTCATGACAAAATGTGCTTGTTCACAGTAGACTGGTATGCCTGACCTCTGAGAAGCTTTGCCAGAACATGACTAAAACAAATGCAGATACTCCCAGCCAAATGCCAGACTGAGTCCTGGGATTCCAATGGAAGAGCTAGAGGAATGACTGAAGAAGTTGAAGGGGATTGTAAACCCAAAGGAATAATAATATCAACTAACTTGATCACCCCATGCTCCAAGGGACAAGACCAACCAAAGTGTATACATGAAGGAATCTATGGCTCCAGATCCATATGTAGCAGAGCATGGCCTTATTTGGCATTAATGGGAGGAGAGGTCCTTGGTCCTGTGGAGACTTGATGCCACAGAATAGGGGAATGGTAGAGCAATAAGGAGAGAGTGGGTAAGTGGGTCGAGGAGCACCCTTACAGAAGCAAAAAGGAAGGGGATAGTTGGGTGATGGCTTCGGGATTTCGTGGAGGGAAAACTGGGAAGGGGAATATTATTTGAAATGTAAACCAATAAAATTATTAATAATAATAAAACAAAGGATTTCTGGTCACACAGTAACAACTGCAGGTGCTGGGAGAAACTGGGTGAGTGAAAATTAGGAATACAATGTGACAAAAACTGATAAATGTCAGTGTAGTATAATTTTTTTGTTATTCAAAAAGTCAGCTGTATTAGGACAGTTCACTTCAATGTGTAAGAGGGGCTCCATAGATGGTAGACCTCAGGGGATTCTGTGTCAGACAACATATGGGCCGTTTTGGGCCCTCCTGCTTTCCAGATTACCCCTCTTTTTTCTTGGTCTATCCAGCCTTAATCTTGTTTCCACAAGAGAGCCATTTTTGTAATTGCATTATCTTTTATGGGAAAGGAGACAATTTCTGGAACAATCAGAAGCATTTCTTGAAGTGAAAAGTTCCCATGTTTCAAATTAGCCCAACTTCATTCTTCCTTCAATTTATTTACCTGTTGAAGAAATTATTTTAGCCAAGGCATTCAGGAACTAATTTTGTATTTTCCTCTGCAGAGTGACAGAACACTTGTTAATACAGTGTGAATAGTGACTTCACTGAACAGAATTTTGAATGCCAGGGTTACATCACTAGATATGAGAGCTAGACAAATGAGCTAACCATAGTTCAGTGATCTTGTGCGAGCAGGTTGAGGGCAATGGTCACTTGGCTTTGTTTACAGATCTGTATCCCCATGCAGGGACAAGAAAGTCCTAATTCTGAGAACATACTCTTAAAAGAAGTCATCAAGCTGTTTAAAAAGACAGCAATCAGTAACACTAGAGAATGATAGGACACCATTGCAGATACCCCATGTCATGTTCTTGGCAGCAGGTAAGTGGAAAGATGCACAGAAAAGAGGTGCTACAAGGGGACAAATTCTGGGTCAGAAAGTCTTATCTCCACAGGACATTGAAAGAGTAAAACAGCTGCACCTGCTCCTAGAGTTCTAGTGAAGCAAATAGTGATGTTAATAATACATTAAGTGAGATAGATCTCCTTAAAATCATCCAAATCGATGAGTATGCCTAAAGGGGTGTTGTTCTGTGTGTGTCACTTCAGGGTGACTTAAGAGCAAGCCAAAGCACTGTGAGGCACCAGGTAGAGTTTGTGAGAGCACATTCTTCTGAAACTTTCCCTAGTGAATTACAACCTGGATTTGTTTACAGACTAGACCAGACTGAAGACAAGGAAGATGGCCAGCAACACTTACTGGAATTCTCATGAAGAAAATTGTGATGATATCAGCCTTGGAAATGACATGAACTTTCTGTTTCTTATCTAGAAATGTAAGCAAAGGGTGTTGGGGGTACCTGGAAGAGAATGGGGGACAAGAGATGCGAAGAAGGATGCCAAGACAAGAGTCTAATCAAGGAGAAAATTTTATTTTTCCCCAAGGCTAAATTTATACCATAACAGGGGTAACAGAGGGAGGGGGAAGTAAGGAACATTTACGCAGGCCAAGGACACAATATTCCAAGGCTGTTGTTGACAGGTTGTCAGGAAGGTCACAGGTTTGTTATATGTATTAGTTACCTCCAAGTCTGCAGAAGAGTCCCTGCGGGCACTTTCTTCTGAAGATGATGCAGTGTAGGTATGCAAGGTCCCTTTCAGTCCAGAACTGCCTTTCCCTGTGCCTGTACATCTTTACAGAATAGTGAGGCAAAATACACATGTAAGACCCTAGAGAGACTCTAGAGAGACACTAGCACATTTATATTTGAGGAATGTCCCTAAACCTTCAAGTATCCCACTATTCTTTTAGCCCACAAGAGAAAACACTGGAAGGAATGGTCTTTTTTTCTGTATCAAGTATCCTAAAAGCTTTTATAACCTTTCAGAAGTTTGATTACATGAGGTCTTCCACTAGCTCTTTTGGTTCTTTTAGCTTTTTATATTCAAATGCCCCTTCACAACCAAGAAAGTACTGCAGGTTTATGAGAGGGTTTACACATGGGAGAAGCCCTACATCTGTTTCCTGTTTAATAGTTGCTTCCACCAATGATCGACATGCCACCATCACCTGAGGACTATTCACAAATCTGACTAAACACTGTAATTTCTTTCCCTGATGCTAGGAGGACTTCAAACCCAGTGTCTCGTCTTCACATGAAGAAAAATGTAGTTTGTAAGCATCACAAATCAGTGGTGATGAGATATTAAACTTCTGGGTTATTCCTTCTATATGTTGAACCATTTTACTTCCATGTGAGGTTAAAGAAGATGAGTCATTTGACATTTTTTCTGAAAAATACATAATGCCTAAAAAAACAGTTTGTATTTCGTTCCTGATACATATTAATTAAATGAATAGCCCATGTGTTTGCCTCTGTTGTATATTTTGTGTGGTGCATATTTGTGTGTGTGTGTGTGTGTTTTTTGTGTTTGCTGGGTTTTTCATATTAATTCTACAGCATAAGTACACAATAGAGTTCTTAGCTATTGTATTTTGTCTTATTTGAGACAGACTAATTGATATTCATTGATTTGTGCAACTCTTTGTATGACTCTAGATATTCTAAGCATTCTCTGGTCCTGTTCTCTGCAGCTCTCATCTCTATAGGAGGGGTTCTTGACAATGGAATGACATTCTTTAAAGAAAGTGGGTAGCTAAATGCTACATTAATTCTGTCTTAGATTACTCATGATTTCTTTTTCCACAAAATATTCCATTGTGATTATTGGGGAAAATGTGGTAGATGTTAATAGATGAGATAATGTTGCGACATGGATATACATAATCTAGATGGCCTGTTATGGTTTTTATATAATTAGCCCAGGAGTAGCACTGTTGTGGTGTTGCCTTGCTGGAATAAGTGTGTCAGTTGTGGGCATAGGTTTATTAACTTTACCATACCTGCTTGGAAGAGAGTCTTCCACTAGCAGCCTTCAGATGAAGATGTAGAACTCTCAGCATCGCGTGCACCATGTCTGCCTGGATGCTTCCATGTCCATGTCTTGATGATACTGGACCTCGCCTCTGAAACTGTAAGCCAGCCCCAATTAAATGTTGTCTTTTGTAAGACTTTTCTTGGTCATGATGTCTGTTTACAGCAGTAAAACACTAACATAGAAAGCTCCATATACCTTTGTGACCTTTGTGTGTATAAACTATTGAAATTGGATCCTGTAAGTTAGGAACACAGAAAACATGAAGGTGCAAATTGTTGGGAATGTGTAGTGAATCTAGGAGGATTTAGGATGGCATATAAGGTGATAAACATGATCAAAGTCAATTTACACATATATAACATATCAGATGCATAATGAATATAATATGTATCAAAACTCCACCAATGATCTTAAGTCTGTCTTCAGTATACTTGGGAAAACATTTCGAATGTATACTACAATTAATTGAAATAAAGATTCACAGTAAAATAATCTTCAATAAGCATTCACATTTTAAATACTCATATAAATTATTTTATGCTTGGAATGGGGAAAACTGTAATTCAAAAAGAATGAATAAAAATTGCAGAGTGAAATGAACCAACTATTAGGAAGTATGGCTTGAATAAAGGGAGACAATGGTCATTCACTGGAAGACATTCCTTCAGGCCTATTAATTCTCCTGTTTTCCAATATTCTCTGTACAAATACCAACAGATTGGGAAAAGATCTTTACCAATCCTACAACTAATAGAGGGCTTATATCCAAAATATTCAAAGAACTCAAGAAGTTAGACTGCAGAGAGACAAATAACCCTATTAAAAATGGGGTTCAGAGCTAAACAAAGAATTCACAGCTGCAGAATGCCAAATGGCTGAGTAGCACCTAAAGAAATGCTTAACATCTTTAGTCATAAGGAAAATGCAAATCAAAACAACCCTGAGATTCCACCTCACACCAGTGAGAATGGCTAAGATCAAAAACTCAGGTGATAGCAGATGCTGGAGAGGATGTGGAGAAAGACGAACATTCCTCCATTGTTGGTGGGACTGCAGACTGGTACAACCATTCTGGAAATCAGTTGAGAGATTCCTCAGAAAATTGGACATTGAACTGCCTGAGGACGCAGCTATACCTCTCTTGGGCATATACCCAAAAGATGCCCCAACATATAACAAAGACATATGCTCCACTATGTTCATAGCAGCCTTATTTATAATAGCCTCAAGCTGGAAAGAATCCAGATACCCTTCAAGAGAAGGAATGGATACAGAAAATGTGTTACATCTACACAATGGAATACTACTCAGCAATCCAGAACAATGACTTTAAGAAATTCATAGGCAAATGGATGGAACTGGAAAATATCATCCTGAGTGCGCTAACCCAATCACAGAAAAACACACAAGGTATGCACTCATTGAAAGGTGGATATTAGCCCAAATGCTCGAATTACCCTAGATGCACAGAACACATGAAACTCAAGGATGACCAAAATGCGAATTCTTCACTCCTTCTTTAAAAGGGGGACAAGAATACCCTTGGGAGAGAATAGGGAAGCAAAGTTTGGAACAGAGGCTGAAGGAACACCCATTCAGAGCCTGCCCCACATGTGGCCACCAAATTAGATAAGATGGATGAAGCAAAGAAGTGCAGGGTGACAGGTACCAAATGTAGATCTCTCCTGAGAGACATAGCCAGAATACAGCAAATACATAGGTGAATGCCAGCAGCAAACCACGGAATTGAGAACGGGACCCCCGTTGAGGGAATCTGAGAAAGGACTGAAAGAGCTTGAAGGGGCTTGAGACCCCATATGAACAACAATGCCAAGCAACCAGAGCTTCCAGGGACTAAGCCACTACCCAAAGACTATACATGGACTGACCCTGGGCTCCAACCTCATAGGTAGCAATGAATAGCCTAGTAAGGGCACCAGTGGAAGGGGAAGCCCTTCGTCTTGCCAAGACTGAACACCCAGTGAACGGGATTTTTGGGGAAGGGCAGTAATGGAAGGAGGATGGGGAGGGGAACACCCATAGAGAAGGAGAGGGGGAGTGTTTGGGGGATGTTTGCCTGGAAACTGGGAAGGATAATAACAATTGAAATGTAAATAAGATGTGCCCAATTTAATAATGATGGAGAAAAAAAGAAATGTAAATAACAAATACTCAAGTTAATAAAGATGGAGAAAAAAAAAAGAAATACCCAATTTAATAAAGATGGAGGAAAAAAATTCTCTTGTTTTCCAGAGTTTAAATGTTTATCAGACCCGAAACCCCGTGGGAGAGAGACCTCACCACCTGGTCAGGTGGGCACTCCTGAGGCTGCAGAGCAGAGGAGACCACCAACACTGCCCACCCCTGCCCACATCCCTGGCCCAAGAGGCAACTGTATAAGGCCTCTGGGTTCCCTTAGGGGAGGGCCCAGGAGCGGCAGGACCCCTGCGCCTAAGACACTGCCGGAACCTGAAGGAAACAGACCGGATAAACAGTTCTCTGCACCCAAATCCCGTAGGAGGGAGAGCTAAACCTTCAGAGAGGCAGACACGGCTGGGAAACCAGAAGAGACTGCACTCTGTGCACATCCAGACGCCAGAGGAAAACACCAAATGCCATCTGGAACCCTGGTGCACGGAGGCTCCCGGAAAGAGCGGCGCAGATCTTCCTGGTTGCTGCCACAGCGGAGAGGACTTAGGCAGTACCCCACGAGCAAACTTGAGCCTTGGAACCGTAGTTAGGACCAACGTTTCCCCTGCAAGAAACCTGCCTGGTGAACTCTGGACACACAGAGTCAAAATTCCTCTAGGACCGGGCACTTCCTGTGTTTACCGGAAGTCCCACACCCGCGGATCCCCGCCCGCAGCAGCTCTCTGCTCCCAAACTTGTGGGAGAGAGACCTCACCGCCTGATCAGGTGGGCACTCCTGAGGCTGCAGAGCAGAGGAGACCACCAACACTGCCCACCCCTGCCCACATCCCTGGCCCAAGAGGCAACTGTAGGCCTCTGGGTTCCCGTAGGGGAGGGCCCAGGAGCGGCAGGACCCCTGTGCCTGAGACACCACCAGAACCTGAAGGAAACAGACCAGATAAACAGTTCTCTGCACCCAAATCCCGTGGGAGGGAGAGCTAAACCTTCAGAGAGGCAGACACGGCTGGGAAACCAGAAGAGACTGCACTCTGTGCACATCCAGACGCCAGAGGAAAACACCAAACGTCATCTGGAACCCTGGTGCACGGAGGCTCCCGGAAAGAGCGGCGCAGATCTTCCTGGTTGCTGCCGCCGCGGAGAGGACTTAGGCAGTACGCCACGAGCAAACTTGAGCCTTGGAACCACAGGTAGGACCAACTTTTCCCCGGCAAGAAACCTGCCTGGTGAACTCAAGACACAGGCCCACAGGAACAGCTGAAGACCTGTAGAGAGGAAAAACTACACGCCCGACAGCAGAACACTCTGTCCCCATAACTGGCTGAAAGAAAACAGGAAAACAGGTCTACAGCACTCCTGACACACAGGCTTATAGGACAGTCTAGCCACGGTCAGAAATAGCAGAACAAAGTAACACTAGAGATAATCTGATGGCGAGAGGCAAGCGCAGGAACCCAAGCAACAGAAACCAAGACTACATGGCATCATCGGAGCCCAATTCTCCCACCAAAATAAACATGGAATATCCAAACACACCAGAAAAGCAAGATCTAGTTTCAAAATCATATTTGATCACGATGCTGGAGGATTTCAAGAAAGACGTGGCGAACTCCCTTAGAGAACAAGTAGAAGCCTACAGAGAGGAATCGCAAAAATGCCTGAAAGAATTCCAGGAAAACATAAACAAGTAGAAACCCATAGAGAGGAGACACAAAAATCCCTGAAAGAATTCCAGGAAAACACAATCAAACAGTTGAAGGAATTAAAAATGGAAATAGAAACAATCAAGAAAGAACACATGGAAACAACCCTGGACATAGAAAATCAAAAGAAAAGACAAGGAGCTGTAGATACAAGCTTCACCAACAGAATACAAGAGATGGAAGAGAGAATCTCGGGAGCAGAAGATTCCATAGAAATCATTGACTCAACTGTCAAAGATAATGTAAAGCAGAAAAAGCTACTGGTCCAAAACATACAGGAAATCCAGGACTCAATGAGAAGATCAAACCTAAGGATAATAGGTATAGAAGAGAGTGAAGACTCCCAGCTCAAAGGACCAGTAAATATCTTCAACAAAATCATAGAAGAAAACTTCCCTAACCTAAAAAAAGAGATACCCATAGGCATACAAGAAGCCTACAGAACTCCAAATAGATTGGACCAGAAAAGAAACACCTCCTGTCACATAATAGTCAAAACACCAAACGCACAAAATAAAGAAAGAATATTAAAAGCAGTAAGGGAAAAAGGTCAAGTAACATATAAAGGTAGACGTATCAGAATCACACCAGACTTTTCGCCAGAAACTATGAAGGCCAGAAGATCCTGGACAGATGTCATACAGACCCTAAGAGAACACAAATGCCAGCCCAGGTTACTGTATCCTGCAAAACTCTCAATTAACATAGATGGAGAAACCAAGATATTCCATGACAAAAACAAATTTACATAATATCTTTCTACAAATCCAGCACTACAAAGGATAATAAATGGTAAAGCCCAACAGAAGGAGGCAAGCTATACCCTAGAAGAAGCAAGAAACTAATCGTCTTGGCAACAAAACAATGAGAAGAAAAGCACACAAACATAACTTCACATCCAAATATGAATACGACAGGAAGCAATAATCACTATTCCTTAATATCTCTCAACATCAATGGCCTCAACTCCCCAATAAAAAGACATAGATTAACAAACTGGATACGCAACGAGGACCCTGCATTCTGCTGCCTACTGGAAACACACCTCAGAGACAAAGACAGACACTACCTCAAAGTGAAAGGCTGGAAAACAACTTTCCAAGTAAATGGTCAGAAGAAGCAAGCTGGAGTAGCCATTCTAATATCAAATAAAATCAATTTTCAATTAAAAGTCATCAAAAAAGATAAGGAAGGACACTTCATATTCATCAAAGGAAAAATCCACCAAGATGAACTCTCAATCCTCAGCTTTGGTTGGTTTATATACAAGTGTGCAATTTCTAGGCTTGAAAGTAAAATGATGCTATCTGGTGCTGGATAGAGGAGCCTTATTTTTTATTATGGCAGCTTGCTATTTTTGTAACATGGTGATTTGGTTGAACACAATAAAGTACAGTAGTAACAGATCTCCCCTTCTTCCTGGATGAGTGAGGAGATGATTAAATGTTGATGTCAGCATCCTTGAGCATATTCAGATGAGCTTCTTCTTCTGTTGAAAAGGATGCTGTGTTTGATTGTGGTCCGAAGCTTTGAAGCACTACTTGGCATCTCCTTCCTTGGAGGTCTCACTGTTTAAACATAACAGATGTGATAGCTTGTTGGTAAGGTGAGGTCCAGCTTGTCTCCACTAGGTCATCTTCATGTGAATCCGGTGGTTATACGGTTTTGTTCTAGGGATTTTTCATTTTTTTAATAACGGTTTTAGCTGACATTCATGGAGAGAATGAATCCTTAGAACTGTGCCACTAGTGAAAGGAAATCCTGTCTAGAGTACGTTTCTTTACAAAGCTGTGTCACACCATCCTTTGGGCCCTCTGCTGGAAAAGTAGAATCAAGTCTCAAATAATGCCTTTTAAATTGTATCCTCTAGTATTATAGATGTAGGACAGTACTGTATCATACCTCTGTGGATGTAAAATAGCTTGTACCTGCTTTATGACACGTAGTAGTGACCGTGCTTTATCAGAGCTGTTTTTAATGATGTTGCTCAGAATGTTTTCTTTCCAGATGATGATTGAGAAGCTAATTTAAAAAAAAATGGTGCCAGGTACCACAAGAGTAACAGAACTGTGCTGTTTTCTCGGGTTTTGTTTTTTTACTTTTTTTTTTAATGGAGTGTGCTGGATGTCTCTACAGTTTTGTTCAGATGACTGCAGAACCTGGAAAAGCTGTTGCTGCTGTTGATGCATAACACACTGCTATTATTGGTCTTTTTATATAAATATAAATATATATATACAGATATATAATTTGAATTTTTTGAAACTTTAGCTGTGCTGTCAACTTTGGAAAAAAGTATCCCTGTTTACTGTGTTGAGTTGGCACTGTACAGAAATTAACAGCCATATTGGTCTAGAAATGTTGAATTTAAGTTTTTTACATTTGTACAGGGGTAACACACTGTATTAAATATGTAAGGTCTTATCTACGTGGATTTGATTACAAAAACTAATAAAGTATTCTCTAAATTTAAAAAAAAAGAATAAAGATGTGCTCACAAAATTTGCAAGAAAATGAATAGAGTTAGAATTTATATTATGCAAAGTCACAAAATCTCAGAAAGAAATCCCACATATTCTCCCTTATATTCAGAATCTAACCAATAATATATACATAACAAATGTGCATGTGGGTAGAGAATAACATGAAGAAAAAGTGAACAAGAAAGGCTAAATATTATGAGATGAGGAAAGACTGAATGTAGGTAATGAACAAGAGTTATGAAGGGGACCATAAAGCTAATTGTTTTTCTAGTTCTAATTCTGTCTTTGTTGTTTTTACTGTTTGGGATGTAAATAGGCACATAAAATATATTCAACATTGAAAATATATAATTCAATGTGAAACTGTGGCTTCAGTTTGAAATGGCTGTTCTAACTGTACAGATGTTCGTTGAGTCTTCTAGTCTGGCTAATTTCAGTGTGTGACATTTTATTTATAATATTTCTATAACAAAGTTTAAACACACACAAATACATATATATATGTATATATGCATATATACAAATTTTTAAAAGGTGCTTAAAGTAATAAAAGTAAGGAAAAGAAAGCAAATAAACCAAAATTCTACAATGGACTATCACTTCCTTCTCCTTTCCCTTCCTTCCCACCCCAAGCCATTGATAGGTGAGTCTCTGCAGTTTTAAGTTACCTCACTGAGTTGTCAAGGTTTTCTTGTCCTGAATATAGAAACTATTTATTTAGCATATGGGACTGGGGTTATTGTATTTCCTCTTTGGTTCCCATTCCCTAAACTTTTGAGCTAAGGAAAAAAAAAGGTATTGTTTTTGTATGGTTGATTGGTTGGTTTGGTTTTGTTTTTTAATTAAAAAATCCTGAACTTTCTCTTGAAAAAAAATGTTTATCAGAGAACATCTGAGCATGGAAAATGGGTCTCAACTTGTCCTGTATTCATGAACTTCATAGGCTTACCGTTGGATCCTTGAGTGTTCTGCATCCCTCCATGTAACACTGTAGGGTCACAGAGCTGGTTTTTTTTCCTAAGTATGATTAATTGCTTTATTGCATTTGGTCCTATGAGATGGACATCATTGCATTGTCCTGTAATTGTTGGAAAGTCATTAAAATTTTTCTTGGTGTTTGTGTAGATACAGTTGTGGATCTAGATTTGAGTTGAAAGTCACTCTGGTAATAGTAAATGGGACTTGGAAATACTAAAACTACATATCAGTGGTCAGAGTCTCATTTCAACACAAAACAGACAGTATTTTAGCTGAGCATTTGCTCTTGTGGCAAGATACAATATAAAAATGAGATTTTTTTTTCTTGTCAAGAGATGGATAATTATATACTTGAAAATATCCTGGGCATTGAGAAGTTGACCATGATGCTGTGATTAGAATTGAGACCTGAAAAGATTTTAACAGAAATTGCAAAATGTTTACTGTTAGGAGCAGAAAACTTTGTTTCCAACCATTCATATGAACATATAATTACTTACACAGGAGTCCAAACTATATCCTTTGATATCTTCTTCATTTACGTAGGATTCTTCTCTTCATTTCTTCCTTCTTTCTTCTGTCCATGTAATCCTTCCTTCCCACCTCCTTGCATTTTCATTCTACATTTAATACAATTTTTTTCTATTTCCAGCCGTAAAAAAGGTGCAACTTGCAACTGATAGCTACTAGGAGAGGAAAAATCGATTTTATTCATCAGAATGACAGCAGGAATATAAACCGTATTGATATTGGGCCTCACATAGAGGAATCATTAGCTAACACTTTTCAGACTGATTTTCAGCAATATTTTTCCCTTCTTGTCTTTGGTGTGGCCTTTTCTTAAGAAGGTGAATGAATATAAAATTTGTATATATGGAACAAAGAAGCATCTGAGAGAAGTTGATCAATGTGAAAAAAATCTATTATAATATAGTATATAAAATTGTAAATAATAAATAAATTTTAATGCTTGAAAAAATATGGAAACAATTCTAAAATGTCTCCGTTAATTCAAAAGATTCTTTTTAAAATTTATACTAACCAAAAGTTTCCACAAAGTCGAATGGAAAACTGATGTGTGGCAAGTGGGGAATAAAGAGGAAGTCTATGTCCATAATTCTCTCTTGGAATTCTAGATGAGATTTAATGTGAACAAAAGATTGTGTTGACTGAATCCTTTGATAAGTTGAGAAAAACTTTTAAGCACATTAAGAATTACATTATTTAGGCATATGGATAGCAGGTCAAAAAGCAGATATTATTGTTTTACTTTAAACAGTCACAACCATAAGACTTTGATCTAATTTGTTCAAGTTCAAGTTAGAACCTAGATAATGTAATTCTCTTATACTGTGAACCTCAGGATCACATTATGACATGGTACCAGGATTCTAAATAAGAAATTGGATTGGAATTTATTCAGATTATAAATTAACATCCTTCTTGTAAGGACCAGAAAGAAGACTGTCCTTTTAAATCGTGTGCCTATTATGTTGCTTCCACAAATCATAATCAGCCCAAGAAAATCCAGGTGGATGATCTTTAAGCACAGCACCACCAGGTACATTGGTCCCTCCAATTTGTAGAATCAAGGAAAGAAGTTTAAGTGAAAAGGAATTCTGTACAGATGGAGGTACTAGTTTTCAGCTGGTCAGTGGATTCACTTTCATTTCACTTCTTCTGATAAATTACTGGTAAACAGGCAAGGAGGAAGTGTCAATGTACACCAATCAAAGTGACTAGGATTAAAAACACAAGCAAAAGAGTATGTTGAGGAGGATGTGGAGAAAAGGGAACATTGCTCTATATCTGATGGAATTGCAAACTTTTACAACCATCTGTAAATCAATTTGGCGATTCCTCAGAAAACTGGAAATACTTCTACCCGAAGACTCAACTATACTGCTCCTGAGCCTAAACCCAAAATATATGCCAAAATATCACAAGGAAACATGGTCCACTATGTTCCTAGAAGCCCTATTCATAATAGCTAGAAACTGGAAGCAACCCAGATGACCCCCCAACCAAATAAGGGATACAGAAATTATCATTTAATTACATAGTAGAATATCAGTAAGCTGTTAAAAACAAGGACATCATGACTTTTGCAGGCAAATGGGTAGAAATAGAAAATAGGTTAAAGTAGTCATTTAAGGAACTAGTTTGTCAATTCCAAATTCTGTGCATGCTAATTAAGTTTAAAGCCATGGAGCTTTGTAAAAGAGTCTTATACTTTCTCTTTTGGTTATATTTTTTGCCTCTAAAAATAGAAAAAAAAAACCTGAAAGAGATGATAGCAGAATGATTACATATATTTAATATATGTATGAAGATGAAATGGTGTGCTGAGATGGAAAAACAGAGTGAAATGATAAAAGAAAATATCAGTGAGAAAGACAGAGACAGACAGAATGTGAGAGAGAGAGAGACAGAGAGAGACAGAGACAGAGAGAATATGAAGAAAAAAGATCATTTAATATATTCCATACATTTATTCTGCCTAGATATGCAATAAAACTGACCTCAAATCGTAGATTGTGATTGTCAACAATTTTAGATTAGAAGAAGGCCAGGTTATTCCTGATTCAGCCAAAGACAACAATGACAACACAAGCCAGACCAAACTGTCTGCTGAGAGATTCAGAGAATATGTATGGATAGGTAGACCAGACAGTGCAAACAGTAAAATCTACAACCAGTGACTGAGATAGTTCCAAGGAGTGGTCCAGAGTTAGGACCCACGATTCTTACAAGAAAGACTGAATGTCATTTTCTTAGTGTTTAATTGCTGTGAATGAATGTGTGTATATATATATATATATATATATATATATATATATATATATATATATATATATATGTATATATATATACATATATATATATACGCATTTATTTTCTGTAATGCTTTGTGAATTCTGGATATTAGTTCCTCTATCCAAACCATGGTTTATAAAAGTTCTCTGCTGTTCCAGATCTGTCTGTGTACTCTGCTGACAGTCTTTGAAAGTTAAGAAATAAACTGAAAAAAAATATCAATTGCACTAGCTTGTAATATTTAGTAATCAATTATCTGCAGAGGGTAAGAACCCATTATTGAAAATATTATATTTTGAGTAACAGAGCATAAAGAAATCATCTGGTCACCATAAAATTTTATGTCAAGCAGATAGTTTCAAAGTTCAGAAAATAATAATATATATTACCTCAGTGTGGACTCTGATAGGTATAACAACAACAAGCCTGGATTAATCGTGTCATAACCATCATGGAGTAACCAACAAATTAAGATTGAATTGAAGGTCCATTTTACAACATGGAACTCATATATATCAACAATTTAAGGAATTAGAATATGTAGCTGGAGAGGACACAGACCAAGGGGAAGAACTTATTAGCTTTATTCTGCTAAGTATACACAATAAAATGGACCCCTGTGCTTTTATTTTTATAAGAATATATTAGTACATCTTTCAGCCCTTGTAAATGAAACTATTGTTTGCAGTCTAAGTGATTTATACAGAGACTGACATCATTAACCATTCTGAGATGATGGAGGTCATTTATGTATTTTTGCATTTATGCATTTATGTACTTATGTATTTGTGTTCATTTACATCACAAATGTTGCCCCTGCTCTTGATCTCATCTCTCAGATTCCTTTCCAATATCCCTATATCCCTATCCCTTTCTCTCTTTTTTCTCCTCCTCCTCCTCCTCCATCTCTTCCTCTGCCTCCTCCACCTCCTCCTCCTCTTCTTCTTCCTCCTCCTATTCCTACTGCTACTCCTCTTCTCCTCCTTTTTCTTCTCTTTCTCCTCCTCTACCTCTTCCTTGTTCTCCATCGTCATTGTCTTTATCGTCATCATCATTGTCATCCTTTAATATTTTTAGAATTCAAGGATATAATGAAGGGGGATTTCACTAAATCACATATACATGTGTGAAATACTCAGAGACATTTAAGTATTAATTGCTCTAAATGTTTTTTAAGAACTAAGTTGACTTGCTTTGGACAAAGTCACAGTTGCCTGAATTCAACTTCATTCTTCTCATTAAAATGACCTCAAAGTTTCTATAATTTTCCACAGAAGAGCAAGTTAGTCATCCTCCAGGGATCATGAAAACTTAGCACATTTTCAAAACACATTGTTCCTTAAGGGATATTCATGAGAAACTTTTACTTTTAAATCTTTTTTTTTTAAAGTTTGCAACTTGGAAAAGTTTCCTCAATGATGCTGGCTCCCTAACCAATGCTGCCATTGTCACTGCACGTGAAATGAAAATTGTCATTCTGGAGGGAGGCGAGGTCACACGGTCACAGATACTTATGTCAGGCTTGAATTGTTTCCCTCTTCCACAGTGCTGGTTACTTTGAACTCAGGATTTATACAGTGAGCCCCACAAGCTGCAGAGGGAAGAAGCCAGGTGAGTATTCTTTATTTTAGAATTTTTTGTAGATCCAGCAAAGAAAAGAAGCATGTGAAAGTACTCTTGTCTCCTAATGAGAACCTGGGGTAAAAACATTTCTTTGAAAAAGACAGACAAGGTACAAGAATAATACAACAGCTAAAAGATGAGTGGGAAAGACACAAATATTTCTTACCCTTTCCTTCCTGGTTCTACTGTAATATAATAAAATATAAGGCCCCCACTGAAGGTGACTTTGGGTAACAGCAGGGTAATGCAACCTACATTGGTTGAAGGACATTGGTAATACATCAATGTGATAACTCAAGTTAACTTACATGAAGAGTAGAATAACACTGTATGTATCATTATTATAGTTTAATTTATCCTGGTTTCACATCGTAGTAAAAACATTACAATGGAAATATAAGAAATGTACAATCATGGGAAGATACAGGATGCAAATGTGTTCTGGAATAAAATCTATTCGCTGTGTGATACTTATTTAAGTAACTTTATGAATTATAGAGGCATTAGCTATATTTTATGACCCCTGATACAATGACTGGTTTGAAACCTCTCTCTTGAACTTAAGAGGAGATCACTAGAGGGAAGGTGTAGAGAAAGTACCACAGGAAAAACACCAAATGTGTCCTGAGTTTAGTCATACTCTAACATTAATCATAATGTGGTGTATACTTGCCTTTACTGTTTATTGCTGTTGCTAATGGAACACAGGGCATATTCATGGAGAGTCAAGGCTTTACCCCTCAGCTATGTTTGTCTTCACACTTAGTTCTTTATTTCAGTTTGAAAAATGTTCATCTTTCACATTTTTCAAGGTTTGTTTCTGTATGTCATATGCTTCTCACTTGAGTGCTTTGTAAATTTTATTATTATAAGTTCATTAATATAAGAAGTAGTTTATAATTCTTGTACAAATAAAATATTTAGTTACATAATTTGATCTTAAGGTATTTCTGCACACACTTTAGTATTTCATGTTGCACTTTGTACATAATAATTGTGTTAGTAATTCAACTGTAAATAACATGACAGTCTTTACTCCTTAATGATAACAATGCATTTTTTTTCTGGTATCATCATAAATACTAGCTCTTGTTGGAAGAAACTGGAATGTGGAACAATATTCTCAGGTCAGATCATGCTTAGAACATTATTAACAACTCAAAAGCTGTATTAACACTTGTCATCTGCCTATGAAATTAACTATTATGTCAAAATAAAAATTTATGTGAAATATTAATTTATTATATATTTTCATTTTATGTTATTGAATGCTTTGCCTGCATGTATATATAGGCATGATGAGAACACAGTTCCTGGAGATGACAGAAAATGGTGTAGGGATGCCCTCTAACTTGTGTTACATGCAGTTTTGGCACATAGGTGCCAAAAACCAAACGCAGGTCCTCTGCAACAGCAACAAGGTTTCTTTCCTATTGAGTGATATCTCTTGTTTCCCATAATAAAAACATTCCACAGTTAACAACATCTAATAAAATACTAGCAGAGTCAAAACAAAAAACAAACAAAAAAAAACAAAAAAAAAAAAACACCTCATGTGAGGATTACAATTTGCATAGAAAGCTAGAGGATGTTTGAAAATACCTGCCATGACTTTGTGAGCATAGCCTGAGTAGACTGTTTGTACCACACTAGTCATTTTAAGAACTTTCAGGCTCCACTCTGATGGTAAGAGGTTTTGGATTTACAGAATCAAGTACATACTGTGTTTCTAGGTTCTGGCCTTGACATGGAAATAAAGCTACTGTCCACATCAGACAGATATTGGCATCAAGGAAGGTATAAAGTTGAGAGGATAAGAGTGATTCATAAATTGTTACCACTGTTGGTCATTTATATTCTTAATTAATAAAATATTACACCTGCTGTTTTTATAGCATCCAGAATGTACAAGGAGAGAGTACAGAAGAAGCAGAAGAAAACAACCATGAAATCGAACCTGTTATCCATACAAAGGGAGCAATCTAACATTGAGTATGGACATGGGCCTTTATCATGGCCCTTTTCAGAGGATTGTGAAAATTAGGGAACATTCTATCTAACCTGCCTGTTTGAGGACTCTTTAGAACAAGAAAGGAGTGTGTCTCTCCTAATGTGGCCTATGAGGTCACTAAAAATCGTCTAGTGTGGTCTCTGTAAGAAGTCTGTAAGCAAAGAAGTTGAGGAATTCAAATTAACACATTGTCTGAAGAGGAAATTTACACATGTGAGCCAATATAAGATAAATATGTTCCTGACTGACTAGCTCTTAGCCATTTCTAGGAACATATTATTTTTCGTTGATATGTCGGTGAATATAAGGGACTGAAAGATGATAGAAGACATTATTGAGAAAGCTGGACACATGACAAGCAGCTTTTAGTGTCTCATTCACTGAGTGGCATAGAGTGTTCATTGTTAGGAGATGAATCAAATCCTGGGAACTGCAGCACTACTATACATCTTTTGGTTTCCTGTTGATCCTCACTATTATCAGGTAAGAAAGGCCATAGAATTTGAAAGGTACAGATTGACTTACATACAATGAAATGAATCCTTTAAAAATATATTTACCATTTGACATTTAACTGTATACAAAATAATATAAAGGTGATATTTGCCAGTGATAATATTTTATTTCAGTTGATGTGATCACACTGTAATTTTGTGTGTGGAATCCTATAGCTATAAAGATAAAGAAGCATTTCCAGATTGATCACAATGATTACAAAGACCTGAGCACAACAGTGGTGTCATACTGTAGTGGATTCTGGTTACTGTTTCTTTCCTTTAACATTTCTTCTTACCTCACTACATTGAATGTAGGTGGAAAAACAAATTCTCAATTCTCAAACACATTGTATACATAGTTCTTTTTTTTAAGTGTATATGTCTATGATATTTCTTTTTTCTCCATCTTTATTAAATTGGGTATTTCTTATTTACATTTCAATTTTTATTACCTTTTCCGGTTTCCAGGCCAACATCCCCCTAACCCCTATCCCTCCCCTTCTATAAGAGTTTTCCCCTCCCCATCCTCCCCACATTACCACCCTCCCTTAGTCATTACCAATTAAAGAACCTCAAATGACATAGCAGCTTTTATGATATCAAAAATTGTGAGTAAAATCTTCAAGACACACAAGTGTTGAAGTTTCAGGTGTTGAAGTGTTGAAGAAGAAGGTCAGTTCCACTGGAATCATCCATCTGGGAATGTGCACGACCTCTTAGTAAGAACAACTTGTGGAAGATAAAGCTTTAAAAATGTTCCAAGGTTCAGTCAAAATGCCTTTTATGCACTCTGTAAATATTATCCTTGTTTTATATAAATTCTGATTTCTCTGCTCTCAGATCTTCTTTCAGTTTGGACATGGCATTGGAATGCTTATGTCAATATTATCTTTTCTTTATTCTTACCAGTTATTCTTTGAGTTGTCAATACATGCTGATCACCCACTGGTTGAGTAGAAGAGAGAATAGAATAGAACTGGACTTAGGAATAAGAGACAGAAAGGGAGGGAGGGAGGGAGGGAGGGAGGGAGAGAGAGAGAGAGAGAGAGAGAGAGAGAGAGAGAGAGAGAGAGAAGGGAGGGAGGGAGGGGAGTGGGAATGGGAGAGGAAGGAAGATAAACATAGTACATAAGGGATCAATTGAATATCCCAAATATCTTTGGTATTTTGTCGGGGAGGTAACCAGATTAATTTAATGTAAATTGGGAGATATCCAGATTAGTTAAATGTAAACTGGAAATAAATACTAATTAATTTCCAACACACATTTATATGAAAATTAACATTAATAACAGGGATGTTGGCTTTTCACTTGTCCAGTATTGGGCACTATGTATCCTAAATGATCTCATATTTCCTCTACCTATGTTGTATGGGGAATATTAAAATATTCCCTACTCTTCTGTTGTAGTGATCTTTTTTATGGATATTTTATGTATTTACATTTGAAATGTAATCACCTTTCCCTCCTCTCCCATACCCTCCTTCTCTCTGCTTCTATGAGAATGCTAACACTCCCTCCCACCCACTTCCACCTCAGTGCCCTGGCATTCCCTTACATTGGCTAAACAAGCCTTCACAGTACCAAGGTCTTTTCCTCCTATTGCTGCTGGACAATGCCATCCTCTGATACATATGTGGCTCGAGTTATGGGTCCCTCCATGTGTACTCATTGGTGGTTTAGTCCAAGGGAGCACTGATGGGGTCTGGTTGGTTGATATTGTTGTTCTTCCTATGGAGTTGCAAGTTGCTTGAGCTACTTCAGTCTGTTCCCTAATTGCCCGACTGGGGTCCACTTGTACAATCCAATGGTTAGCTGCAAGCATCCTCACCTGTGAAAGTAGGGCTCTGGCAGAGATTCTCAGGAGACAACTATATGTGGTTCCTGTCGGCAAATACTCCTTGGCATCAGCAATAGTGACTGGATATAGTGGCTGCTTTTGGGATGGATCTTCAGGTGGGGCAGTCTCTGGATGACTTTTTCTTCAGTTACTGCCCAACTCTTTGTCCCTGTATTTCCTCTTGTGAATATTTTGTTCATTCTTCTAAGAAGGAATGAAGCATCCACATTTTAGTCTTCTTTCTTTTTGAGCTACATATGATCTGTGAATTTCTTCTCAGCTATTCCAAGCTTTTGGGATAATGTTCATTCATCGATGAGTGCATACCATGTGCATACTTTTGTCACTGGGATACCTCACACAGGATATTTTCTAGTTCCATCCATTTGCCTAAAAATTTCATGAAGTCATTGTTTTTAATAGCTGTGTGGTACTCCATTGTGAAAATGTTCCACATTTTCTGTATCCATTCCATTGTTGAAGGACATGTGTGTAGTGTCCAACTTCTGGCTACTAAAGGGCTACTATTAACATAGTGGAGCATGTGTCCTTGTTATATACTAGAGCATCTTTGGAGTGTATGTCCAGGAGTGGTATTTCTGGGTCCTCAGGCAGTACTATGTCCAATTTTCTGAGGAACTGCCAGACTGATATGCAGAGTAATTGTACCAACTTGCAATCCCACCAACAGTGGAGAACTGTTTCTCTTTCTGTATATTCTTGCCAGCATCTACTGTCACCTGAGTTTTTTATCTTAGCCATTCTGACTGGTGTGAGGTTGTACTTCAGGGTTGTTTTGATTTACAAACCCCTAATGACTAAGGCTGTTGAACATTTCTTTATCTTTAAATGCATCTTATTTATTCAGTATTCCTCAAGTGAGAATTCTTTGGATGTATGATTGGTAAAGACCTTGTCCGAATCTGTTGGTTACTGTTTTGTCTTAATAACAGTGTCCCTTGACTTACAGAAGTTTATAACATTATGAAGTACTATTTGTCAATTCTCTATCTTAGAGCATAAGCCATTGGTGTTCTGTTCACTAAATTTTCCCCTGTGCTCATGTGTTCAAGGTTCTTATCCACTTTCTTTTTTAGTCTTTCAAGGTGTCTGGTTTAATGTGAAAGTCTTTAATCCACATGGACTTAATCTTTTAAAAGGAGATAAGATTGGGTCAATTTGCTTTCTTCCAAAGTTAAATCAGGAACAGATAAACCATTTAAACAACCACATAACTCCTAAAGAAATAGAAACAGTCATTAAAGTTCTCCCAACCACAAAGAGCCCAGGTCCAGATGGGTTCAGTGCAGAATTCTATCAGACCTTCATAGAAGAGCTCATACCAATACTATCCAAACTATTCCACAAAATTGAAATAGATGGAGCACTACCGAATTCCTTCTATGAAGCCACAATTACTCTTATACCTAAACCACACAAAGACCCAACAAAGAAAGAGAACTTCAGACCAATTTCCCTTATGAATATCAACGCAAAAATACTCAATAAAATTCTGGCAATCCGAATCCAAGAGCACATGAAAACAATCCTCCACCATGATCAAGTAGGCTTCATCCCAGGCATGCAGGGATGGTTTAATATACGGAAAACCATCAACATAATCTATTATATAAACAAACGGAAAGAACAAAACCACATGATCATTTCATTAGATCTTCTAACTTCCATAGTCTCTGTTGAGCTGTCTGGTGTAATTCTGATAGCTCTGCCTCATATGTTACTTGACCATTTTCACTTAGTGCCTTTTAATATTCTTTCTTTGTTTTGTGTATTTGGGGTTTTGCTATTGTGTGACAGGAAGAATTTCTTTTCTGGTCCAATCTGTTTGGAGTTCTGTAGGCTTCTTTGATGTTCATGGGCATTTCTTTCTTTAGGTTAGGGAGGTTTTCCTCCATAATTTTTGAAGACATTTACTGGCCCTTTAAGTTGGAATTTGTGTTTTATTCTGTATCTATTATCCTTAAAATGGTTTTCTCATTGTGTTCTGGATGTCCTGGATGACTTCATTTAGGAGCTTTTTGTTTTTTGGGTTTTCTTTGCGAGTTGTGTCAATGTTTTCTATGGTATCTTCAGCCCCTGAGTCTCTCTCTTCAGTATCTCATATTCTGCTGTTGATGGTTACACCTATAATTCTTGATTTCTTTCCTAGGTTTTCTACCTCCAGAGATGTCTCCTTGTGCAATTTCTTCATTGTTCCTATTTTCATGTTTAGATCCTGGATGGTTATGTTCAGTTCCTTCACCTGTTTGGTTGTGTTTTCCTATAATTCTTTAAGGGATTTTTATATTTACGTTTTAAAGTCTTCTTGTTTACCTGTGTTCTCCTGTATTTCTTTAAGAGAGTTATTTATACCTTTTAAAGTCCTCTATCATCATCATGAGATATGATTTTAAATCCAAATCTTGCTTTTCTAGTGTGTTGAACTATCTAGTACTTGCTTTGGTGGGAGAACTGTGTTCTGATGATGCCAATTCATTTTGGTTTCTGTTGCTTAGGTACTTGCATGTACCTCTTGCCATCTGGTTATCTCTGATGTTTGTTGGTCTTGATGTCTCTGACTGGATCTTGTCACTTCTGTGAACCTGTGTGCCTTTGAGCCTGTGATCTTAGTAGTGAGAGCACTCCTGGGAGACCAGCTCTCTCAGGGTAGGTTATGGGTCTGGAGAGCTGTGGGACAGCCTTAGCTCTGGATGCAGATAAAGACTGGAAGGGTTCCGTTCTACGCAGCCATTAGGCTCCTGGTCCAGGTGCTTTTGTTTGGTCTTTCTTTTGGTAGTCAGTGAAGAGATAGTGGGGTCCTTCCTCTGTGCTGTGGACTTAGGAGGGAGAGTGTTTCTGGCAGACCAGCTCTCTGAAAGCAATTTTTGTGTCCAATAGTTGTGAGACAGCCCCAGGTCTGGGAGCAGATTGAAATCCAAAGGTTCCTGTTTTGGGCTGTCTGGCAGCTCCTGCATCCTGTGTGCTCTTGTTTGCTTTCCTTGCATAGTCAATGGAGAGAAAGTGGTGTCCCTCCTGTGGGCTGTGGGCTTAGGAGGAGGAGCCCTTCTGGCAGACCATCTCTCTGTAGGCAAATTTTGGATTGAGTGCTGTGGGATACCACCCATTCTTGTGTTCTTAATTCCACCACTTGGTAGGAAAAGGCAGGAGGCTATCTGTGAGATCGAGTTCAGCTTGTTCTGTATAGCAATGCCAGGAAACATTGAGAGGACATGTACAAAACAAAAATGAAAGAAAAAAACAAAAGGCCCAACAAGAACACTAACAAAAACAAAACTTTGAATGACATTGTTTTCTCTTTTTACATGTTCTCTCTTTGAATTGTAGATCTAAATGATAACATATTTACTATGTGTACGAGGGTCAGATAGAGCATCAAACGTATAAAGAACAGGTTTATAATACTATCGTAACAATATTTAAGTAGACTTACACACCAGTAAGCATAAGTATTAAATGTATTGGAGGATTTTTGTTGGGATCACTGTCTCAAACTATTTTTCTGTAAGTTTCAAGTAAATTAACCAGCTCTGTTCATCCAGATAGTTAAATCAGTCATTCTCTCTGTCTTTTCTTTCTTCCTACTTTTCTTCATGTATCTTTCCTTTCTTCTTTCCCTCCCTCCCTTCCTCTTGCCCTCACTTCTTCCTTCCTTCCATTTTTTCTCCTTCCTTCCTTCCTCCTTCTTTTCATTCTTTCTGTCTTTCTTTGTACATAACATACACTAATAAAGCAAAAATGACAACCCTTTAAAGAATTTTTATAGGTCAGGCACAATGTGGAATACAGTAGATAGAATGAAACTAAATGCTATAAGGTTCTCAACAGTTCACTTTAACTTTAACCAACGTACACTAATAAAGCAAAAAATGACAACCATTTAAAGAATTTTTATAGGTCAGGCACAATGTGGAATACAGTAGATAGAAGAAAACTAAATACTATAAGGTTTTCAACAGTTCACTTTAACTTTAAAAAATAGATATCTGTTACATTTTTTAAAGGAAAGACTTATTGGTGACAATGACAAGGTAAGATCACATTTGACTTCTGCGTGGCTTTTATAAATGGAGTCCTACACCAACAACTCATATTGAAGTTTCTCTTAGTCTATTTGACTTTTGTAATGTGTGAATCTATGAGATTTCCAGAAGTACAAAGCCCTTCTCTCTAAGATTCCTGACCAGAATATGTGTGTGTGTGTGTTTATATAGTGTGACTTTGCATAGCAACTAGTTCTTAAGTTGTCACTTGAAGCATCACTGTATTATAGTATAGAATTTAAATAAGTTTTTCTTATTAAAGATAACTACAAGATCATGGCACTTCAAAGATCACTGTGTTGATCAGAACATCATACCCAGAGTCTGTAGTTAGTAGGTTTGGTGAGTTCCTAGAGCAATATATTTTTACAGAGTACCCTGGAATGCATTTTACATCTAGCTTTTAAAGGCAAAAGTACTAGAGAAATTTAAATCTTGATTGGCATTGGCATAAAGCAGCAAAGCAATCAATCAGTAGTACAGAGTCCAAAAACATACAGTTACCCGGGGCATTTTGACCACCACTGTCCAGAGATAGGTTCTTTCCTGTGAGTCTGTTCAGGAAAAATTTAGAAAAGAAAAGGTAACAAGAGGACAAAAGCAGAGAACAGACAGAGCAAACTGACTTTTTGCAAGACTAAGAATAGATTTAGAATTGTGTTATTTATCTCTCATTACTAATTTCTTGATTTCCAATGATGTATACATTTAGTATTGCTTTAAGTGAATGGTATGAGGGTAAATTTTAAAAAATCTTCCAAAAATATTTTTCTGGTTTAAAAAGATGAATTATTTTACTTAATTTTTTTTGGTTTTACTGAAGTTGATTTCTTTTTATATTATATATATATATATATATAAATTATGATTGTTTATATTATCTGTCATGTTTCTTTACTTCTTCTAGGCCAGTATCACATTATCCTGAGTGCTGCACATTCTAGGAAACTTGATGTACCTCATTTTATCAATATGAGCATTCTGAGATATTGAATAATCCTACATTTAACAAGCATGCAAAGTAACCACTGTTTTCAAAATTTGGGGGATGGTGGTTTTTTGTTGTCATTCTTGTTTTTGTTTGTAATTCAGTCTAGGTTGGCCTTGTACACTTGAGTTTAAAGGACCCTCTATTTCTTCATCCTTTTAGTAACTCCATGAATTAAAGGCGTCCTCAATCACCACAGGCTACAACCAATTACCATTATTCATTAGACCAGAGAAATAAAATGGCTATACTGTAAAAAAAAAAAAAAAGAAACTATTCTGATTCACAAAATGGACTTCTGGAAGCTGGCAATCAAAATTACTTTCTTATCACAAACTACAACTGGAATTCTGGGAAATTTTTTCTTTATTTTCTACTATTTAGCCCTTTACCACAGACAATGCACATTAAAGCCCACAGATTTGATTCTGATGAACCTAATGACAGCCAATGTGATCATAATTCTCTCTATAGGTGTGCCCCAAACAATGGCAATTTGGGGATTGAAGGAGTTCTTTAATCATTTAGAATGTGACCTTGTATTGTACCTTCAGGGATGTGCACGAGGTGTGTCCATTTGCACCATCTGCCTTTTGAGTGTTTTCCAAACTCTGATCATCAGTCCCAAGAAATCTTTTTGGAAGTATTATAAAGTGAAAGCTTCCAAGTACATTGGCTGTTGCGTTTCCTTCCTCTGGGTCTTGAATGTGTTAATTAATTCCATTTCATTTCTGTATACGTTTATCAAAAAGAATAACAAAAATGTGACAAGAATTCGAGATTTTGGGTACTGTATTCTTATAGGGAGTGATGACATCACTGACTCACTTTATGCAGCAATGGTGGTGTGCCCTGAAGTCTTCTTTTCTGTGCTCATTGCCTTGGCAAGTGTCTCCAAGATTGTCATTTTGTGCAGACACAAGAAGAGGATTCAACACATCCGTAGCACTCGTGGTTCCAGCCAAATGTCCCCAGAGTCTAGAGCCACTCAAAACATCCTCACAGTGGTGTCTACTTTTCTGACCTTTTGTACTCTCACCTCCATCTTAAGAGGCTGTATAGCTCTTTTTCATAGTCACAATTGGTGGCTGATGAACATCAATCACCTCACTTCTCTGTGTTTTCCCACGTTTGCACCCTTCGTTCTTCTGAGTCACAACTCTATTGTATCTAGATTCAGTTTGGTCTGGATAAGAAAAAAGAATGTCTCATAATTTCCATATTGTCCAAATGCTTACTCACTCTTCACCCTAATAGGTCAATAAAGAATGTTAAAAGAGTTATGCCCTTTCTTTCTAAAATTGGTCAAATGTAGTCAAAGTATATTCACTTTGAAAGACCCCTTCCAGAAAAGGGATTATACAAGCCTAGCCCTAGGCCCTCAAACATAGAAATAACAGATGAGTTTTAATACACAGGCCTGGAACTAAAATAAGCCTTATGAGAAAGTTCAAGAAGTTCATATGAGTCCCAAGCTTTGTGGGACAAGCTGACCCAACATTTAGACAAAATAGCCCAGAAAAGAAAAGAAAATGCAGAAACTAGACTAAAATATGGGCATTGCTCCATGGGCCACCTGGCAGGGAAAAAGAAACAGTTCCTGACCCCCTGGGAGACCCGACCACCATGTGCTTTTTGCTAACTCATTGTTATGATTATAGCCAAAATAGGTAATGTACACGTATGTTTCATTTACTCCACCAATCACATCCCTGTAACCATGCATCTGCTTCTGTAAGCCTGCTTCTGCTCCCCAAAATACTATAAAAAGCCTACCCTGGCTCTGTTAGGCGCGCCAGTCTTCCGAATTGACTGGGACTCCCACAGATACCTGTGCTTCCTGGTCAATAAAAATCCTCTTGCAAATTGCAGCCTGTGGACTCGGACTGGTCATTGGGGCTTGAGGATCTCCCTCCTGAGGGAAGATTCTCGCTGAGAGTCTTACACTTGGGGGCTCGTCCGGGATCGGAGATCCTCTGCCTAGAGACCACCGACCACCCACCGGGAGGTAAGCTGGCCAGCATTTGTCTTGTCCTGTCTTGTCTTGCTTTGTGACTTGTTCTGTAAATGCTTAGTTACTTGGCTTGGGTCTAGACCGTTTGTCTTTGGGCAGGCCAGAGAAGGAGCTGACGAGCTCAGACTTCTCCCCCGCAGCCCTGGAAGACGTTCTAAGGGTGTTTGGAGCCCGATTTGTCAGGGCTCAGTCTGTATCAGAAGGATACGTAGTTTTGGTGGAGGGTGAGGGATCCGGACCCTCAGTGCGCCCCTCCGACTTTTTACTTTCAATTTTGCGCCATAGCCGCGTGGCGCGCTTGACTGTTGCTTGTTTGATTGTTAGGTGTGTTTGTCTTGTTTGCTCTCTAATTTACCTTGAAACTAACATGGGACAGTCTTTAACAACGCCGTTGAGTCTTACTCTCGACCACTGGAAGGACGTCAAGGACCGAGCAGATGAACAAGGGGTCGAAATTAAGAAGGGGAAGTGGCAGACCCTTTGCACTTCTGAGTGGCCCACTTTTGGAGCCGGATGGCCGGTGGACGGTACTTTTAACAAAAATGTTATTTTACAGGTCAAGGATCAGATCTTCCATAAAGGACTACATGGACATCTTGACCAGGTGCCTTACATTATCACCTGGGAAAGCCTTGCCTTTGAGCCCCCTTCTTGGGTGCAACCCTTTGTAGACTTAAGTTGGCCCCCTACTCCCTCAGCCCCACTTGCTCCTCTCTTAACCCCTTCCTCTCTCTTTCCTGTCCGGACCAAGACATCCAAACCTAAGCCGGTGCTTCCGGAAGATTCTAACTCTCCCCTTATAGATCTCTTATCTGAGGAGCCTCCTCCATACCCTGTATCTACCAGGTCAACTCAGGAGGCAGAAGCAAGATTGCCTGCCCTCCCAGAAGCTGAACCCCAGTCTGAGGCAGCATCCTCTCCAATAGCAGGGAGACTACGCCATAAGCGGGAAACAGCACCGGATTCGACCTCGCAGGCCTTTCCCCTTAGACAGGGAACGGGAGGGCAGACCCAGTATTGGCCTTTTTCCGCGGCCGATATTTACAATTGGAAGCAGCACAATCCCCCTTTTTCCAAGGACCCAGTGGCCCTTACTGAACTAATAGAATCTGTTTTACTTACACATCAGCCCACTTGGGATGATTGTCAGCAGCTTTTACAGGCTCTTTTGATTTCGGAGGAAAAACAGAGGGTGTTTCTGGAAGCCAGGAAGCATGTCCTGGGGGATGATGGGCATCCTACTCAGCTGCCTGATGCACTTGATGATGCATTTCCACTCACAAGGCCGAACTGGGACTTCAATACGGTTGACGGTAGGGGACACCTACACCTTTACCGCCAGTTGCTCTTAGCGGGTCTCCGAGGGGCTGCCCGGCGCCCAACCAATTTGGCTCAGGTGAAGCAGGTATTACAGGGGGCCGATGAGACCCCCTCAGCTTTCTTAGAAAGACTAAAAGAGGCCTATTGCATGTACACACCCTATGATCCAGATGACCCAGGGCAGATGACGAGTGTTTCTATGTCCTTCATCTGGCAGGCTGCGCCAGATATCAGGGCTAAGTTACAGAGGTTGGAGAACCTACAGGGTTATACGCTGCAGGACTTGCTTAAGGAAGCAGAAAGGATTTTTAATAAGAGAGAGACCCAGGAAGAGGAGGAGGAAAGATTACGTAGGGAGAAAGATGAGAGGGAGAGAAAGAGGAGCAAGGAGCTGAATCGGATTTTGGCCGCCGTAGTTCAGAGTCAGGGAAGGAAGGGAGACAGGAAGGGAAATCGAAAGGGGCTGAAGCTGGACAAGGATCAGTGCGCCTACTGCAAGGAGAAAGGACATTGGGCCCGAGACTGCCCTAAGAACCCTAAGAACTCCCGTGGACCCCGGAAGAAGCCAGAGACCTCCCTTTTGACCCTAGATGAAGATTAGGGAGGTCAGGGCCAGGAGCCCCCCCCTGAGCCCAGGATAACTCTTGAAGTTGGGGGGCAGCCCGTTACCTTTCTAGTGGACACCGGAGCTCAACATTCAGTCCTCACCCAGGCTCATGGACAGCTCAGTGACCGAACAGCCTGGGTGCAAGGAGCCACTGGTGGCAAGATATATCGATGGACAAGAGACCGCTGGGTTCAGCTGGCTACTGGTAAGGTGACTCATTCTTTCCTACATGTTCCGGATTGTCCATACCCTCTACTGGGCCGTGACTTGCTTGCTAAACTAAAAGCACAAATTCATTTTGAAGAAGGAGGGGCCCGGATAACTGGTCCCCAGGGAACCCCTCTCCAAGTTCTAACCCTTCAATTAGAGGACGAATATAGACTATATGAACCGGGACATGACAAGCCACAAACTACAGAAATAGACTCTTGGGTCACAAAGTTCCCACTAGCATGGGCAGAGACTGGGGGAATGGGACTAGCGCTTCAGCAGCCTCCTTTGATTATTCAACTAAAGGCCACTGCAGTTCCAGTTTCTATAAAGCAGTATCCCATGTCACAGGAGGCCTACCAGGGAATAAGACCACATATTAGAAGGCTTCTAGACCAGGGCATTTTAGTCCCTTGCCGGAATACGCCCCTGTTACCTGTCAAAAAGCCGGGAACTGGAGATTACAGGCCAGTACAAGATTTAAGGGAGGTCAATAAAAGGGTAGAAGACATCCATCCGACTGTCCCAAACCCTTACAACTTACTCAGTACTCTGCCCCCCACACATACTTGGTATACAGTTTTGGACCTGAAAGATGCTTTCTTTTGTCTTCGGCTCAGCCCGGAAAGCCAACCTTTATTTGCTTTTGAATGGAAAGATCCGGATTTGGGACTTTCGGGTCAATTGACTTGTACTAGATTGCCCCAGGGATTTAAAAATAGTCCCACTCTGTTTGATGAAGCTTTACATCGGGATTTGGCTGATTTTCGAGTCCAGTACCCTTCTCTTATACTCCTGCAATACGTTGATGACCTGCTTTTGGCAGGTGCCACTGAGAGGGCCTGCCATTTGGGGACAGAATCCCTCCTACAGACTCTGGGGCACCTAGGCTATCGGGCCTCAGCAAAAAAGGCCCAAATATGTCAAACTCAAGTCACTTATCTGGGATATCAGCTGAAAGATGGACAGAGGTGGTTAACCTCAGCTCGAAAACAGACTGTGGTTGGCATCCCGGTTCCAAAAAGCCCCCGTCAGCTGAGGGAGTTTTTAGGCACGGCAGGATTCTGCCGCCTCTGGATCCCGGGTTACGCCGAGATGGCTGCTCCCCTATACCCGCTTACTAAACAAGGGACGCTGTTCCAATGGGGGTCACAACAACAAGAGGCTTTTGACAACATCAAGCGTGCCTTATTGTCCTCCCCTGCCCTTGGCCTCCCAGATGTTACCAAGCCTTTCGAGCTGTTTGTAGATGAAAAGAAAGCCTATGCAAAAGGAGTTCTTACACAAAGACTAGGGCCCTGGAAGGGGCCAGTGGCCTATTAATCAAAGAAGTTAGACCCCGTTGCTTCAGGATGGCCACCTTGCCTGAGGATGGTAGCAGCAATTGCACTCCTGACTAAGGATGCTAATAAACTGACCCTAGGACAGCCTCTGACTATTTTGGCACCTCATGCGGTAGAGGCCCTGATAAAACAACCTCCTGACCGATGGCTCTCTAATTCCCGCATAACTCATTACCAAGCTATGTTGTTAAACACGGAGAAGGTCCAGTTTGGCCCGGTGGTGGCTTTGAATCCGGCTACCCTACTCCCCTTACCGGAAGGAGCTGAACCACATGACTGCCTACAGATTTTAGCAGAAACACATGGAACCAGACCAGATCTAATGGATCAGCCTCTTCCGAATGCTGACCACACCTGGTATACGGATGGCTGCAGTTATGTTGCGGATGGGGAGCGGAGGGCCGGAGCTGCCATCACCACCAAAGATGAGGTAATCTGGGCAAGTGCCTTACCTGCAGGCACCTCCGCTCAACGAGCCGAGCTCATTGCCTTGACACAGGCTCTTAAGATGGCAGAAGGTAAGAGACTAAATGTATACACTGACAGCCGTTATGCATTTGCTACTGCACATATTCATGGTGAAATCTACCGAAGACAGGGATTACTTACATCAGAAGGAAAAGAGATCAAAAATAAGGCTGAGATCTTAGCTCTCTTAAGGGCTCTATTCCTACCAAAAGGACTGAGTATCATACATTGTCCAGGACACCAGAAAGGACAGAGTCCAGAAGCTCGGGGAAACCAGTTGGCAGATGCTTCGGCTCGAAAGGCTGCAGAGAAAGGACAGATCCTGACTCTGATCAGTGCAGATAACCATGAGCAAGTTTCCCCATGGCCATATGATTCAGAGGACATAGACCTCCTAAAGAAAATGGGGGCCATATACTCTCCTCAACTAAAAAGATGGGTCTATAATGAAAAGATTGTCATGCCTACAAAATTGACTTTTGAATTAATATCTTATTTACATAAGCTAACCCACCTGGGAATCAAGAAAATGAGAACTCTCCTGGAGCGAGAAGAAATAGGTCTTTATCTTTTGGGACAGGGTCAGGCCTTGCGAGAAGTGACTGAAAACTGTAAAGCTTGTGCCCAAGTGAACCCAGGGAAAGTGAAAAATGGTATTGGGACTCGTCCCAGGGGGCATCGTCCTGGCATCCACTGGGAGATTGATTTTACTGAAATCAGACCAGGCATGTATGTTTACAGATACCTGCTGGTGTTTGTGGATACATTTTCAGGATGGGTCGAGGCCTTTCCCACCAAACATGAGACTGCAAAGATAGTCACCAAGAAATTTCTTGAAGAGATTTTTCCCAGGTATGGTATGCCTCAAGTCCTGGGATCGGACAACAGGCCCGCTTTCGTTTCCCGGGTAAGTCAGTTGGTGGCCAAATTACTGGGGATTGATTGGAAACTACATTGTGCATACAGACCCCAGAGTTCAGGACAGGTAGAGCGTATGAATAGAACAATTAAGGAGACTTTATCCAAACTTACGCTTGCAACTGGCAGAAAGGATTGGGTTTCCCTCCTCCCCTTAGTTCTTTACAGGGCCCAGAACACGCCGGGCTCTCATGGGTTGACTCCTTTTGAGATAGTGTATGGGGCACCACCCCCATTTATTGATTTCTTTAATTCCAATATTGCTAATCTTGCTAATAGCCCTTCCCTGGAAACCCATCTACAAGCTTTGTAGCTCGTGCAGAGAGACATCTGGAGACCTCTAGCTGCTGCATACCGGGACAGACTTGATCAGCCGACAGTGCCACACCCGTTCCAGGTGGGGGACCTCGTATGGGTACGCAGACACCAGATTAAGAATCTTGAGCCCCAGTGGAAAGGACCCTACACTGTCCTCCTGACGACACCAACCGCCCTGAAGGTGGACGGAATTGCTGCGTGGATCCACTCTTCACACGTCAAGGCAGCCCAACCGGAGGAAGCCACCGCACAGCAGACATGGAGAGCCCAATGCACCCGGAACCCCTTAAAGCTGCGACTCACACGCGTACACTCCTGACACTAATCACCCTGAGCATGTGCTGGAGGGAGGGGGTTGCTGGACAACCAAGCCCTCACCAGGTTGTCAACCTTTTCTGGGTTATAGGCAACCTGGAGACAGGGTGGACACAGGTGTTAGCCAACGGTGCTCATTCCCCAGGCACCTGGTGGCCTACTCTAACCTTTGATTTATGTCAGTTGGCTAAAGATTCATGGGGACGTACTGCGAAATCTCCCTGCAATTCTTACCCCCCTTGCTGGCGTTCTAGTTGGTATGTCTGTCCGGGAGGAAAAAGGACCGCCCAATGTGGGGGGCCAGAAACCTTTTACTGTGCTAAATGGGGATGTGAGACTCATACTAATGGACCCTGGAAAGCCAAAGGGGGAGATCTCGTGACTTTTACTGGCTTAGCTGGGGAATCTAACATCCAAATGAGGTTCACTGAGGCAGGAAAGAAACATGATTGGAAATCTGGGGTACAGTGGGGTCTCCGCCTCAATACCCCTGGGCAGACCCATCCGGGCCTGTTGTTTTCTCTCCAACTGGTTCGAGAGCGGATTGCCCCGGCCGTAGGACCTAACCTAGTCCTAAAGGATCAAAGAACCCCCTTACTTCCGGCTCCAGCCCATTTGCCTAGATTCACTCAAACCTCTCTAGTGACCCACTCCTTCACAAGTAGACATTCTGCCGCTCCGACCACTCATGCACCAGGTACAGGAGATCGGCTACTTAATCTAGTAAAGGGTGCATATCTAACTCTCAATTATTCAGATCCATTTAGAACTCAAGAATGCTGGCTATGTCTAGTCTCCAGCCCACCTTACTATGAAGGAGTAGCAGTTTTAGGCAATTACACCAACCAGACTACAGCCCCGGAGAGCTGTTCTGCTAGTCTCAACCATAGATTGACACTGCCCGAGGTCACAGGACAGGGGCTCTGTATAGGAACCGTGCCACCCACTCATCAGGCACTCTGCAATGTCACAAGAAAAGCTCCCACTGGGAAATATTATTTGGCTGCCCCACCAGGCACTTATTGGGCCTGCAATACTGGACTAACTTCGTGCATTTCAGCCATTATTTTAAATCAAACATCTGATTACTGTGTATTGACAGAGATTTGGCCCAAAGTCATCTATCATGAGCCTGAGTATGTGTATTCTTATTTTGAGGAACATCCACGGATTAAGAGAGAGCCCATCACTCTGACTTTAGCCCTGTTGATAGGATGAATTACCTTTGGAGGAGTAGCTGCAGGTATAGGGACAGGAACGACTGCCCTTATAGAGACAGGCCACTTCCGTCAATTGCAAGCAGCTATGAATGCAGATTTGAAAGCAATCGAAGAATCTATAAGTGCTTTAGAAAAGTCTTTGACATCTCTGTCAGAGGTGGTCCTACAGAACAGAAGGGGGCTTGATATGATGTTTCTCCGAGAGGGTGGGTTATGCGCTGCACTAAAAGAAGAATGCTGCTTTTATGCTGACCATACTGGGATAGTAAAGGACAATATGGCCAAACTCCGTGAGTGCTTGGCACATAGGCAAAAGATGTCTGAGTCCCAGCAGGGATGGTTTGAAGGGTGGTTTAATCAATCCCCATGGTTTGCTACCCTGCTATCAACTTTGATGGGACCTTTAATAATCCTTCTCCTGATTCTCCTATTTGGACCCTGCATCCTAAACAAATTAGTACAATTCATAAAAGATAGGCTTTCAGTTATTCAAACTTTTGTGTTAAGACAACAGTATCAATTAGTAGAACAACAACCAACTGAAGTACCTTAAATAACTCAATAAATGAGTGAAAGATTCCACTCAAGGACAAAAAGAAAATGGGGGAATGAAAGACCCCTTCCAGAAAAGGGATTATACAAGCCTAGCCCTAGGCCCTCAAACATAGAAATAACAGATGAGTTTTAATACACAGGCCTGGAACTAAAATAAGCCTTATGAGAAAGTTCAAGAAGTTCATATGAGTCCCAAGCTTTGTGGGACAAGCTGACCCAACATTTAGACAAAATAGCCCAGAAAAGAAAATGCAGAAACTAGACTAAAATATGGGCATTGCTCCATGGGCCACCTGGCAGGGAAAAAGAAACAGTCCCTGACCCCCTGGGAGACCCGACCACCATGTGCTTTTTGCTAACTCATTGTTATGATTATAGCCAAAATAGGTAATGTACACGTATGTTTCATTTACTCCACCAATCACATCCCTGTAACCATGCATCTGCTTCTGTAAGCCTGCTTCTGCTCCCCAAAATACTATAAAAAGCCTACCCTGGCTCTGTTAGGCGCGCCAGTCTTCCGAATTGACTGGGACTCCCACAGATACCTGTGCTTCCTGATCAATAAAAATCCTCTTGCAAATTGCAGCCTGTGGACTCGGACTGATCATTGGGGCTTGAGGATCTCCCTCCTGAGGGAAGATTCTCGCTGAGAGTCTTACAACTTGTACCACCTACTCCTTGAGTATCTTTTAATCAATGGCTATCAGTACCCTTAAATCCTTTTAGGAGTATCATAAAGACAAACCTATAAAGAACATTAATTGTTTAATTTCCCTCCTCTCGGTCTTGCACATGTAGATCAATTTCATTTTCTTTGTGTACACATTTATCAAAAGGAATAGCAAATCATGTTACAAGAACATGAGCTTTTGGATAGTGTTCCCTTATAGGTACTGATGACATGAGTTGACTCATTCTGTACTATATTTAGCTCATTGTACTCTTCAAGTTTCAGATACTACAGATTTTCAGTTTTATAGTTTTATAGTACAGATGATGTGCATAGAAGTAAACCAACTGTCTATAAAACTTGTGGCTTTCATACTATCAAATTTTCTTAATTACCGTACTGCTGCACAGACATCTGGTGGACACTGCATTATAACTGCAACGCCAGCCAAATCATCATTGGCCGTAAATTCATGTGGTCCTTATCTCAGGATAGCTATTCTAGCCTACACCAGTACTAATTCTCAGGACAATTATTTGTACTTTCTCCAGAAGCAATACTACCTGGTTGTTCTTATCTTATAGCAACAGTCCTCCACAAATTCTGGAAAGATAGCATCAACCCTAGTCAATCACTGAAAAATGTCAATTCATATCTTCCATCCTGTGACAAAACTGATGGAAAATTAGTGATTTTTTTGAAGTTGTCTTGCCTTTGTTTGTTAGTATACTTTTCTTTTTTGGGGGGGGGTCTTTTTTTTTTTTTTTTTGGAGCTGGGGACCGAACCCAGAGCCTTGCGCTTCCTAGGCAAGTGCTCTACCACTGAGCTAAATCCCCAACCCCGTTAGTATACTTTTCTTCTTTGCCCTGTTATTAAACATATATTTTTCTCATACAAAATAATCTGAATACAGCTTCTTCTTTCTCTATACTTATTCCAGTTTTTCCCTACCTCTTTTTCCATCTGGATTCACTACCTTTCTATCTCTCATTAGAAATGAACAGGCTTCTGTGAGAAACTACAAAGCATAGCAACACAAAATAAGGTAATATAAAACAAAACCTATCATAATGAAGTTAGACAGGATAAGCTAGCACAGAAACAAAAGTTCCTCAAGAGAAGGTACAAGAATCAAAGCCATATTTCCACATTCACGAGTCCCACTAAATGCATGAAAGTAAAGTTATAGTATATATGCGGAGGACCTTCACCAGAATAAGTAGGCCCTGCGATTGTTGATTCAGTCTCAGTGAATTCATCTGAGCTTTTTTTTTTAATTTTTTAATTTTTTGAATGAATAAATAATTTTTATTGGATTTTTTAAAATATTTCTTATTAGATATATTTCTTTACTTACATTTCAAATGTTTTTCCCCTTCCCGGTTTCCTGTCCATAAATCCTCATTCCCTCCTCTCCCCCTCCCCAATACAGGTACTCCCCCTATACATCCCCCTTAATGCCCCCCATATTCCCCTGCACTGGGGGTCCAACCTTGGCAGAACCAAGGGCTTCCCCTTCCCCTGGTGCCCCTACATGCCTATTCTCTGCTACACATGCAGTTGGAGCCCTGGGTCAGTCCATGCATAGTCTTTCAGTAGTGGTTTAGTCTCTGGAAGCTCTGGTTGGTTGGCATTGTTGCTTTCATGGGGTTGCAAGCTCCTTCAACTTTTTTAATACTTCCTCTGATTCCCCCTAAGGCTGTCCTATTCTCAGTTCGGTGGTTGGCTGCTAGCATTGACCTCTGCATTGGACATGCTCAGGAGCCATTGTCTCCTGATATCCTCTGTCTCCTCCATCTCCCTCTTCTTGCAGTCTCTTCTGCTGGGATTCCTGACCTTTGAGCAGAGAGATTTGAAAGAGAAATCTCATATACAACTGAATATTGTAAGTCTCTCTCTCCCTCTCTCCCTCTCTCCCTCTCTCCCTTTCTCCCTCTCTCCCTTTCTCCCTCTCTCCCTTTCTCCCTCTCTCTGTTTCTCTCTCTCTCTCTCTCTCTCTCTCTCTCTCTCTCTCTCTCTCTCTGTTTCTCTCTCTCTCTGTTTCTCTCTCTCTCTCTCTCTCTCTCTGTGTGTGTGTGTGTGTGTGTGTGTGTGTGTGTGTGTGTGTGTGCTTGTGCATGTGCATGTGTGTCTACTGTCTGGCCACAGTTCTCTAAATTTGTTCCCATCTACATCAAGAGGAAGCCTCTCTGATCATGCAGAAATAAGGCACTGATCTATGAGTATAGCAGAAACCATTAGGTGCCACTTTTATTCCTGAAGATCAATATTATTTGAAATCACCCTACATCCCTGGGTTATGCAGACTCTGGGTTTTGGTCTATCATGCAATATCAGGTATAGATTCTAAATCATGGGGTTAGATTTCAAATCAGATATTAACAACTTACACCTACAAGGTTTGTATTACCATTGCCCTAGCACATTTTGCAAATAAATAGATCATAGTTTTTGTGCCAGGGTTGATCTTTACTTTTCTCTTTTTTTTACCCTACAGAATAACTTTTGGTGTCATACAAACCACTTTGACCTCTCAATATTCAGTGATATGTGTGTGTGTGTGTGTATGTGTGTGTGTGTGTGTGTGTGTGTGTGTGTGTGTGTGTGTGTGTGTGTTGGCTACAGCACTGGGTTCTTTTGTCCTTTTGTGGAGAGTAATCTATTGCCTCACAATGACCTTGGATATTTGATTTCCATGCGGTGGTTTGGCCAACTGCTCAATTGGATGAAACCCAGTAAGAGAACTGGGTATTTTGTTTGGGGCATGGGATAGATAGTTGGATTTCCTTCTTCCTTATTATTTGCAGGCTTAATTAAGTTTGCATTTGGATATAGCAAGTTTCCACTGAATTACATTTCCATACTAGTCATCAAAGTGCCTTCAATTCTAGCTGTCTCTCCTTTCATTTCCTCCTTCAAAGCCATCTCCCCACCTACTACCCAACTGATCCTCCTATTCATGTCTTTTCCCTTTCCCTGGATCCAGTCCACCCATTAACTCTATTCTATTTCATTTTTCCAAGGATGTTAGCCTTTCCTACTTCTTTCCTCTATTCCCAACCCCTCTGTTTTTATCGATTATAGCTTAGAAATTATTTACTTAAAACTCATACCCAGGTATATGTTAATATGTACCAGATTTACCCTTTTTGATCTGAGTTACCTCATTTGGGATATTTTCTATTTCACCATTTGCCTGAAAATTTCATGATCTCCTTGTTCAAGAGTTGAGTGTTACTCTTTTGTGCATATATATGACATTTTCTTCATCACATTCCTGTTGAGGGACATTTAAGTTATTTTTCTGACTATTATGGATAGAGTATCAATGAACATATTTTATCAAGTGTCTCTGTGTTAGGATGAAGCATTCTTTGGCAATATGCCCTAGATTCATACAGCTGGATCGTGAGGTAAATTGATTCACTGAGGCATATTTGTCATTGATACCAATCTCAATTTATTTTTCATTTTTATATAGCAGAGCTACTAAATCTAGTAAGTTAATTTTGTGTCTATCTATTGGAAGATAATTTTATCAGTTATACGAATGCCTGGTAACATTTTAGGGAAGTTCTTTTGCTTATTATTATGTTTTCTGAAAATAACAATATTTTTATTTTTTCCTTTTAAATTGTACCCCCTTAATTTCTGTCAGTTGTCTTTTTGCTGAAGCTGAGCATGAGCAGTAGTAGATATGCCAACTATAAACATCCTTGCTTTGTTCCTGATTTTCATGGGCTTGCTTTGTGGGGTTTTTTTCATTTATGTTAATGTTATTATGATCTTACTGTTCACTGCCTTTGATATACTTTTCTACAATCCTTGTATCTTAATCCTTCCAGGATTTTTATTTTACTATCAAAGGGTTTTGAATTTTGTCAAAGGCCTTTCCTGCTTCTAATGAGATGACCATGTGTTTTCTATATCCTTTCATTTGTTGATATGGTGGATTACATTTATTGATTTTGACATAATAAGCCATACCTGCATCTATGGAATGGAACCAAATTGATCAAGGTGATCATCCTTTTGGTATTTAAAACATTTTATAGGGAATCTTTGCATCTAGGCTATAAGGGAAACTGCTTTGTAATTCTCTTTCTTTGCTAGGTCTTTGTAACATCTAGATATCAGGGTAGTTGGCTGTATAAAATGAACTGAGCAATATTCATTTTCTTTTATTCATTTGACTAATTGAGGATTATTCTTATTAACTATTCTTTTGAAGCCTGGTAGAATTCTGTGATAAAATTGTCTGTTGTTTTGTTGTTGTTGTTGTTGTTTTTTCTTTGTTTGTAAGGTTGGAAGATATTTAAATTCTGCTTATATTTCATTATGGTTTATTGATGTGTTGCTGTGTTTGTTTTGTTGTTTATCTTTTGGATTTTTGTTTTTTGATCTCATCCTGATTTAAATTTACTAAGTGGTATATATTGAGAAAATTATCTGTAGTGCCATATTGGATTTGGGCCTGGCCGCTTTGTAACTGCATGGCCATAGTAAAAGTCATGGGATTGTTGGACAGAGGCCTCTCCCATGTATTTACGGCACAGGAAGAAAAGACCAAGTAGTAAACACCCGGTGTCTCCACGGCTTGACCTCTGCTGAGCCCGGCTGATGCACGTGGAACTGACACACCTGGACCACACCTGGGTGGTGGTCAATTTACTTCTGCCTTTTGCTTCCTCAGCCTTTATCCTTGAGATTTAGGCTGGTCTTCTCGGATTTTTCCCTAATTAATTCAGGTCTCCTAGTCCTTTTGTTACAGAAGTCATAAGCCAGGTAGTCAGGAGCCAGGGTTTCCCACTGTGCTTCCCCGTTATTTTCTACCTGGAGACTTGGGTATATAAGTGGTGAATAAAGCCACAGGAGTCTCTCACTCTTCTTCCTCACTCTCACTCTTCCTTCCGCTCTTCCTCTCTCTCTCTCTCTCTCTCTCTCTCTCTCTCTCTCTCTCTCTCTCTTCCTTTCTTCCTCTCCTGGCTTGACATGATAACCTGTGTCTGTGTGTGTGTGTGTGTTTCTTTCATCCTGTAGGCTTTCGCCCGATTCTCGGTACTGTGTCGGTGCTGGCGCCGACAATTATCCATTTCTTTTAGATTCTCCCACTAGGTACAGTACAGGTTTCCAAATTATGTCCTTATGATTCTCTGGATCACTCAAACTCTATTATGATCCCTTGTAATTTCTAATTTTGTTAATATGGATATTCTCTTTTTGTTCAATGGATAAGATTTTGTGAATTTATTGATTTTTTTAAAATATTTATTTTAGTTAAATGAGTACACTTTTGTATCTTCCAACACACTAGAAGAGTGTATCAGATCCAAATATAGACAGTGGTGAGCCACCAGAAAGTGGCTAGGAATTGAACACATGACCTCTGGAAGAGCAATCAGTGCTCTTAACCACTGAGCCATCTCTCCAGTACTTATTGGTTTTTCTTAAGGCATCAAGGAATCAACATACTTTGTTTATTGATTTTTTTCTTGTGTCGTTGTTTTGTTGTTGTTGTTGTTATTTCTATTTTATTGTTTCAGCCCTGAAGTTCATTATTTCTTGCTGTCTAGTCCTTTTAAGTATGATTGTTTTACTTTTTATTTATTTATTTTTTTTTTTTTAGATTTTCATATGTGCAGTCTGGTAGGCTACTGTTCTCTGCTTCTGGTGAAATAAGTTGATTCAAGGCATATTAAATTACAGGTTTATTGGGAAGCTGCACTTTGGTTAGTTCACTGGACCCAAAAGTTTAGGTAAGGGGAGTCACCAGCTAAAGAGAGAAAGATAAAGGGGAGTCACCACATGGAGAGAGAAAGATAGAAAGAGAAAAAGAATAAAAGAAAAAAGGTACACAGTAGCAGAAAGAGGAGAAAAGGAGAGTAAAGGAACTAGAGACTTGGATTATACAGTTAAGACCTCTTGGGGAGGGGTTGGGGATTTAGCTCAGTGGTAGAGTGCTTGCCTAGCAAGCACAAGGCCCTGGGTTCGGTCCCCAGCTCTGTAAAAAAGAAAAAAGAAAAAAAAAAGACCTCTTGGGGAAATGTCAGCCCACCCCTTGGGCTAGAATGTCCAAAGTTAGACTCAGGCTATACCAAGTAGGGACTAAGGGATACTGAGAGATCCTTGCTTAGAGGTGTAAAATATGGAACTCATTCACTTCTACCCCATCTCTAGCCCTTTGTGGACTATGAATGCATAAGCAAGACCTTAATTATCCATGACAAATCCTGCTGACACTGGGACCCAGTTGAGATTTAACTGATTACCAAGATGCACTTCTTAGTTATAGTAGCTTTTTAAAGACTAGAACTGAAAGGAAAATTATACAGATTTGAGGTTTAAAAATATGAAGTTAAAAGAATAAGTTTTAAATTTAGACTCAGGGCTAAACACTGTGAAAAGCAAGTCCAGGCAGCCCCGCCCTGCCGCTAGGACTAACAGACCATAAAGATAAAGAAAAGGAATGCAGGAACCAGCCCGAGTTATCAGGACTGACTCAAATCATCTGGCAGAAGGGCACCTCCCCCAGCTTACTCAGAGTCACACCTTAACCAGATGTCCTTCAAACCCTGATACTCCCCTAGCTCCTAAAATCTTGTACGCTCCAGTCAATACGTACTTTCCTGCTGTACTGTAATCTCACTGCCATGTTTAAATGAGCCAATCACTTATAGCCGCGCCAGAAATTAGCCAATCATGTGTAACCTCGCGAATGCCCCTAACCTCCCCTATATAAACCCCTGACTTTTGAGCTTCGGGGTCGATTCCTCTGTCTCCTGTGTGGGATACGTATCGACCCGGGATCCCACTAATAGGGATCTCGTTAATAAAGTTACCTCCTGCTGTTACATCAAGAATGGCTACTCGTGATTCCTGGGGGCACCCCACCCCGCGATCGGAGTGAGAGACGCGGCTCCTCGTTTTAGGGGTACGCTCTTTCAGAACCAAAAATTGTATGTGAATTTAAAACTATCTTCTGGAGACATTTGTTGCTGGTCTGCTATGCCCATAATTAATAAAGAGGTGAAGCCATAACTTCACTTTCTTTATCCCAATTCCAAATAAACAAGCAGTTATGTGTCATTCATGTTTTATGGACATTTTTCTCCTGTCAGCATGATGGGAAAATTAAAATGAGCAGGCTCATTTCTCACTATCATCTCTGAAATGTGTGATTTCTATAAAAATATGACTTGCACACGAATAAAGCCTATTTAATCCTAAACTAAGATCAAATCCCAGCCTGGAGAGTGGAGTTGGGTATGAAAGTCCATTAATATCTGTTGAATTGTAAGTGTTAGCTGCTGGAAGGGTCAATTTTCTTTAAGAATTACCTGCGGCCATACTCCAGTAAAAGACCAAGAATGCCTGTATTACACATATTGGTATTGATGAGAGAGCTAGGGATGACACAAGGTCAAGTAGGAAGAAATGCAGGATGATTCTGGGAAAAGTTAAGAGGGAAGGAGGTTAAATATGATTAAAATACATGGTATAGATTCTCAAGGAAAGAATAAAAATATAAAAATGAACTTTTTAAATGCTTCATCCAGAAACAGGAGACAAAAACTCTAAGCTCGATTTCTAGTAGGACTAAAAATCAAGTTAGATCAGCCTTGCTCATGATCTCAGTACTGCCCTTATCTTTCCAAGGCAAGATAAGCTAAAGGTTAGAGAGAATACCCAGCAGTTAAGGTCACATATTGCTCTTGTAGAACACAAGGTCACTTCTAAACACCTTGAACAGATAATACATAACTGCCTTAATTTTCAACTCCAAGAGATCAGAGGTCAACTTTTAGGCATTGCAAGTATTTATTCTAATGCACACACACACACACACACACACACACACACACACACACACACACACAAACATACACCAAAAAAAAAACTATGTTGCATTAATATTTGAAATGAGAATTCAGAAGATTTGAATAATGTCTAAGCTATTCTTTAATAAAAAATATATAAAACAACAAGAGTTTCCATTATCTGAGTGTCCAATCTCAGCCCTCTGCAAAGGGCATCTCATGCATAGTCTATTAAAACTTTCTGAACAAACTATTAGGGTAACATTATTGCCTGAACCTACAATATTACTCCACTAACCAAGCAAAAGGCAGAATTCCTGTTAAAAGTTTCCAAAGCACTATTTCAAATACTTAAGACTTTATTGGGTGCTTAAGAAACCAGTATTACAGAGCAATAGTGATAAAAAAAAAAACTGTATGGTATTTGTACAGAGACAGGCAGGTAGATCAATGGAATAGAGTTGAAGACCCAGAAATGAACACACACACCTATGGTAACTTGATCTTTGACAAAGGAGCTAAAACCATCCAATGGAAAAAAGAAAGCATTTTCAACAAATGGTACTGGTTCAACTGGAGGTTAGCATGTAGAATAATACAAATTGATCAGTTCTTGTCACATTGTACAAAGCTTAAGTCCAAGTAGATCAAGAGCCTCCACTTCAAACCAGACACACTCAAACTAATAGAAGAAAAAGTGGGGAAGAGTCTTGATTACATGGACAGTGTGGAACATTTCCTGAACAAAAACCCAGTGGCTTTTGCTTTAAGACCAAGAATTGGAAAGTGGGACCCCATAAAACTGCAAAGCCTCTATAAGGTAAAGGACACTGTCATTAGGACAGAACAACAACCAACAGATTTGGAAAAGATCTTTACAAATCCCACATCTAATAGAGGGTTAATATCACAAATATACAAAATCTCAATAAGGTAGACTCCAGAGAGCCAAATAACACTATTAAAAATGGGGTACAGAGCTACACAAAGAGTTATCAGCTGAGGAATAGTAAATGGTTGAAAAGTACCTAAATAAATGCTCAACATCCTTAGTCATCGGGGAAATGCAAATCAAAACAACCCTGAGATTCCAGCTCACACCAGTTAGAATGTCTAAGATCAAAAACTCAGGTGGCAACAGATGCTGGTGAGGATGTGGAGAAAAAGGAACACTCCTTCATAGTTGTTGGAATTGCAAACAGGTACAATCACTCTGGAAATCAGTCTGCAGGTTCCTCAGACAATTGGACATTGCATTACCTGAGGATCCAGCTATACCTCTCCTGGCCATATACCCAAAAGTTGCTCCAACATACAACATACTATGCACATAGCAGCCTTATTTATAATAACCAGAAGCTGGAAAGAACAGAGGAATGGATAGGAATAGTTGTAGTATTTTACTTCAAATAATAAGAAAAAAATTGATACAGAACAAAAAGAGACAGGAAGCAGTGTGTGTGTGTTGGAGGTTCTGTAGTTTCTGTATGACTGTGATTGTATGTGTGTGGTACACATGTATGAGAACAGTTATACAAAGGGCTAGGATCAGACAGTCAGATTTTGGAAAAGAATTATCCTTTTGTGCGTGAACAAAAAATAAATTGTCAAGCCCTTTCCAAGTCTTCTATGCAGAAACCTAAGACTTAGATGGAATCAGTGGAATCCTATCACCATTTTGAGTGTTGACATGAAACTAAAGTTGACCACAGTTGGGGTGTAAAATTCATAGCATAGAGACAGCAAAGGAAAAGTTCCAATGAAGCTCAAATAAAGTTCTTATGAAAAGCTCTCAGGGAGAACTTTCCCTCGGGATGGAGACCCTCCAACTCCAAAGACCAGACCGAGACACCACAGGATGCAATCAGCAAGAGGATTTGGTTTATTGTCGGGATACACAGGCACAGGCACCTGCGGGCACTTCAGTCACTCGGGGGACTGGCGCGCCCCACGGAACCAGGGATGGGCTTTTTATAGGATTTTGGGGAGCAGAAGCAAGCATACAGAAGCAGATGCATGGTTACAGGGATATAATTGGTGGATTCTAATGTGGCAAGGGTTCAGCCCGGGGGCGAGTTTCCTAGCTACCTTCTTGGAACATAAGGGCTGACTCGGCCCCCCACCAGGGTGTGGGACCTCTCCCGGGGCTTTTCTCATTGTCAGGTGCTCAACCACAGTCGTCCTGTTGCCAGGCCTTCAACCAAACATATCTTGCTTGGCAGCCACTGTGTACTCAGTGTTCTAACCTTTCCCTGAACCAGTCATCTTAAGTACAGCCTTGCAAAATGGCGTTACTGCTGCTAAGCTGGGGTCTTTCACTTACAGCACAAGTAGAAGGACCTGAGCTCAGCATCCTCATAAAATCTGTTGACTGTAATCTTTTATGTCTGTAACCTGCTGACCAGGGAGCCAGGTGGAGCTGGAGGTTCCCTTAAAGTTAAAGGGAACCAGTCTGTGAATGGCAGGTTCATTGTGAGAAAATGTCTCAAAAATATAAGGTAGAAAATAATTGAAGACTCCTAATATTGACTTCTGGCAAGTACACACATGCACACTTGCAAGTGCATGTGCATGTGTACACACCCATACACACACACACACACACACACACACACACACACAAGTATATCAACAAACTAAAATTGTGCTTTAATTTGTTATTTTTGGGGGCAGTTTGCCTGCATGAATGTACTGATTTAGAAGCCAGAAGAGGGTAGGAGATGCACTGGACAGAAGTTACAGATAATTGTAAGCTGCAGTGTGGGGAAATAATCCTGGGTCCTCTACAAGTGTAGCCAGTACTCTCAATGACCGAGCAATCTCTCCAGTCTCCAAATCAGTTTTGTTTGTTTTGTTTTGTTTTGTTTTGCTTTGCTTTGTTTTGGTATTTTATGTAAGACTCTGTAATGTATGTAACATTCCATGTATGTATGTAAGATGTATGAGCACAACATCTCATAGCATGAATATATTACAATATTAGAGGACACATCATCATCTCCTGAATTTGGCCTTAGAAAAATTATGGAGGGAAAATGAGAAGTTAGAAAGCACAAAAGGAAGGGGGAGGATCTAGAGAAGTGGCTCTTCAGTTAAGAATATTTGCTGCTCTCTCAGAGGAGACAGCACCCAACATGGCAGCTCACAACTGCTATAACACTAATTCTAAGGGATCCAGTGACTTCTGACACCCACAGCTGCAGACACAGAAACTCACACAGGCTCACACACAGGTTAAAAATAAAAATTTTAAATCACCAAAGAATAGTGAATTAATGTTTTTTAATTTTTTTTACAACTTTCTATAGCAAATTTCAAAGCAAATTATTGGCTTTGATAATAAATCTCAGGCATTTCTGGTGTCTGAGGAAAAAATAAATGCTTCTTGAGCAGTGTGCATGCAGAAGTAGAAAACAAGGGTGGACATTCTGATGTAGGAACCATGGGTATATTCTGACCTCAAACTTTTTCCAAAAGAAAGAGAGGAGGATCTTTATTTCTTTCCATTGTAATAATAATAATAATAATAATAATAATAATAATAATAACAACAACAATAACAAAAATAACAGTTCACTAACATTCCAATGAGAAATGATTTCTTTGTACCTCATTTGGAAATGTTTTGAGAGCAGATGTGGCTTTATATTTGCATTACCATTTTAGACAGACCATAAAATGGTATTCTTGCTAAAATGACTGCATATAATGAATGATTTTTCCAAACTGTTTTTTATGAACTTTTTTCTTTTATTGGATCTTTTTTAAATTTATATTTCAAATGTTATTCCTTTACCGGTTTCCTGGACATAAGTCGCCTATCCCATCCCCCCCTCTCTTGCTATAAGGGTGTTCCCCTCCCATCCAACCCCCCTTCCCAACCCAAGACAATCCCTTACACTGGGAGTCCAACCTTGGCAGGAACAAGTGTTTCTCCATCCATTGGTGCCCAACAAGACCATCCTCTGCGATATACGCAGCTGGAGCCATGGGTCAGTTAATGAATAGTCTTGGGTAATTGTTTAGTCCCTGGGAGCTCTGGTTCGATGGCAGTGTTGTTCTTATGGGGTTTCAAGCTCCTTCAACACTTTCAATCCTTTCTCTAATTACTCCAACAGGGATCCCACTCTCAGTTCAATGGTTTGATGCTAGCATTCGTCTCTGTGTTTGACATGCTCTGAGTGGGTCTCTCTAGAGACATCTATATCCAGTTTCTGTCTGCATGCTCTTCTTAGCTTCATCAATCTTATCTAGTTTGGTGGCTGTATATATATGGACCACAAATTGGACAGGCTCTGAATGGCCGTTCCTTCAGTCTCTGCTCTAAACTTTCCCTCCATATCCCCTCCTATGAATATTTTTGTTCCCCCTCTTAAGAAGGAGTGAAGCACCTGCATTTTGGTTATCCTTCTTCTTGAGCATCATGTTGTCTCTGGACTTCACCTTGGGTAATTTGAGCTTTAGAGCTAATATCCACTTATCAGTGAGTACATACCACGTGTGTTTTCCTATGATTGGGTTACCTCACTCAGCATGATATTTTCCAGTTCCAACCATTTGCCTATGAATTTCATAAAGTCATTGTCTTTGATAGTTGAGTAGTATTCCATTGTGTAGATGTACCACATTTTCTGCATCCATTCCTCTGTTGAAGGGCATCTGTATTCTTTCCAGCTTCTGGCTATTATAATTAAGGCTGCTATGAACATAGTGGAGCATGTTTCTTTGTTATATGTTGGAGCATAGAGAAATTGTGGTAGTGACCAACAAATGACTTGTCCAGCTTAAGCCCCATACAATGAGAAGGGACCCACCAACTACAAAGCCTGGATGGCTAGGACTCAGAGGCTGTATAGCCCAGCCCACTAAACTAGGATACAGCCAAACACAAATGGTACCAAAAATTTTCCATGAAATGATTCCTAACATTATTCTCTTATTCTCATAGATTGGTGCCTATCCAAATTTTCATCAAAGAAGCTTCACCAACCAACTAATGAAAACAGATGCAGAGACACAAAACCAAACATTGGTCACAGCTTGTAAAAACCAGGCAGTGAGTGAAAAGAAATATTGTAGGATCTGGAGGGGTCAAGGATACCATTAAAAAAAAAAACACCCAATCTGAATTCATAGGATCTCACTGAGACAGAAACACCAATCACGGAACCTGTACGAGACTGACCAAGGTCCTCTGCACATAAGTCACAGTTGTATAAGTTGATCATCTTATGGGAATCCTAAGAGTGGCAGCAGGGGCTGCCACTGACAATGTTGCTTGCTTTTGGAACCCTTTTCTCCTAATGAGTTGTCTCTTCAAACTTTAATAGGACAGGAGATAACTACACTTATGGTACCTTGATATGATATGGCTGACTAATATCCAAGAAGCCATGTTCTTTTATGAGCAGCAACAGAGAAAGAGTAAATATGGGAGTAGGGGATTGTCAGGAGGTGAGAGAGGGAAGGCTGCATTTGGAAGATACATACATAGATAGATAGGCAGAAGATTGATCACTGGGAGGTGGGTGAGCAGGTGGGTAGGTAGATAGGTAGGTAGACAGACAAATATTGATGAATATATGACTGGATGGATGGATGGATGTATGGATGGATGGATGGATGGATATTGTATGGGTGGATGAATAGATAGGTGTGTATGCAGAAGGGTGTGTGTGGTGTTGGTGGATGGTTGATTGGGTAAGTAGTTAAGTAAGTACATAGACAGCTAAATAATCATAGTTTGTTCTTAAGCCTACCCTGGAAACCACATGCATCTATATACAACAATCCTATTAAAAAGAAGTTTATAGCAAAATATCCCCAAATAAGATGACATACATTTTGACTATTCATATAAATTAGTTCATAAACTAATATGAAGTGGGCTATATACATATAACTCTTAAAGAATGAATGACAATTCTATGGTAAGAAATAATCTGTTAGGAAGTGTGACTTGAAGGGAGATAAAGACCATTCACATCTGTCCTTCATGACTCTCAATTCACCTGTTCTTCAGACTTTAAATAAAACTCCAAGGATGTCTGGATATTGCAAAGGCTCTCAGGCACCCATCATTCATCAAGGCCATGAAGTAAATTCTTGCTATTAGCATTGGCTCATTTTACCTTCTGCATTCCTTCTTGTGACACTGAGAACTCACAGAGATGGTTTATCCCTTATTGCCCCTAATTGGTCATTGCACTTGATCCTGACATATAGACACATTTGCACTGGCATGTACTTGGTAAAAACTCATTTTAAAAGTTTTCTCATTTTATGTAAATGACATAGTTGATCTATGATTGAGTTGAAAAGGATTCCTGCCAGCAAACAACATGGACTGGGAAGATACAGGTGCAGAGACCCATGGGGCTTAGGAATGAGTGAAAATTATCAGAGATTGAGTTTTACAGAACAGTGGACTAAGAATTAGCATTTATCTCCTGAAATTGTGTTCCTATGGTCTCTCATATGGAACATTAGATAGTTATAAAAAATTTCCTATTTTACAGAGTTATTTGAATAACAAATTCTGCAGTGAACATGATCAAACTCTTGGAATAGTATAAAACTGAGAACAGGAGAAATCCAGGAGGTATTGGAAACACAACAAAGAAAAGGAATAGGCTATGGTGTCATCATCTCTGTTGGCAGAGAGAGGAGCTGGTATTTTATTTTGTGAAAATATGATATTTGAAACACTTGTGAAAACTGTGGTCAGGGGAGGAATTAACATTATAAACATTGTATGCCCCAAAAGAGCTTTTTATTTTTTATATATTTATTTATTTTTGATTCTGTATTCTTTCATCTTTCTTTTCCCTTTTTTGTTGTTTCTTTGTTCTACATTTTAGTATTATATTTTTATTTATTCCTTTTTTCTTTATAGTTTTTCAAACATATTATTCTGTATCCCACTGTCCTCACAAATTCACAAACAACTTGAGGATGACTTTGCATTCCAGTCCCATGGCTTCTACATCTTCAGTGCTATGGTTTCAGGGCAGCTTCACTACTTCAAGCGTTCTTTTTGATTTATTTAGAGAGACTGTCCGTTTGTGTAGTTTTGGATGGCCTGGAAATTAATTTGTAGTCCAGGAAGGAATCAAATGCATAGAGATCTACTTGCCTATGTTTTATGAGTCCTATGAATAAAGGCAGGTGCAAGCATTAAAGTCAGCCGAGATTCTTCAAGCATTTTATTATTATGTTGAATTATACCCCTTGAAATTCACATTAAGAAAGAAAGTGGTGACATAGTGAAATGTTTTTCCTATTTTCATACAATTACTGTCATCTGAATACTTTTTCCTGACCAATGTTAACTTAACTTAAGTTAACATAACTTCATCAAATACAGAATATCATCAAATGCAATGAATGTCAAGGCACACAAATCATCCGTTCTTACACTGACAATCTAATCATTGTTGTAACTTTTGACTAATTCATAATAAGAATTTGGAATATTTCCCTACCCTGTGGCATTTTTTATTCTCCCGAGTAAAGTGGAGCTTGAGGTTTCAGCATTTAATAGTTTTGATGGTGCAATTTTAGGAGAATCTAGACTAAGAAATTTTTATCACTGATCTTCCAGCATTTTCCAGGATAAAAGCATTTAGGTTTCTGTGTTTTGTGCGGAACCTGTTTTGTGGGAACATGATTGAATCTAAAAATGAGCAGGCTTGGAGAAAGCTATTCAAACTGAAATACATCTTTATTTGCAGTATGTAGGAGTTAAAGGTAAATGTCTGTGTGTTCCAGGTCAACCTGGTCCACATATAGGTTCTTTTACAGCCAGGGTTACTTAGGACATATTTTTCATGCCAACCCCCCCCCCTCAGAAAAAAAACCATAAGACAAAGAAAAACAAAAAGGATGCTTGAAGTAGTGTGGCAGCACTGGGACCTTAACACTGAGGGATTGAAAGCTATGGATTGTAGTGCAAGATAATTCTGAACAAATTAGTGAGGTTGTGAGCAGACGAGGCTATAAGACAGCAATTTGAAAAATCAAATGTGGAGAGGAGAAGGTGAGGAGCCATGTCAGGTGAGGTTAAGAATCTGCTCTGTGTATTTACAGGTTGTTATTAATGTTCTTAAGGGATGGATGGACCCGGGCTTTGTATGTTTAAGTGGGCAATTATATCTTATCAATTGGGTCAAAGATTATTGTGTTGTGTGTTCTTTTATGTGAGGGTTTGAGTGTAGGAAAGTGTGCGACTGGGATGTGTTTCTGCCCAGATATCTAGCAGGTAACTGGGGCACCATGGTGCAGAAAAAATGGGGTAAAAGACTTACTTTATTTATTTTTACATTTTTACAACAAAAGATGGCGAACCAAGGTGATGAGCAAGAATCCACTAGTAATCATAAGAGTTGAGAGAAAGTTTTTATTTTTTAAGTAAGAGAAGGCCATGTTAAGTCATGTCACATCTTAAGCTCAGGAATTCAAACAAAGAAAAGGGAAGCCACCTGTGCTGGCAGGCTGTAGGTCCCCTGCTGTGTGATAAGTAATGTCAACTCAGAGTTAGAGATTAAAAGCTGCTTTTTAAAGAAAGTTGTTTAGAAAGTCTTTCAGGATACTCATATTCTTTTTAATGTGGGTTCCACGGGAATTTTGGGTTGAAATCCTAGTTAGACAATCTACTTCTTTATTACAGGTAATATTAAAAGGTGATTAAGTTTCTTTTTAGAAAGAAGAGAGTAAAGAGATTACCTGAATCGGATGGGGAATTTCATCCATGGTTCAGAACTTAGGGAAAAATTAGTCACTACCTCCAAGTAGAGAGTTGTGATGAAATGTCTGTAACACCAGGGAGAGTGAATGCAGGCATATATTGTAGAAGTTATTGAGGTTAAAGAAAAATCTGTGGCTCCGGGTAGAGAGCTTAACAGATAGATATATTTTGGGTTAAAGTCCTGAGTTTTAAGTTGCTTATTGGTTTTAGAATTGATAGAAGGTGATTAAGTTTGTTTTAAGGAGAGTACAGAGATTACCTGAATCACATGGTGGAATCATCTGGGGATTTTCATCTATGGTTCGGAACTTAGATAAGAAAAAATTGGTCACTAACTCCAAGTAGAGAGTTGTGATAAATGTCTGTAACACCAGGGAGAGTGAATGCAGGCATATGTTATAGAAGTTATTAAGGTTAAATAAATATCTGTGGCTCCGGGTAGAGAGTTTGACAGATTGAGATATTTTGGGCTTAAGTCCTGGTTTGATGTGTTGCTTATTGATACTGGAATTGATAAAAGGTGTTTAGTTTGTTTTGAAAGGAAATTATACGAATTTAAGGTTTAAAAATATAAAATTAAAAGAGTAAGCCCCAAAAGCCACAAACTCAGGAGCAGCAGGCCATAAAGATAAAGAAAAGAAATACAAGAGAACTACTTTGCTTATCACCGGGTGTGAGTAACTGTTCTTTGTTCTGCCCCTGTGATGTTTATTTAAGCCCCTACTTGTGCTTTCCAGCCATTTCGTCCTACAGAGAGCACTCCAAGAAACCGGCGGCCCAAGCCTAACCAGAGGTGTTTCAAATACAGATGCTTCATCAATTTTGACAAACTTTTAAAAATAATGAGGACCTGAAGACCCTACCCTTCTCCTGATTTAGTAGCTCTGTTCCAGGAACCAGGGGGCCATAAAACCTTCTGGCGTCCCCTTATCTCCTGGAGCCATAAAACAATCCTGTAACTTGTGGTGCCTTCCCCTTTGACATCCCCCATCCCCTGGGCTCATAGCCTTTGCCTTTAAATGCTCTTTCTCCCAGCCTCTCCGGCCTACACCTCTGTCTCCTGATTGGGATACCTGTCGGCAGGAGATCTCTGTAATAGGTCTCCATAATAAACCTCGCCTTTGCTTATTACATCCAAAATGGTCTCTCTGTGTCTGGGGCCTGCGATTTCCCAAGACTTGAGTAAGGGTCTCTCTGCATGGGATCTTTCAGTTTTATGAATTACCCCGTTCCCGAGGCCATATGGCTCGTTGATGCCGGCTAGCAAGGGTTTGTGTTTACTTTTGATATTTACCAAAACGGGAAGCTCAGATTCATTTAACATGGGCTCCATGGGAACTTTGGTTTAATTTCCTGATATCACAGAGTACAAAAGTCTCTTAGGCTCATTGTTTAGCTTACTTCCTTTTTAAATTCCTTTTTCCTTACTTCCTTTTTACTTCCTTAAAAATTGTTTAATCTTCATGATGGGTGTGACATTGAGTTTTATGGTAATATTATTTCTGGGAGAAAGTGCAAGATAAAAGTTTTTCTGGTTTCAGACTAAGGAACACAGTATTTTGGGAAAAAGATTTTGTCTTTGTGTTTTTAAAAAGTGTGATTAGGCTCTGGAAATGTCACAGAATCATACTGATCAGATTTGATAAAGGTAGACCGCCTGAAAAATTTATTCAGGAGAATCAAACAAAAAGATATCTCGATTCTAAACTTTAGTCTTGAGAGTTGTATTTTGCAGTGTACCTACTTAGAATCCTGGTCTCAAGGACTTTCAGTTGGGTCCAGTCAGGACACATCAGCTACAGCATTTTCTTCATTCTTCCTACCCTCTACCCCTAAGGACATCTCAACGCCCATGTACAGCTTGAAGAAGTTATGGAGGAGTCATTGCCCCAATTCCCTGGACTTTGGGAGGGCTGAAAGTGGTTATTCTAAAGTTGTTTTTATGAAGAATTTAGAAATGGTTGTAATTTAACTGGGAGGAATTATCTAGATTTAATTGTACAGTCATAATCTCTTTGGTAACTAAGCTTAAATCATTGTTTTGGTATAGAATTTATTTGTCAAAAAAGATTAAAAGTATAAGGTTTAGAGCCAGTCCTTCTATTGTTGTCATTACAAACTTCTGAGTTGATTACACCTGTGAGTTAAGGTTCAAATAGCAAAATCATGGCTCTGAGTTTGTGTGAGTACTTTCAAGATAAAATGTAGGATATGGAAACAACAGTACAGATTGTCTTATGTAGATAGATGGTTTTCAAAAACATCAGATATCCACAAAATTTGAGACTTAATATTATTTATCTTTTGTTGAGACATATCTGCTCCTAACAGTTCCCCTTTGGTGGATTTAATGAAGAATTTGAACATCTCTACCTCCAGGTGAGGCAATACTTTGTAGCTAGGCAGCCACTAGACAAAACTGCCTGTTTCATCTGCAGACTAATACTGTCGAGAAAAGGACAAATTATGCAGAATAGTTGACTGATAAACTCTGCCAAGACAGGGTGATCAGCCCTTCAAAATCTGCATTTCAAGAGTCTGTCACTTGATTTTGGGCCAGAAGGCTGAAGACTTGTGCTAACATGTTGCTAACAGGGGATTGTGCTAGTAGAGATTTGTCTCTACAACCTCTCAGTTCTGGAAGCTGTGTTAGGCTTCCTATGTGTATAGATATTTGGTCATTCCCAGATTTCTGACAGGGTTGAAGATATTATAGTCTCATAGCCTATCAGGCTGTTTAACTCTAAATATACATATTTTATTGGATAGTTATCAGATAGTATACAAGCTAGCCAAGATATAATACAGATTGTAAGCCTTTCTTAAGCTGGAATGGATAACTAAATGTTCTGTTTAACTGATAGAGTGATGGACTGGGCATTGAGAATATCATATGCTTTTTATAAATTGTAGAATGGTAATAATGGTACTCAATTTATGTATAAGTGAAAAGGCTTTTTAACTGGACAAAAAGGGGGAAATGTTGTGGTTTGCCCTGAAGTTATCTGTATATTGATGCTAATTCCACTGCCCCAAGGACAGCTGCCTAGTCAGTACTCAGGAATCAGGTGACTTCACCAGAACCTCCCCATTGAATTTGTAAAGTACAGGTGAGGGGCAGGTACAGGATAGAAGGAGGCCTGTCATTGGAGGAAAAGGAAGCATGGGCGGGAGAGAAGTTTGAAGGAAGAGGAGGAGACTAGGACAGAGGAGAGGGTGAGAAGCCATAGCAGGTGAAGTTGAGATTCTGCTCTGTGTATTTACAGGTTGTTATCAATGTTCCTAAAGGATGGATGGTACCGGGCTTTGTATGTTTAAGTGGGCAATTATATCTTATCAATTGAGTCAAAGAAAAAAAAAGAAAGAAAAATCAAATGTGATGGCTAGTCCTTGTTGTCAACTCGGACTTCAACTGGAATGAACTACAATCTGGAAATAGAGGACATACCTGTGAGCCATATATTCAAGCTGGAAAACACAGGCTTTTGATCCAGACAACCCCAAGCAACAGGGAGTTAGATACCTTTGATAGAGGCAGATGTCAAACAATTAGCGCAAAATTTGAACAATGGTAACTAGGCAGGGTATTATTGGTGGAATGAAGTATCCTCCAAACTAACTCGTGGTCAGTGGACCATCCTGGACTTTCCACGGGGGTCGGTTGTGAAACTAAGCTGTACTCCTCCTGGAAGGGATTTTTTTTTTTTTTTTTTTTTTTTTTTTTTTTTTTTGCTTGCTTGCTTGCTTGCTTGCTTAGAAGTTTGTGGAGGAATTTTCACAATGGCCTTAGATTGACCCCAAATCTAACTCTTTCAATAGTACATTCCTCATAAGATGTCCATCAAATACCCTGTTTTCTCAAAATGGAATACATGCTCCTTAGGAATATATGGTCCTTACTACTTGTACTGATAAGCTTTCTTCAGCCTCTATCTTTTCTCTTTTCTTTTTTCTTTTTCTTTTTTTTTCTTTCTTTCTTTTTTTTTTTTTTTTTTTTTTTCGGAGCTGGGGACCGAACCCAGGGCCTTGTGCTTGCTAGGCAAGCACTCTGTCACTGATCTAAATCCCCAACCCTATCTTTTCTCTATAGTGCTCCTAACACATCCTATTTGCTCCCTGACCTCTGTCTGATTCCACTGCAAAGGTTTTAACAGTGCTTACTGGAGCAATTGTGATCTACACCTCTCTGGAAACCAGAAAATTTCAACACATTTGGCAAGAGCCATTTGGGAGAAGACAGGATCAGGAGTCATGGGAGATAAATGTTAATCTTTATTCTTTTTCAATATTCTACTGTTCCCTTTCACTACAATGAATTTCAAAGCTTGCTCAGGATGTGTTTTCCTTCCAGGGAAGCAGAAAGCATTGCATTACAGATGCAAAGCTGGGGCTGATTTAGGTTTTCATCTGAAATTCAATCAGCAGGAAAAGGTGCCTTTCCAGGTTTCTTTGCTAGCTTATATTTGCTATTCTAATTGGGCAATATCTGTTTGAATAAGACAGGCTAGCCTTGGTCTTCCTAGGCTACCAAGCTGTGTTGGGAATGAAGACACTCCTGTGAAGAGTAATAGGGAAAGCTCTCCTACCCAGGCACAGTAGATCTAGAACAATCACATTCTGAAACAGATTATTATCTGTAACTGACTCATTGAAGCTAGGCACTCTATGAGAAAGGCAATTCAAACAGAACCTCAGATGAAGCAGAGCAGAGGACCAGACACCAACCAGCTTCCAATGCTTACTGGAAACACTCTTGAAATTCACTGAAAAAAGAGGTAAGGCTGGAGAATAGGTAGACTACCCTCCTTTGTGTTCTTGAGTATGGAAATGTGGGGTGGTGTGTGTGTGTGTGTGTGTGTGTGTGTGTGTGTGTGTGTGTGTGTGTGTACTTGTGGGCTTTTGAGAATCTTCATGAGTCTTCATACAATTATGAGGATATCTCAAAGATTGAATAGGGTCCATTGAAAAATGTTTATTCATTCATTTATTTATTTATTTATTTATTTATTTATTTATTTATTTATTTAAACACTCCAGCTCTTATTCCCCTCCTCGTCCACTGTTCCACATTCCACACCCACAACTGACCCATTTCTACCAGGAGGTCTCCATCCTACCAACTCCACCCATCCCACTAAACCTCCCCACTCCCTGATGCCTACAATCTCTTGAGGGTTAGGTGCATCTTCTCTGACTGAACCCAGACCCTGGACTCCTCTGATTTCTATGTGTTGGACACTTCATTTCAGCTGGAGTATGCTGCCTAATTGGTGATCCAGTGTCTGAGAGATATGGGGCGTCCAGGTGAATTGAAACTGCTGGTCCTCCTACAGGGTTGTTCTCCTCCTCAGCATCTTCCAGCTTTTCCCTAATTTAATCAGAGGGGTAAAACGCTTCTGTTCATTGGTTGGGTGCACATATCTGCATCTGAATATTTTACCTGCTTGTTAGGTGTTTTCAAGGGCAGTCATGATAGGTTTCTTTTTGTGAGCACCCCATAGCCACAGTAATGGTGTCAGGTCTTGGGGCCTCCCCTTGAGCTGTATCCCACTTTGGCCTGTTCTGTACCTTCTTTTCCTCAGACTCTTCTCCATTTCCATGCCTGCATTTCTTTCAGACAGGAAGAATTATGGGTCAGAGTTTTGATTGTGTGATAACAACACCATCCCTCACTTTGATGCCCTCTCTGCTGGAGGTGGGCTCAACAAGTTTCCTTTCCCCACTATAGAACATGTCATCTATGCCCCCACCCCAACACCTTTGTTTCCTGAGAGTCTCTTATTTCTCAGGTCTCTGGGAATGTACGAACCTCCTGCCTCCCAAGAATGCCTGTTTCCATTATTTTTTTTCCTGCTGGCCCTTAGTGTTTCAGTCCTTTTTCCCCACCCAATACCAGATCATATTTCCCTCTACAACTAACCTTTTCCCCTTTCCCTCCCCTGTCCCTCCTCCCTCCCCGTTGTGGTTGTCCTTTTGGATCTGAATTATCTCACTCAGGATGATATTTTCTAGTTCCAGGCATTTGCCTGCAAAACTCAGGATGTTCTTGTTCTTAATAACTGAGTATATTTCATTGTGTAAATGTACCATATTTTCTGTATCCTCTGTGTTCTTATGATAGGTCCTCCTACTCTTGATATAGAATTTTCTCGATTTTGAGTTAAATTTTGTTTTATGTTACATGTGATTTTTGTCCATTTTCTCTTCAGGGGAAAATATCTGTAAGACTGAGATGAAGTATTTAATGTCAAGAAACCATGAAACCATCTGTAACAGAACTCTCAACAATTATGTTTCCTCTTCTTCCTCTTCTTCCTCTTCTTCCTCTTCTTCCTCTTCTTCCTCTTCTTCCTCTTCTTCCTCTTCTCCTTCTTCTTCTTCTTCTTCTTCTTCTTCTTCTTCTTCTTCTTCTTCTTCTTCTTCTTCTTCTTCTTCTTCTTCTTCTTCTTCTTCTCCTTCTTCTTCTGCATTAACATTTTGTCTAGGCTCTGCCCCATAGTTACCTAGTAACAGCTAGTTGTGCCTGACTCACTATAAAAGGGGTTGCTTGCCCTCTCCTCTCTCTCTTTCCTTCTTGCTCTCCCTCTGTCCTCTTGTTTGACTCCCCCTCTGTACTCATTCTACTCCCCATGGCTGGCCTCTAATACTCTAATACTCTTCTCTCTCTCTCTCTCTCTCTCTCTCTCTCTCTCTCTCTCTCTCTCCCTTTCTGCTTTTCTCTGTCTCTACCTATCAACTCCCATCCCCATGTCCTGAATAAACACTATTCTATACTATATCTTCAAGTGGCTGCTCCCTCAGGAGGAAGGGATGTCATAGCATGGGCCCAAATAGGCATCCCTTCCCCCACACCTGTCCAATAGCTTTGACAGTATACCCACCGAGTATACCTACAGATCCTCAAGTCACACAGCAGATACTGAACTGGCATGGATGAATCTCTCTTTTTTTCTTTTCTTTTATTATTACTGGTTATTTTATTTATTTACATTTCAAATGATATCTTCCTCCCTGGTTTCACTTCTGCAAACCCATTATCCATACCCCTTCCTCCTGCTTATTCGAGGGTGCTCCCACCACCCATCCATTGACTCCTGCCTCACCTCCCTGGCTTTCTGCTACTTGGAGAATCGAGCCTCCACAGGACCAAGGGCCACCTGTCCCACTGATGCCAGAAAAGACATCCTCTGCTACATGTGCAGTTGGAGCCATGAGTCCCTCCAGGTATATTATTTGGTTGGGGGTTAAGTCCTTGGGAGTTCTGGAGTAGTCTGATTGGTTGTTAATGTTGTTCTTCCTATAGGGTTGCAAACCACTTCGGCTCCCTCATTCCTTCTCCTAACTCCTCCATTGGGATCCCTGTGCTCAGTTTAATAATGGGCTGCAAGCATCCACATCTGCTTTGGTCAGGTTCTGGCAAAATCTCTCAAAAGACAGCTGTATTATGCTATTGTCAGCAAATACTTCTTGTCATCAGCAATAGTGTCTGGGTTTGCTAGCTGCATATGGAATGAATTCCCAGGTGGGGCAGTCTCTGGATGGCCTTTTCTTCAGTCATTGCTCCACTCTTTGTCCCTGTATTCCTTTAGAAAGGAGCCTTTCTGAGTTAAAATTTCTAAGATGGGTGGGTGGCCTCATCCCTCAAGAGAGGGCCTTACCTAACCTCTAGATAGGGTCTCTACAGGTTTCTGTCTGCTTTGTTGTCTAATTCAGCTTATGTCACCCCTGTTGGGTCCTGGAAGCCTCTTCCTTTACTGGCATCTGGGACTTACTGGTAGCTACAGGTAGTTCCAAATCCCTATTGCTGCATATCTTTACTCAATTCCCTGACACTCTGTACATATCCCCTGTCTCTTCTCAAACCTGATTCTCCCCTCTTATTCCTTCTCTCCCTTCTCTCTTTCTCCTAAGTTCCTACCATCCTCTACATCTTATGATTATTTTCTTTCTCCTTCTAAGTAGGACTCAAGCATCCACACAATGGTCTTTCTTCTTCTTGAGCTCCATATGGTCTATGAGTTGCATCATTTGTATTCCTTGTTTTTTTCCTAATATCCATTTATCAGCAAGTACATATCATGTATGTTCTTTTGCCATCAGGACAAAATTGCAACCTACAGATTGGGAAAAGATCTTTACCAATCCTACAGCTGATAGAGGGCTAATATTCAAAATATACAAACAACTCAAGAAGTTAGCCTTCAGAATACAAAATAACCCAATTTAAAAATGGGGTACAGAACTAAACAAAGAATTCTCAACTGAGGAATTTCAAATGGCCTAGAAGCACCTAAAGAAATGTTTAACAACCTTAGTCATCAGGGAAATGCAAATCAAAACAATGCTGAGATTCCACCTCACACCAGTCAGAGTGGCTAAGATCAAAAACTCAAGTGATAGCAGATTCTGGTGAGGATGTGGAGAAAGAGGAACATTCCTCCACTGTTGGTAGTATTGCAAGCTGGTACAACCCTTCTAGAAATCAGTCAGGTGGTTCCTCAGAAAGTTTTGCTACCTGAAGACCCAGCTCTATCACTCCTGGGCATATACCCCCCCCAAAAAATACTTCAATAGGACACATGTTGCACTATGCTCATAGCAGCCTTGTTTATAATAGACAGAAACTGAAAATCACCCAGGTGTCCCTCAACAAAGGAACAGATACAGAAAATGTGGTTCATTTGCACAACATTCATTAGCACTATTCTGCTATTAGAACAATGCTTCGTGAAATTTTATTTGAATCTCTCTTATCATTATTACCACGATGACTTCACACCTTAGAGAATTCTTTAATCCAGAATCACCACCAAATGGCCTTATGCTTTGCAGTGGGAAGAAGACATATCTAAATTACCAAGTGCTTAGCTCAACTTTTCCCCAAATGAAAATGGCTGTTGATTAAAGCAGAATCTACAAGCATTTGGAGATATGTTTACCTCATATTTGAAGCCAGAAAAGAAGAGCAAGGAACAAATGATTTCTCAACTGGTCCTAAATCAGTTTCTTCTAATTGCGCACTGCAAAAAACAAGTTTGACTTGACAGAGAAGTGGAAATCCAGTGGCAGAAACATATGGAGATTCATGAAGAGTCTGTCTGATGTGTTTAAAGCCTCCTGCAATGGTGAATTCCTGGGGTAACTGATGGTTAAGATAGGTAGATAGGGAGCAGTCATTTGGATTTTGGAGAAAGTAGGCAGGTTGCTTTGTTTTCTGTTTGTTTGTTCATTTGTTGTTGATATTGTTTATTATCAGTTCATTGTGCTCCCCAAGCCAAAATATTTACAATGAAAAAATAATTGGGTTCCAAATTAACATGAATACAGAAGAAAGGAGCCCATCTGTTAAGTTTAATGGGCATAGTTAAATATAGATTATTTACATGTTGGAAGAAAGATTTAGGAAAATTCTCATGGTTTACAGGTGATGCCTTGAAACTGGGATATAGTTTGTTCAGGGAGGAGCTTACAATGTAATCATGAGTCACTACCCGACTTTGTTGCTGAACTCAGATTGAGTCACTTTCACATCTTTGGTGACCCTCAACCAGGCTATTCTAATACCTGACCTTGATCCTGAGGAACCTCTCCATGACTGATTACAGATCCTGGCAAAGGAACAGGAGTGGTAGAATGAATTCTTTGACCAGCCACTGCCTGATGCTGAGGTTACCTGGTTCACTAACAGCAACAGCTATTTCCTAGATGGGCAGCACAAGACCAAAGCAGCTGTGGTAGATGGGTGACGAGTGCTCTATACAGAACCATTGCCCCCTGGAATGTCAGCCCAGAAAGCAGAACTAATCACACTCACCAAGGCCTTAGATCTTGGAGCTGGAAAGAGAATCAACATCTACACCTATAGCAGGTTTGCTTTTGCCACCGCTCATGTGCATGGGGCAATATGGCAGCAGAGGGAGCTTCTGACATTCAAGAGCAAGGAAATTAAGAACAAAGCCGAGATTGAGATCAAGGCACTCTTGGAGGCTCTCCTTAAACCACTAAAGGGGAACACCATTCATTGCCAAGGCCACCAAAAAGGAGAGGTTTTCATAGTTAGGGGAAACAACTTTGTGGATAAAATGGCAAAAGAGGTTGCTACTAAAGACCAAGTCACAATTCCAATCACACTAATAAAGACAAAGAAAAAAAGAATAAGGGCTGGCCCCTTCTATAATACTCCACAGAGAAAGCATTTCAGACCTCTGGTTATACCACTATTACTTAAAGAAGATAGACAAGAGAAGACACAATAGGAAAAAGTTATTTTGCCTCAGGTCCAAGCAAGAGACCTGCTTGCCCAGATGCAGCAATGGACTCATCTGGGCACCAAGAAACTAGAGCAGGCAGTCAAAGGTTCTCCAGTGTTTATCATAAACCTGAGAAACCTTGTAAAATAAATAGTAAAAAGATGCCAGGTGTGTCAACATGTGAATGTCTGCCACACCAAGATAGGGAAAGGAAAAAAGACCTAGGGGAAGCATGCCAGGAGTCTTTTGGGAAATAGATTTTACTGAGATCAGGCCTGGGAAATATGGTTATGTATATTTATTAGTTTTTGTAGATAGATTTTCAGGATAGATGGAGACCGTTCCCACCAAATGGGAGACCCCCACGGTGCTGGCAAAGAAAATACTAGAAGAGATTTTCCCATGTTTGGAGTACCTAAGGTAATAAGATTAGACAATGGGCCTGCCTTCATAACTCAGGTAAGTCAGGGACTTGCCAAGATCTTGGGGACTAATTGAAAACTCCATTGTGCATATCATCCTCAGATTTAAGGGCAGATACAAAGGATGAATAGAACTCTAAAAGAGACCTTAACTAAATTCTTTTTGGAGACTGGTGGGGAAATGATGATGCTCCTTCCCTTTGCCATATATTAGATATATATGGTATCCAAGCACCCATTGTATCCAGTCTACAGTTGACAGCTATTATGGAACTGAAAAATGATAATTTCATATTTAATTTCAGGGCTACTCAATAGGCTCATGAATATATTTGGCTTAAACTATATGCCCTCTATAAAGCAGAATCACAAACATCAAAAGAGACTGGGCCAATATGAAGAGATTTCACAAAAATGTGCCTAAACCCAGGTAAAAAAGACTTTCCATCATCCTGTTGATCACAATCACTACCTGAGTGTACTACAACCACACCAGACCTGCTTCTCCACTGAAGAAGACTACGTGGCTCCACCTGTATCAAAATAGAGGGTTCAAATAGACACCAACAGCCTAAAGTTAAAGTTGACTTAGTGTCAGTCCTGAGTCTACTGTCCCTGATAACTACATGTCTATATGTACTGTGTGTCTTATTCCCACTACCACCACCATACCACATCCCCCCGTTATGAAGGTACCCTACCTGGACCCTTGATAATTTTATTTTTTTTTATTTTTTATTTTTATTAACTTGAGTATTTCTTATATACATTTCGAGTGTTATTCCCTTTCCCGGTTTCCGGGCAAACATCCCCCTCCCCCTCCCTCCTCCCCTTCCTTATGGGTATTCCCCTCCCAACCCTCCCCCCATTGCCGCCCTCCCCACAACAATCTAGTTCACTGGGGGTTCAGTCTTAGCAGGACCCAGGGCTTCCCCTTCCACTGGTGCTCTTACTAAGATGTTCATTGCTACCTATGTGGTCAGAGTCCAGGGTCAGTCCATGTATAGTCTTTAGGTAGTGGCTTAGTCCCTGGAAGCTCTGGTTGCTTGGCATTGTTGTACATATGGGGTCTCGAGCCCCTTCAAGCACTTCCAGTTCTTTCTCTGATTCCTTCAACGGGGGTTCTATTCTCAGTTCAGTGGTTTGCTGCTGGCATTCGCCTCTGTATTTGCTGTATTCTGGCTGTGTCTCTCAGGAGCGATCTACATCCGGCTCCTGTCGGTCTGCACTTCTTTGCTTCATCCATCTTGTCTAATTGGGTGGCTGTATAGGTATGGGCCACATGTGGGGCAGGCTCTGAATGGGTGTTCCTTCAGTCTCTGTTTTAATCTTTGCCTCTCTCTTCCCTGCCAAGGGTATTCTTGTTCCCTTTTAGAGAAGGAGTGAAGCATTCACATTTTGATCATCCATCTTGAGTTTCATTTGTTCTAGGCATCTAGGGTAATTCAAGCATTTGGGCTAATAGCCACTTATCAATGAGTGCATACCATGTATGTCTTTCTGTGATTGGGTTAGCTCACTCAGAATGATATTTTCCAGTTCCAACCATTTGCCTACGAATTTCATAAAGCCGTTGTTTTTGATAGCTGAGTAATATTCCATTGTGTAGATGTACCACATTTTCTTTATCCATTCCTCTGTTGAAGGGCATCAGGGTTCTTTCCAGCTTGTTGCTATTATAAATAAGGCTGTGATGAACATAGTGGAGCACGTGTCTTTTTTATATGTTGGGGCATCTTTTGGGTATATGCCCAAAAGAGGTATAGCTGGATCCTCAGGCAGTTCAATGTCCAATTTTCTGAGGAACCTCCAGACTGATTTCCAGAATGGTTGTACCAGTCTGCAATCCCACCAACAATGGAGAAGTGTTCCTCTTTCTCCGCATCCTCGCCAGCATCTGCTGTCACCTCAGTTTTTGATCTTAGCCATTCTCACTGGTGTGAGGTGAAATCTCGGGGTTGTTTTGATTTGCATTTCCCTTATGACTAAAGATGTTGAACATTTCTTTAGGTGTTTCTCAGCCATTTGGCATTCCTCAGCTGTGAATTGTTTGTTCAGCTCTGAACCCCATTTTTTAATAGGGTTATTTGTCTCCCTGCGGTCTAACTTCTTGAGTTCTTTGTATATTTTGGGTATAAGGCCTCTATCTGTTGTAGGATTGGTAAAGATGTTTTCCCAATCTGTTGGTTGCCGTTTTGTCCTAACCACAGTGTCCTTTGCCTTACAGAAGCTTTGCAGTTTTATGAGATCCCATTTGTTGATTCTTGATCTTAGAGCATAAGCCATTGGTGTTTTGTTCAGGAAATTTTTTCCAGTGCCCATGTGTTCCAGATGCTTCCCTAGTATTCCTTCTATTAGTTTGAGTGTGTCTGGTTTGATGTGGAGGTCCTTGATCCACTTGGACTTAAGCTTTGTACAGGGTGATAAGCATGGATCGATCTGCATTCTTCTACATATTGACCTCCAGTTGAACCAGCACCATTTGCTGAAAATGCTATCTTTTTTCCATTGGATGGTTTTGGCTCCTTTGTCAAAAATCAAGTGACCATAGGTGTGTGGGTTCATTTCTGGGTCTTCAATTCTATTCCATTGGTCTATCTGTCTGTCTCTGTACCAATACCAAGCAGTTTTTATCACTATTGCTCTGTAATACTGCTTGAGTTCAGGGATAGTGATTCCCCCTGAAGTCCTTTTATTGTTGAGGATAGCTTTAGCTATCCTGGGTTTTTTGTTATTCCAGATGAATTTGCAAATTGTTCTGTCTAACTCTTTGAAGAATTGGATTGGTATTTTGATGGGGATTGCATTGAATCTGTAGATCGCTTTTGGTAAAATGGCCATTTTTACTATATTGATCCTGCCAATCCATGAGCATGGGAGATCTTTCCATCTTCTAAGGTCTTCTTCAATTTCTTTCTTCAGTGTCTTGAAGTTCTTATTGTACAGATCTTTTACTTGCTTGGTTAAAGTCACACCGAGGTACTTTATATTATTTGGGTCTATTATGAAGGGTGTTGTTTCCCTAATTTCTTTCTCGGCTTGTTTCTCTTTTGTGTAGAGAAAGGCTACTGATTTATTTGAGTTAATTTTATACCCAGCCACTTTGCTGAAGTTCTTTATCAGCTTTAGTAGTTCTCTGGTGGAACTTTTGGGATCACTTAAATATACTATCATATCATCTGCAAATCGTGATATTTTGACTTCTTCTTTTCCGATCTGTATCCCCTTGATCTCCTTTTGTTGTCTGATTGCTCTGGCTAGAACTTCAAAACTATATTGAATAAGTAGGGAGAGAGTGGGGAGCCTTGTCTAGTCCCTGATTTTAGTGGGATTGCTTCAAGTTTCTCTCCATTTAGTTTAATGTTAGCAACTGGTTTGCTGTATATGGCTTTTACTATGTTTAGGTATGGGCCTTGAATTCCTATTCTTTCCAGGACTTTTATCATGAAGGGGTGTTGAATTTTGTCAAATGCTTTCTCAGCGTCTAATGAAATGATCATGTGGTTCTGTTCTTTCAGTTTGTTTATATAATGGATCACGTTGATGGTTTTCCGTATATTAAACCATCCCTGCATGCCTGGGATGAAGCCTACTTGATCATGGTGGATGATTGTTTTGATGTGCTCTTGAATTCGGTTTGCCAGAATTTTATTGAGTATTTTTGCGTCGATATTCATAAGGGAAATTGGTCTGAAATTCTCTTTCTTTGTTGTGTCTTTGTGTGGTTTAGGTATAAGAGTAATTGTGGCTTCGTAGAAGGAATTCGGTAGGGCTCCATCTGTTTCAATTTTGTGGAATAGTTTGGATAATATTGGTATGAGGTCTTCTCTGAAGGTTTGATAGAATTCTGCCCTAAACCCGTCTGGACCTGGGCTCTTTTTGGTTGGGAGACCTTTAATGACTGCTTCTATTTCCTTAGGAGTTATGGGGTTGTTTAAGTGGTTTATCTGTTACTGATTTAACTTCGATACCTGGTATCTGTCTAGGAAATTGTCCATTTCCTGAAGATTTTCAAGTTTTGTTGAATATAGGTTTTTATAGTAAGATCTGATGATTTTTTGAATTTCCTCTGAATCTGTAGTTATGTCTCCCTTTTCATTTCTGATTTTGTTAATTTGGACGCACTCTCTGTGTCCTCTCGTTAGTCTGGCTAAGGGTTTATCTATCTTGTTGATTTTCTCAAAGAACCAACTTTTGGTTCTGTTGATTCTTTCTATGGTCCTTTTTGTTTCTACTTGGTTGATTTCAGCTCTGAGTTTGATTATTTCCTGCCTTCTACTCCTCCTGGGTGTATTTGCTTCTTTTTGTTCTAGAGCTTTTAGGTGTGCTGTCAAGCTGCTGACATATGCTCTTTCCTGTTTCTTTCTGCAGGCACTCAGCGCTATGAGTTTTCCTCTTAGCACAGCTTTCATTGTGTCCCGTAAGTTTGGGTATGTTGTATCTTCATTTTCATTAAATTCTAAAAAGTTTTTAATTTCTTTCTTTATTTCTTCCTTGACCAGGTTATCATTGAGTAGAGCATTGTTCAATTTCCACGTATATGTGGGCATTCTTCCCTTATTGTTATTGAAGACCAGTTTTAGGCCGTGGTGGTCCGATAGCACGCATGGGATGATTTCTATCTTTCTGTACCTGTTGAGGCCCGTTTTTTGACCAATTATATGGTCAATTTTGGAGAAAGTACCATGAGGAGCTGAGAAGAAGGTATATCCTTTTGCTTTAGGATAGAATGTTCTATAAATATCCGTTAAGTCCATTTGGCTCATGACTTCTCTTAGTCTGTCTACCTCTCTGTTTAATTTCTGTTTCCATGATCTGTCCATTGATGAGAGTGGGGTGTTGAAATCTCCCACTATTATTGTGTGAGGTGCAATGTGTGTTTTGAGCTTTAGTAAGGTTTCTTTTACGTATGTAGGTGCCCTTGTATTTGGGGCATAGATATTTAGGATTGAGAGTTCATCTTGGTGGATTTTTCCTTTGATGAATATGAAGTGTCCTTCCTTATCTTTTTTGATGACTTTTAGTTGAAAATTGATTTTATCTGATATTAGAATGGCAACTCCAGCTTGCTTCTTCTGACCATTTGCTTGGAAAGTTGTTTTCCAGCCTTTCACTCTGAGGTAGTGTCTGTCTTTGTCTCTGAGGTGTGTTTCCTGTAGGCAGCAGAATGCAGGGTCCTCGTTGCATATCCAGTTTGTTAATCTATGTCTCTTTATTGGGGAGTTGAGGCCATTGATGTTGAGAGATATTAAGGAATAGTGATTATTGCTTCCTGTCGTATTCATATTTGGATGTGAGGTTATGTTTGTGTGCTTTTCTTCTCTTTGTTTTGTTGCCAAGACGATTAGTCTTGCTTCTTCTAGGGTATGGTTTGCCTCCTTATGTTGGGCTTTACCATTTATTATCCTTTGTAGTGCTGGATTTGTAGAAAGATATTGTGTAAATTTGGTTTTGTCATGGAATATCTTGGTTTCTCCATCTATGTTAATTGAGAGTTTTGCAGGATACAGTAACCTGGGCTGGCATTTGTGTTCTCTTAGGGTCTGTATGACATCTGTCCAGGATATTCTGGCCTTCATAGTTTCTGGCGAAAAGTCTGGTGTGATTCTGATAGGTCTGCCTTTATATGTTACTTGACCTTTTTCCCTTACTGCTTTTAATATTCTTTCTTTATTTTTTGCGTCTGGTGTTTTGACTATTATGTGACGGGAGGTGTTTCTTTTCTGGTCCAATCTATTTGGAGTTCTGTAGGCTTCTTGTATGCCTATGGGTATCTCTTTTTTTAGGTTAGGGAAGTTTTCTTCTATGATTTTGTTGAAGATATTTACTGGTCCTTTGAGCTGGGAGTCTTCACACTCTTCTATACCTATTATCCTTAGGTTTGATCTTTTCATTGAGTCCTGGATTTCCTGTATGTTTTGGACCAGTAGCTTTTTCCGCTTTACATTATCTTTGACAGTTGAGTCAATGATTTCTATGGAATCTTCTGCTCCTGAGATTCTCTCTTCCATCTCCTGTATTCTGTTGGTGAAGCTTGTATCTACAGCTCCTTGTCTCTTCTTTTGGTTTTCTATATCCAGGGTTGTTTCCATGTGTTCATTCTTGATTGCTTCTATTTCCATTTTTATTTCCTTCAACTGTTTGATTGTGTTTTCCTGGAATTCTTTCAGGGATTTTTGTGACTCCTCTCTATGGGCTTCTTCTTGTTTAATTATGTTTTCCTGGAATTCTGTCAGGCATTTTTGTGATTCCTCTCTGTAGGCTTCTACTTGTTCTCTAAGGGAGTTCTTCACGTCTTTCTTGAAGTCCTCCAGCATCATGATCAAGTATTATTTTGAAACTAGATCTTGATTTTCTGGTGTGTTTGGATATTCCATGTTTGTTTTGGTGGGAGAATTGGGCTCCGATGGTGCCATGTAGTCTTGGTTTCTGTTGCTTGGGTTCCTGCGCTTGCCTCTCGCCATCAGATTATCTCTAGTGTTACTTTGTTCTGCTATTTCTGACAGTGGCTAGATGTCCTATAAGCCTGTGTGTCAGGAGTGCTGTAGACCTGTTTTCCTGTTTTCTTTCAGCCTGTTATGGCGACAGAGTGTTCTGCTTTCGGGCGTGTAGTTTTCCCTCTCTACAGGTCTTCAGCTGTTCCTGTGAGCCTGTGTCTTGAGTTCACCAGAGAGGTCACTTGCAGCAGAAAAGTTGGTCTTACCTGTGGTCCCGAGGCTCAAGTTCTCGCGGGGTGCTGCCCAAGAGCTCTCCGCGGCAGCAGCACCCAGGAAGATCTGTGCCGCCCTTTCTGGGAGCTTCAGTGCACCAGGGTTCTAGATGGCGTTTGGTGTTTTCCTCTGGCATCCGAGATGTGTGTGCAGAGTGCAGTCTCTTCTGGTTTCCCAGGCGTGTCTGCCTCTCTGAGGGTTTAGCTCTCCCTCCCACGGGATTTGGGTGCAGAGAACTGTTTATCCGGTCTGTTTCCTTCAGGTTCAGGCGGTGTCTCAGAGGCAGCGGTCCTGCCGCTCCTGGGCCCTCCCCCACGGGAACCCAGAGGCCTTATACAATTTCCTCTTGGGCCAGGGATGTGGGCAGGGGTGGGCAGTGTTGGTGGTCTCTTCCGCTCTGCAGCCTCAGGAGTGCCCACCTGACCAGGCGGTCGGGTCTCTCTCCCAAGGTGTCTGGGAGCAGAGAGCTGCTGCGGGCCGGGATTCGTGGGTGTGATAATTTTATTTTTATTTCTGACTTTTGACCCCTACATTTTAATTTGCTTAGTAGATTTTATAAGAGAATATTGTCCAGTAAATTATTTTAACACAACCTTATATGTATAAGGTAACAGGGAAGCAAGGCTACAATTTAGAGGACCATGGGCTTCAAGATTGAAGCTATGCAAAAAGAAAAGGAAAGGAATGAAAGATTTAGAGTTGGGACCAATCTGGGACCAGTGGGAAAATTCCCATCACAAACCTCTGAGTACAAGGACCCCTTCCTTCCAGGAAGAAAAAAAAAAAAAAAAAAAAAAAAACTAGTTCCTGGAACAGCTGCGAACCAAACTGTCACACAAAGCTACCTGACTCCCAACTGAAAGCCTTAAAGGGTATACTAAGTCTATTTGAAAGTTGTTTTGCTCCACCAAATGCATATAATACCCTGCCTAGTTGCCATTGTGCAAATTCTGCCACAGTTGTTGGAATTCTGCCCCAACTGTTTGCAAGGTATATAATTCCCTATTAGAGTATGCTCAGGGTCATCTCCCCTTGAAATGTGATGACCCAGACATGTCGGAACGATTAAACTCCTCTTGCTTTTGCATTCAACACCACCTCCATGAGTCTCATTCAAGAGGTCCCAGGAGAGGTTCAATTTGGACCTCACACACCTATTATAGCTAGGCATACAAGGGCAGAAAATGTTGCAAAAGGAAACAAAACAAAACAGAGACAGACAAAAATGATGCTTGAAATAGTGAAGTTCTGGGACCTCAGCTCTGAAAATTGGAAGCCATGGGATTGTAGTACAAAATCACTCTGAAGAATTAGTGAGATTGTGAGGAGATTAGGGTACCATGTAGTCATTAGAAGAAAAAAAACAAAGGAGAAAGATGGAGAGAGAGAGAGAGAGAGGTAAAAGTAGAGGTCTGGTAGAGAGAAAAAATAGAGATGGAGATAGAGACAGAAACACAGGGAGGTGTCGAAGGAGGGAGGAAAAGAGGTAGAAGAAAAGGGAAAAGGAGAAAATAACAAAGACTACCTTATTTTGCCAAATATTTTGATTTATTCCTAGACCACAGTGCTCACATAATTCCATGCTTTCCAAAAAGTAAATAAATGCCCCTGTCAAATGAAAGAGAAAAGATTCTCTCAGCCTCCATCTTTACTATCTTTTACTACAGATACCTTCTGGGTTCTTCCTGCCCTCTGTCTAACTCCACTGTCAAGGATTTTGCAGAGCTCCCTGAAGCACTTAGGATCCAATCTCTCAGGAAACTAGGAAATTTTAACAAGTTTTGAATGACTTCTATGTGAGAAAACAGGATCAGAAGTCATGGAAGATAAATGAAAATCTTGGTATTCCTTTTCAGTGTTCTTCTTTCACTATAGTGACTTACAATGCTTCCTTGGGATGTAATTTCCTTCCAGGGAATCATCAAGCATTGCATTAAAAATGCAGAGCTAGGGCTGTGTTAGAATTCTTCTATGATTCAATCAGCACAAAAAGATCTCTTTCTACTATTTTGTTTGCTTACTTGTATTTGCTGCTCTGGTGTTATCTCTTTTCCTAGGCCAGACTGACTTTGGACTTCCAGCTTACTAGGCTGTGCTGGGACTGGAGACCCTCCTGACTCTACTTCTATTACTTTGAGTACTAATGAGAAAGTGGTGGCATGCTCTACTCAGGCACAGGTGGTCTGAAATAATCACTCCCTTCTTTGTGGTCTTGAGTAAGTGAATGTGAGTCTCAGGGTGTCTGCGTGTGTGTGTGTGTGTGTGTGTGTGTGTGTGTGTGTGTGTGTGTGTCTGTGTCTGTGTCTGTGTGTGTGTCTGGGTGTATCTGTATGTGTCTATGTCTGTCTGTCTGTCTGTATGTATGTATGTATGTATGTATTATGTATTATGTATTTTTGAGGGTTTGAGAGAATTGTCATCACAAATATGGGAAGAATTAATGGTTGAGTATTTTCTTTGAGCAGCAATTCGTCCAAGTAAACTCCAAATGAAACATTAGTTTGGGAACTATCTATGTGTGTTTATGGATATTTATTTGCTTCCCTTGAATTTAATATTGGAGCTCATTCATTTTAATATTTTTCTTATGAAAGTATCCTCTGGTACTTTGGAATGAGATACAATCATAAAAGTTAAATTTGATAAATAGCAAAAATAGCTTCACCTTTTCCAAGGGAGGAACTGATAACCTTGCTGTGTTCTTATGATAGGCTTACCCATCCTTGGCCCAAGAAATCCTCCTTATTGAGTCAGGTATCTTGCTATTTGTATTTGCTATTCTATCAATTTTTCCCTGGAATAATATGTGTGGAACTACAGTGAAGTGTTTTTTTTTTTTTTTTTTTTTTTTTTGGCCAGGAAACATGACCAATCCAGCTTAGTCAGTCAACAGCTTCTCCACGGATGGAGTAAGGATTAAAAAGAAAAAGGACAATTAGACAACACTGTGACGTGAATCCAGCCTGTTCTGAAGCTGAAGATGAGTTTATTTTTTTCTAGTCTGCTTTTATATATTTTAGGTACATAAAAAGAATAGTCCTTAAGGCATAGGCAAAACAGTCAAAGAACAAACAAAACATAAACAAAATAGTCAAAGAACAAAATGTAAACAAAATAGTCAAGTAACAAACAAAACAAAAAAGCAAAGTAATCAAACAAGGCAATAAACAAAGTCCCTTGATTACTATGGTCAGGGTTTTAACAGGATGATCCAGATACAAGGAGTACAAGATATTCCTAGGCTGTATTTGCCTTGAACCTAATTAGATGTCACATGTAATTTCAAATTCCTGCAAAATTCCTAGAAGCAGTACTAAAAACTCTCAAAAGAAACCTTAAAACAATCTGTGGCAAACATCTCAGTTGACTTTTTGCATTGTTTTCTTCTTCTTCTTCTTCTTCTTCTTCTTCTTCTTCTTCTTCTTCTTCTTCTTCTTCTTCTTCTTCTTCTTCTTCTTCTTTTCTTCTTCTTCTTCTCCTCCTCCTCCTCCTCCTCCTCCTCCTCCTCCCTCTCCCTCTCCCTCTCCCTCTCCCCCTTCTCCTTCTCCTTCTCCTCCTCCTTCTTCTTCCTCCTACTCCTCCTCTCCCTCCTCCTCCTCTTCCTCCTCCTCTTCCTCTTCCTTTTCCCCTTCCCTTCCCCATCCCCTTCTCTTCTTCTTCTCATTTTTCTTTTTTTAAGACCTGCATGCTGATTTAATATTTAAATGTATATTTTATGCATTTATATTTCAACTGTTATGTTTTTCTCCCTTTCCCATCCCTCCTGCTGTCACCCTCATTCTTTGAAGATTCTCTAGTTCTCACACACCCACTCCCACCTCAACACCCTCACATTCCCCTACACTAGTGAAACTAGCCTTCACTTCACCAAGGGCTACTCCTTCTATTGATAAGAGACAAATCTATCCTTGGCTACATATGCTGATGTATTCATGCGTCTCTCCATGATTGGGGGTTTAGCCCCCCAGGAGCTATGGGTGGTTTTGTTGGTTGATATTGTTGTTCTCCCTGTGAGGTTGCAAACCCCTTCAGCTCTTTCAGTCATTTACTGACTCCTCAATTGGGGTCACCATGCTCAGTCTGACTCTTAGCTGCAAGCATCCTCATCTGTATCAATAAGACTCTAGCAGAGCCTCTCTGAACACATCCATATCAGGCTCCTGTTAGCAAGCATTTCTTGACATCACCAATAGTAACTAGGGTTGGTAGCTGCATATAGTATGGATCCCCAGGTAGGGCAATCTATGGGTGACTTTTTTTTTAAGTTCATGATCTACTCTTTGTTCTTGTATTTCCCCTGATGTATATTTTGTTCATTCTTCTAAGAAGCACTGAACCATACACATTTTGGTCTTCCTTATTCTTGAACTTCACATGGTCTGTGAATTGTCTTGGGTTATCCAAGCTTTTGGGCTAATATCCATTTATCAGTGAGTGCATACCTTATGTGTTCGTTTGTGATTGGATTACCTCACTCAAGATGCTAGATTCTAGTTCTACACATTTGCCTAGGAATTTCATGAAGTTATTGTTTGTAATAGCTGAGTAGTACTCCATTGTATAAATGTACCACAAGTTATGTATTCATTCTTCTGGTAAAGGCCGTCTGGGTTTATTCCAGCTTCTGGCTATTATAAATAAGGCTGCTATGAACATAGTGGACCATGTAGTCTTGTTATATGTTGGAACATCTTTTGGGTGTATTTACAGGAATGATATACAGGTTCCTCAGGTAGTACTAAGTCCAATTTTCTGAGGAACCACCAGACTAATTTCCAGAGTGGTTGTACCAGCTTGCAATCCAACAAACAATGGAGGAATGATCCTCTTTCTCCACATCCTCGCCACCATCTGATGTCACCTGAGTTTTGATGTTAGCCATTTTGACTGGTGTGAGGTGGAATCTCTGGGTTGTTTTGAATTTCATTTCCTGATGACTAAGGATGTTGAAATTTTCTTTAGGTGCTTCTTAGCCATTTGATATTCCTCAGGTGAGAATTCTATTTTTAGGACTGTACCCCAATTTTAAAATAGGATTATTTGATTCTCTGGAGTCTAACTTCTTGGGATCTTTGTATATATTAGATATTAGCCTTCTATTGAAAGTAGGATTGGTAAATGTCCTTTTTCTTTTCAATCTGTTGGTTACCATTTTGTCCTACTGACAGTACTGGCCTTCACCCTATAGAAGCTTTGCAATTTTATGAGGTCCCCTTTGTCATTTCTTGATCTTAGAGCATAAGTCATTGGTGTTCTGTTCAGGAAATTATCCCTTATGCATATGTGTTCAAGGCTCTCACCCTCTTTCTCTTCTATAATTTGAGTGTATCTTGTTTTATGAGGAGGTTCTTGATCCACTTGGACTTGAGATTTGTACAAGCAGATAAGAATGGGTCAATTTTCATTCTTCTACACGATGACCTCCAGTTGAACCAGCACCATTTGATGAAAATGCTATCTTTTCCCACTAGATGGTTTTAGCTTCTTTGTCAAAGATGAAGTGACCGTAGGTGTGGGGTTCATTTCTGGGTTTTCAATTCTATTCCTTTGTTCTAGCTGCTTGTTGCTTGTTTCTCCACCAATACCATGCAGTTTTTTTCTGTTTTGTTTTGTTTTATCAATATTGCTCTGTAATACCACTTGAGGTCTGGAATGGTGATTCCTCCAGAAGTTTTTCTATTGTTGAGAATAGTTTTCTCTAGCCTGGGTTTCTTGTTATTTCAAATGAATTTCCAAATTGCATTTTTAAATCTATGAGGAATTTTGTTGGAAGTTTGATGGGGATTGCATTGAATCTGTAGATTGCTTTTGGCAAAATGGTAATTTTTACTATATTAATCCTGCCAATCCATTAGCAAGTGAGTTCAGTCTATTTGCTGAGATCTTCAGTTTTTTTCTTCAGAGAATTGCACTTCTTGTTATACAGATAATTTGCTTGGATAGAGTCACACCTAGGTATTTTATGTTACTTGGGACTATTATTAAGGTTGTCATTTCCCTAATTTCTTTCTCATCCAGTTTATCCTTGAGTAGAAGAAGGCTACTTATTTGTTTGAGTTAATTTTACATCCTGCTACTTTGGTGAAGGTTTTTTCAGGCTTAGTAGTTCCCTGGAGTAACTTATAGTGTCACTTGTGTATGCTATCATATCTTCTGCAAATAGAGATACTTTGACTTCTTCCTTTCCAATTTGTATCCCTTTGACCTCCCTTTGTTGTCTGATTGCTCTGGCTAGAAATTTGAGTACTAAATTAACTGAACAGGGAAAGAGTGGGCAGCCTTGTCTCTTCCCTGATTTTACTGGGATTGCTTCAAATTTCTCTCCATTTAGTTTGACGTTGGTCACTGTTTTGTGTATATTGCTTTTACTATGTTTAGGTATGGGCCTTGAATTCCTTATCTTTCCAAGACTTTTAACATAAAGGGGTATTGAATTTTATCAAATGCTTTCTCAACATCTAATGAGATAATCATATGTTTCTCTTTCCTTTGAGTTTGTTTACATAGTGGATTATGGTGATGGAATTCCACATATTGAACCTTCCCTGCATCCCTGGGATGAAGCCTACTTAATCATGATGGATGATCATTTTGATGGGCTCTTGTATTCAGTTTATGAGAATTTTATTGAGTATTTTTGTGTCGATATTGATAAGGGGACTTTTTCTGAAGTTTCCTTTCTTTGTTGGGTCTTTGTGTGGTTTAGGTGTAAGCATGATTGTGGCTTCATAGAAGGAATTTGGTAGTGCTCCTTCTGTTTCTATTTCGTGGAATAGTTTGGACAGTATTGTTATGAGTACTCCTATGAAGGTCTGATAGAATTCTGCAGTAATCTCATCTGGTCCTGGGCTTTTTTGTGGTTGGGAGACTTTTGATAACTGCTTCTACTTCTTTAGGAGTTACGGTAATGTTTGGATAATTTATCTGATCCTGGCTTAAATTTGGTACTTGGAATCTTTCTAGATAATTGTCCATTTCATCCAGATTTTCCATCTTTTGTGAATATAGGCTTTTGTAATAGGATCTGATGATTTTTTGAGTTTCCTCAAATACTGTTGTTATGTCTCCTTTTTCACTTCTGATTTTGATAATTTGGATAGACTCTCCATGCCCTCTGGTTAATCTGGCTAAGAGTTTATCTATCTTGTTGATTTTTTCAAAGAACCAGCTCCTTGTTTTGTTGATTCTTTGCATATTTCTTTTTGTTTCTACTTGGTTGATTTCAGCCCTGAGTTTCATTATTTCCTGCCCTCTCTTCCTCTTGAATGTATTTGCCTCTTTTTGTTCTAGAGCTTTCAGGTATGCAGTCAAGCTGCTAATGTACGCTATCGCTAGTCTCTTTTTTAAGGCTCTCAGAGCTATGAGTTTTCCTCTTAGCACTGCTTACATTGTATCCCATAATTTTGGGTATGTTTATGCCTTCATTTTCTTTAAATTTTAAAAAGTCTATAATTTCTTTCTTATTTTTTCCTTGACCAAGTTATCAGTGAATAGAGAATTGTTCACCTTCCATGTTTATGTGGATTTTTGTAGTTCTTGTTGTTACTGAAGACAGCCTTAGTCCATGGTAATCTGATAGGATGCATGGGATTATTTCAATCCTCTTATATCTGTTGAGTCCTATTTTGTGACCGATTATTTGGTCAGTTTTGGAGAGGGTACCATGAGGCACTGAGAAGAAGTTATATTCTTTTTTTTTTTTGGATGAAATGTTCTATAAATATCTGTTAAATCTATTTGTCTATAACTTCAGTTAAGTTCACTGTGTCTCTGTTAATTTCTGTTCCAATGACCTGTCTATTGATGAGAGGGGGTTTTGAAACCTCTTGATATTATTGTGTGTGGTGCAATTTATGTTTTGACATAAAATTTTACTGAACCTAACATATATAATAAACTTTTAATAGTTAGTATTAAATGACTTTATATATTTTTCCAAGAATTATCTGTCAGTAGTGTTACCATGCTTGTTGAAACTCGCACCCTAGACTTGGACTTCATTATGTGGAAACACCACATCTTCCTTCCCAGCAAGCACTACCCCCCATTGTTATATAGAGCCCTCTCCAAAGATCTGCCAGGTACTAAATCTACCTTCTTATCCACTAACATTATCTCTGGTCTTACCTTTGGAAATAGAAAAGTATACACAGCAGTGACAGCTGTTCTGAACTCTGTATTTTGGGTTATTTTTTTCATTTTTGCTGGAAACCCCAGTTGACAACAAAAATACCCATGTACCTAGGCAAATGTTTAACACAAAATGGAAAGTGGCACATTAAGCAGAACTTTTGGCAGGTAACAGAAACAAGCAACATGCAGCTGCAATTAGGAACAAAAGTTCACTGTTATGCTGCAGCTGAGGAGCTGCATGGAGTCCTTCAACCTTCTCATCTCCTTCCTCCACATCTTTCAGACTCAGCACTACCAGAATACCCTTGCTTTTGGTTTCCTTTTTTACCATCTCATCAATTTCTCTGAAGTAGCCTGGATCAATAAGACATATGATCTCCAGCTGTCGGTTGTAGTCCTCACTCTCTACGACGACCTTCTTTAATGGCTTCAGATTGTCTTTCAGGTTCTTCCCTTCATTCACTGGAAGGATAAAATGCAAATGCATGTGGGCCTGCTCTATCTTCATTTTCTCTTTCACCTGCTTTATCACTTCCAAAGCCTGCTGCTTTGTGCTCTGATTTGACAAGGTAGTGGATGTCCTTTGTGGCTCTCTCACTGAGGATAATGCAGTAGAGTCTCTTTGTTTCCAGTTTCACACACTTGTAGGCCACAGTGGTGGCAATATCCCTAAACATCTGCTCCAGCTGTGTGTTCTTTTTATCTGACACATAAACTTCTCCTTTAGTCAAAATGTGCTTGCAGATTAGAGTCTGGTCATCTGTACCAAATGCATTAATGAAGTCTTTCTTCTTGGCAACCAGACATTTGAAAACTTTGACAAACAATGAATAAGTCTGCAGAAATTCATCAATGTCTTTCTCCACGCCACTCCACCAGGTCATCCAATGACTTTGTTTCTATAGGAGGCAAGTTCGAAGTGCTTTCCTTCCTGCTTCATCTGTAACAAGGTCACATTGGTCAGTCAGATATGGTTCACGGGGGTGATTGACATGGCGATTACTTACAGATATCAAGCTCACAGGGATTCCAAGTGCTCAGCTGAAACAACCCTGTGACATTGGAAACCTTAATTCCCAAGAAGTATGCTTTATTAAGTTCATTTTATGAATGCGTGTGCCCTTGCATTTGGGCATAGATGTTCAGAATTGATAGTTCCTCTTGTTAGATTTTTTTCTTTGATGAGTGTGAAGTGTCCTTCCTTAACTTTTTTCAAAACTTTTGTTTGAAAGTCGATTTTAGTTGCTATTAGAATGGCTATGCAATCATGTTTCTTGGGACCATTTGCTTGGAAATTTTTTTACAGCCCTTTATTCTGAGGTAGTGTCTTTGTCACTGTAGTGGCTATTCCTGGTTGTCAACTTGACTATATCTGGAATGACCAACAATCCAGAATTGGAAGGATTACATTTGATCCTGATCTTGAGGCTGGGTAATACAAGTTTCTGACTTGGACCTTGCTATGGAGATTTTGAGGAAAGTGGCTATGAATCCCAGGAGCTTAAGGCAAGGAGAACTCTGCATTCAAGGTCACCTGGGACAAAGCAAGTCCCAGATCCAGGCAAGGTGGTACACACTTTTAATCTTGGACACACCTCTGCTGGAGACATAAAGACATGAGAAGAAGGAAGTACTCTTTTTTTCTGCTTGCCTGCTTTGTGGGATAAAGTCACTGCTAAATCCTTGGACTTCCATTCATAGCTGCTGATGATCATTGCTGGGGAGTTGGACTGTAGACTGTAAGACATCTATGAATTCTCTTACTATATATAGACTACCCATAAGTGCTGTGATTCTAGAGAAGACTAAGACAGTCACTGAGGTTATTTACTGTATGGAGCAAAATGCTGAGTCCTGTTTATCAAGTCTGTTAGTCTATGTCTTTTTATTGGGAAATTCAGTCCATTAATGTTAAGAGATACTAAGGAATATTGATTATGGTTTCCTATTACTTTGTTGTTAGAGGTGGAATTATGTTTCTGTGGCTATCCTCTTCTGGGTTTTTCTGAAAGAATATTAATTTCTTGTGTTTTCTAGGGTGTAGTTTCTCTCATTGTGTTGGAGTTTTCCATCTGTTATCCCTTGTAGGGCTGGATTTGTTAAAAGATGTTGTGTAAATTTGGTTTTGCTATGGAATATCTTGGTTTCTCCAACTATGGTAATTGAGAGTTTTGCTGGGTATAGTAGCCTGGGCTGGCCTTTGTGTTCTCTTGGGATCTGTATGATATCTGCCCAGGATCTTCTAGCTCTCATAGTCTCTGTTGGGAAGTCTGGTGTAATTCTGATAGGTCTGCTCTTATGTGTTACTTGACCTTTTTTTCTCTTACTGCTCTTAATATTCTTTCTTAGTTTTGTACATTTGGTTTTTTGACTACTATGTGACAGGAGAAATTTCTTTTCTGGTAAAATCTATTTGGAGTTCTATAGGATTCCTGTATATTCATGAGCATCTCTTTCTTTATGTTAGGGGAGTTTTCTTCTATAACTATGTTGAAGATGTTTAGTGGCTCTTTAAGTTGAAATCTTTGCTCTCTTCTATACCAATTATCATTATGTTTGGTCTTCCCATTGTGTTCTGGATTTCCGGGATGTTTTCACTTTGGAGCTTTTTGCATTTTGCATTTTCTTTTGACTATTGTGGCAATGTTTTCTATGGTATCTACTGCTGCTACGATTCTCTCTTTTATCTCTTGTATTCTGTTGATGAAGTTTGCATCTAGGACACCTAATCTCTTTCATAGATTTCTATCTCCAGGGTTGTCTCTCTTTGTGATTTCTTTATTGTTTCTATTTCCATGTTTAAATCCTGGATGGTTTTATTTAATTACTTCACGTTTTTGGTTGTGTTTTCCTGCAACTCTTTAAGGAATTTTTGTGTTTTCTCTTTAAAGGCTTCTACTTGCCTTTAAAGTTACGCATTTCCCCACTGAGAATTTTATTTTTAGTATAACTTGCTGTGGACTCAGTCCTCAGTATTTAGTTTTTTAACCCCATTGCTTACAGTCTGTTCTCTGATCTTTCTTATCCTAGCGATGTTAGGTGATTTAGGTTCTAATGGTTTCAACATTAAAGCTTCCTATATTGTAATTTGAGAGATATTTTAGCCTTTTACCTTTTAAGATTCTTGCCTTTGCAAGGTTACAGAATTTTGAATTAGAATCAGTCCCATTTTCAAAGAAAATTGTATCCTAACATTAGGGGTTAAATTGTATATGAATGAACATTAGAGGCAGAATTCAGCTGATAACAGTGGTATTCCAGACTCCATGCAGCATTCTGGAAACCACTGCACCTGGCATCTGTGAACAGGACAGTTAGAAGTTCAATTATTCCCTTTTATAAGGAGTTTTTCTTCACTCCTTCTTTTTTTTTTTTTGGTTCTTTTTTTCGGAGCTGGGGACCGAACCCAGGGCCTTGCGCTTCCTAGGCAAGCGCTCTACCACTGAGCTAAATCCCCAACCCCTTTATAAGGAGTTTTTAATGCCACCTTGGCCTACAAGAAAGCTTCCCTAAAGTCAATAAATAAAAATGAACAAAGCAAGCAAAAAAGAGAAATCACAGAAATCACAGTATATGGAGGTACAGCCTTTAATCCTAGCACTCAAATGCAATGGCAGGCATAGGCACCTGGTTAGGGACAGGTGCAGAAGCATGGTCTGTGGCAGGGGCAAATCTCTAATGCTTAGGCCATCTTTCAAAAGTAGGCTTCTGAACCTGTAGGTTTGAACCCCATTGAGGCTAGATGGCACTTTCATAGAGCCGTATATCTGATATTTACATTACATTTCATAAAAGTTGCACAATTATATTTACGAGGTTGTTGTGGGAAATAATTAAAAAAAAATGATGCACCATCCCAAGCTAACTCTAGCTACTCTCTGATCCCAGTGATCTCAGTGCCTCCATGGCTAGCCCCATGCAGAGACCACCAATCTTGAGGCTTTCTTGCTGCAGACTCTGCTCACATTCCGAGCCATCTGCCTCCTGTGATTATAGTCAAAATTCCAAATATCACGATAAAATCAAAACTCTAGAGGCTTGCAATTTGTCAAACAGATTAATATCAGTAAATTCTCAACCCGCAAAATGCCCGAAAATGAATTCAGAGCCAATTGATATTGAGATAATCTGCCCATCTAGATAAGACAAATTGTCCTCTAATTATCCTTCCCTTGTTACATATTCATAGCTACCTATAGCTATTTAAAATCACACAGATCTGGGACTTCCTTCTCTTCCTCCACTTTTCTTCCTTCTCCTTTCTCTCCTATCTCTTCCACCTCTCAAGAACTATCAGTCCACATTCCTTTTCTACTGTTCAATCACAGGCTCTAATCTGGTCTTTTATCTACACTTACCTGCTTACATACAGCAAACTACAAACAACAAAAATAATTTTATGAGTGGGGGCCACCACAACTTGAGGAACTGAATTAAAGTTTAGCAGCATTATGAATGTTACGAACCACTTATCAAGAGGTTGAGGCAGAAGGATTCAAATTATAATGCTATTGAAAAACAATACCCTAGTCCTCTCTAACCAAACCAACAATTATGCTTGTTCAGTAATACAGAGTGGGCCAATTTGCTTAGCTCAAAAAGGACTTTCCACAACTGACAAATTACACTCAAATTAATCTGGTCTTTTTTTTCCCAACAATATCTCTAATCATAAGAACATTTAAAGGCACACCTATGTAAAACTTTTTTAGGGAAAATCACACTGGAATTTCTTTCTAACATATAGACTTTCAGTATATACAGAAGGATTCAAGAGAGAATCTTTAGGAAGCCTTACTCCTACATTCTGCAAGAAATGTTAATTCTCTGAGACTAGAAGTATCCAGTGTGTTACATTTCCACTGGATCTCACACAGCATAGTATTGTTTAAAGCTCCAAACTATTGACTTTTGCTTCTCATATGGCGACACTACAGTTCTTAGAAATATAAACTATTAAGAAGAAGAAAGGAACAAGAAAGCAGAAAATGGAGAAATGCATGTGATAATGAATGGTAAATATGACAGAAGTATATAAAAGAGAGAGATGAAATTATCACAGTGCAATCATCTCTTTTGTACAATTAATATCCTCTTTCACATAAAATGTATTTAAAACCTGTCCTGTGACCCAGCTGCTTCATTTTACTTGCATGATTATCTCCAGGACGGTAGCTCCTCCATGCCATATTCTGTAACATACAGTTTGCAGACAATTCATTAAAATACTTTAATTTGTACAATTATGATTTTTACACATATTTATTTATTCAAGAAAGTGTATCTCTGGCTTCCTCATTTTCCTGAGGAGTTACATTGTCAACATCTAGTGCACTGGGGGCCCTGTGTATGGTCACACACCACCAGGACACAGGGGATGCAGAGCAACGGCAGAAGCAACTGCACGCACTTGCAAGGTTTATTAACTCTTATATAGATAGGGATACGCATTACTTCAATGTCCATTTTGGCAAAATACCATAAGATCGTTATTCCCACAATACCAGGAAAAACTGAGGCAAGACTAAACAAAGAAATATGACTAAACAAATATTTATCCTCAAAATATTCATGTAACAAATCATCCCTCTTCTTTTTATCAAAATATACTCGCCATTACCAAGAGAGCATGAGAATCGCTTCCACAGAAACAGGACACAGCAGAACATAGTTTAAGGCCAAGTTAGAAAAACATTTTCTTCTCAAGGGTGACATTCCAGCTCTTACTTGCACCTGTCACCAGTTCTTACTTGACCCTGCCTGGGAGCTGCATCTCTATGTCTCAACATTACATGACTATCATACTTATTTTATAGCAAATTTTCCTAGGAGTAAATTATCTTTTTCTACAAAATAAAATTTGGACTTGGCTGGTTTAATTTCCCAGAGGATACACAGACTAAAAACCTAAGTACTAACAATCTAGGGGCTAATAGCTACATCATCTCCATGGTGAAAGATTAAGAAATGCAACCACAATAGGCATCCTTCAAATTTTTACATTAGTGTCATCCTTTCTGATCTTTTTAAAAAAGTATTTTCTTATATATTATATCTGAGAGGTTCCTGTCCACATCCCTCCCCAAGTATATCCTTACCGCCTGTCTTGGCACAAGAATCTGCCATTACCACCACCACCCCTACCACCATCCTTCAGAAAGCTCTAACATCCCAGGGTTAAAAAACTAAGAGTGCATAAAAAGTTACAATAAGAATAGGCACATTTGATCATATCAATGCTAGACAAAGGCAATCCAGTATAAGGAGAAAGTTCCCATGAATAGGCTAAAGAGTCATGTTGAATGGACTTAGAACAAATAAACAAACAAAAAACATTGTGAGTGAGAAAAGCCAGGGCAAGAAAATCAAACATGATATGTACTCACTTATAAATGGAAAGATCCACTTATAAGCTGTAAAATAAAAATAACCCTGCTACAATCTACAGATCCAGAGAGGTTAGGTAACATTGTAGTTTGATGTCAGGATGCAAGTGTAGTACCATGAAAGGAACCGTTGTCCTCAGTTGAGCTAAGGCTAGAAGCCTCCGAAAGCCTGAAGAGATAGTAGGAGATGTGCCTGCTCCCGACCACCAAGCCCCTATCACTAAACACAACACCCCTACCCCCATAGATCTGTGGCCATCAGTCAAGTAAACGCAACACCCCAAGTACTCCACATGTAGATAATGAAAAGGACATGACCACAGGTCATGTCTTCTCAAGACGAATTTCCATGCTAATGAGCTATATACAGACCTGGAGAGTGTAGCCAATAAGCTTTTCTTCCTAGACCTTCCTCCTGGTAAAAGGTGTTTAATCTCAGGCTTACCTGGAGAAGAGGGTATGGTTATACACATCCAATTTCTGCCATGACAATAAATGCCTTAGAACTATGGACTGCCATTTTTCATCAGGATCCACCTTTGGGAACCATGGAGAACACCTTTACCTATAGATCCATCATTTAGTATCCTGTAGAAGGTGTCTCTTTATTTGCAGCCATGACCACCACCACGCTCAAGCCATGTCTGTAGCTGTCAAGACAAAGACTCTCACCATGGGACCAGATGGAATGCCCCTGAAACTTTCCCCTAACCCTGGACTACATCCAGCCCTTGGGCCATGACACTGATCTAGGCTCTTCCATGCCTCTCAGAAGCATCTGGGTGTCCAACAGTCTGAGAACCAGACTGCCCCAACCTCTTCTCAGGTTCAGGTATCCAGAGCCAGCTTCAGCTCTCAGACTTTGCTTTCCCAGCACTAAGCAGGCTCCTGGGGCTTCTCTACTCCCCAACATTCACCTAGCAATGGCTTAGGGTAAGCTCAGTCAATCCCCAAGTCCTGCATCCCAAATCAGCAGCACCCTGTGGTGGAGCTGATAGAGTATCCACAGTCCTATATTCAAGGATCAAGGGAACACAACATTTTCTATTCTATTTCTTTATACTGACAGACTTTCCATGGTAACATCAAGCTATAAAGCTGTTAAATATATGCAAAGGAACAGATCACATCTCTACAGGTGCATTACTCTCTGTAAGCCCCCAATAAGTCCCAGTTACTTGATTCTCTATCCCATGTTCTCATGGTGTCCATACTCATCCAATTCCTATGATATTTCCCTCTCCAGTCTATATGACTTTTAGTACTCTAGCTATGTTTGCATGTGGGATTCTGCATGTGTTTTCCTCAATTGCTAGATGAAATCTCTCTGTTCACTTTGATGATAATTATGACAGGTTCCATGCCCAGAACACTTTGCAAGCAAGACAAACTGGAAGTTGAGGATTCATAGCTGTGTCCATGTCCCTTTAGGAACCTGACAGTGATAGATTCTGTGCTGCTTTCATAGATTTCATGAACTTTCTACTGATTAGGTTTCTACTTTTTCCCCCAAATTCTGCCCCCATTTTCTGTCATTTCTTAAAATATTTACACACTTCCCTGCCACCATTTATCACTTCTCTAACCAAGCATTATCTCCCACAGTCCATCTGAAGAAAATCAATTCGAGTTCCCCTTAACAAGGAGATCCTTAAATTCCTTACTATAGCCCTCATTTATACTTAGCCTCTCTGGGCCTGTGGATGATAGCATCATCTTCTTTGGTTTTACAACAATATCCTCTTATGAGTGAATGACATATCTTTCATGGGTGTAGGTTACCTTACTCAAGTAGATGTTTTCTAGTCTCATCCAATTGTCTACAAATTTCATCCTGTAAATATTTTTAAAGGGTGATTAATACCCCATTTAAGAAAGGAACAACACAGTTTCCCGCCTGCACCAAGAGCTGAAAGCCAGTTGCCAGTCCAACCTACACATCTGAGAGCAGAGGTAAGACCAACTCTTCTGCTCCAAGCCACCCACCTAGTGACCTCAGGACACAAAAATGCAGAAGTCATCTGAGATATGGCACTTCTGGTTTCTGCCTACACCTGCAGCCGAACCCATACCACAGATCTCTATATGCAAATCCCACGGGGGAGAGCTGGACTATCAGAAACTGGGAAAAACCTGAGATCTCAGAGGACACCACCACTTCTGTTCACATTGCTGGCCCAAGAAAATCCTAACAAGTGCACTCTGGATACAAGAACCTAGGAGCAGGCTGTGCCAGAAACCTTCTGGTGTCTGCCTCTGCCAACAGTCAAAAGCCAGTTGCCTGGAGCTCTGACACACCTGAGAGTAGATGTAAGAACAACTCTTCTGCTCCAAGCCTGGAGGCATCAGGTCACAGAAACCTAAGAGCAGCTCTCTGTTCTAAGATATAGCTGAAAGCAAAAAGGTCTACAGGAGTGCTGACACACAGGCTTACAGGAGGGTTAAGCCACTGTCAGAGACAGAAAGACAAGCCACCAACATAGACAACCTGATGGCAAGAAGCAAGCATAGGAACCTAATCAACAGAAACCAACACTACTTGGCATCATCAGAGCCCAGTTCTCTCACCAAAACATATACTGGATATCCCAACCCATTGTAAAAGCAAGATTTGGATTTAAAAATCACATCTCATGGGGCTGGGAATTTAGCTCAGTGGTAGAGCGCTTACCTAGGAAGTGCAAAGCCCTGGGTTCGGTCCCCAGCTCAAAAAAAAAAAAATCACATCTCATGATGATGATAGAGGACTTTAAGAAGGACATAAATAACTCTCTAAATAAATACAGGACAACACAGGTAAGCAAGTAGAAACCCTTAAAGGGGAAACACAAAAATCCGCTAAATAATTACAGGAAAATACAACCAAATAGGTAAAGAAGGAATTGAACAAAATCATCCAGAATTTAAAAATAGAAATAGACAGAATAAAGAAATCAAAAAGGGATTCAACCCTGGAGAAAGAAAACCTAGGAGAGAGAATAGGAGTCAGAGACACAAGCATAACAAATAGAATACAAGATATAGAAGACAGAATCTCAGGGGCAAAAGACACCATAGAAAACATCGACACAACTATCAAAGATAATGTAAAATGCAAAAACCACCTAACCCAAAACAACCAGGAAATGCAAGACACAATAAAAATATCAAACCTAAGGATAATAGGTATAGAAGACAGAGAAGACTCCCAATTTAAAGGGCTAGTAAATATTGTCAACAAAATTTTAGAAGAAAACTTCCCTAACATAAAGAAAGATGCACATAAACATACAAGAAGCCTACAGAACTCCAAATAGATTGGTCCTAGTAGAAATTCCTCCTGTCTTGAAACACCAAATGCACAAAATTAAGAAAGAACATTAAAAGCAGTAAGGAAAAGAGGTCAAGTAACATATCAAGACAGTCTATCAGAGTTACACCAGACTTTTCTCCAGAGACTATGAAAGCCAGAAGATCCTGGACAGATGTCATACAGACACTAAAGAACACAAATGCCAGCCCAGGCTAATATATCCAGCAAAACTCTCAATCAACATAGACGGAGAAACCAAGAAATTCCATGATAAAACCAAATTTATACAGTATCTTTCCACAAATCGAGCACTACAAAGGATAATAGATGGAAAAGCCCAACATAAGGAGAGAAACTACACCCTAGAAAAATCAAGAAAGTAATCTTGCAATGAACCCAAAAGAGAGACAAACAAACATTAATTCCACCTCTAACAACAGAAGTAACAGGAAACAACAATCACTATTCTTTTAATATTTCTTAACATCAATGGACTCAATTCCCCAATAAAAAGACATAGGCTGGATACTTAAATAACCCAGCATTTTCCTGCATACAAGAAACACACTGCAGTTAAAAGGGAGACACTACCTCAGAGTAAAAGTTGGAAAACAATTTTCCAAACAAATGGTCCAAACAAACAAGCTGGAGTATCCATTCTAATATCAGATAAAATAGACTATCAACCAAAAATTATCAAAAAAGATAAGGAAGAATAATTCATATTCATCAAAGGAAAAATCCACCAAGATGAACTATCCATCCTGAACATCTATGGTCCAAATGCAAGGGTACCTACATTCATAAAAGAAACCTTACTAAAGCTCAAAGTACACATTGTACCTCACAAAATAATAGTGGGAGATTTCACCACTCTACTCTCATAATGGACAGGTCATGGAAACAGAATCTAAATAGAGACATAGAGAAACTAACACGTTATGAACCAAATGGATTTAACAGATATTTATAGAAAATTTCATCCTAAAACAAAAGAATATGCATTCTTATCAGTCCCTCATGGTACCTTCCTAAGAATTGACCATATAATCAGTCACAAAACAGGCCTCAACAGATAAAAGAAGATTAAAATAATCCCATGCATCCCTTCAGATCACTACAGAGTAACCTGGTCTTCAATAAAAACAATAATGACAGAAAACCAACATATACATGGAAGCTGAAAAATACTCTACTCAATGATAACTTGGCCAAGGAAGAGATAAAGAGATTAAAGATTTTTGGAATATAATGAAAATTAAAGCAGAACATACCTAAACTTGTGGGACGCAATGAAAGCAGTGCTAAGAGGAAAACTAAGCTCTGTGTACCTCCAAAAAGAAATTGACGAGAACATATACTAGCAGGTTGACAGCATACCTAAAAGCTCTAGAACAAAAAGAAGCAAATACACCCAAGAGGAGTAGAAAGCAGGAAATACTCAAACTCAGGGCTAAAATCAAACAAGTAGAAAGAAAAAGGACTATACAAAGAATCAACACAACCAGGTGCTGGTTCTTTGAGAAAACCAACAAGATAGATAAACCCTTAGCGAGAATAAACAGAAAGCACAGAGAATGTATCCAATAAAATAAGAAATGAAGAGGGAGACATAACAAGAGAATCTGAAGAAATTCACAAAATCATCAGATTCCACTACAAAACTATATATTCAACAAAACTGAAAAATCTGGATGAAATGAACAATTGTCTAGACATATACCAGGTACCAGAGCTAAATTGGGATAAGATAAACCATCTAGACTGTCCCAAAACTCCTAAAGAATTAGAAGGGGTTATTAAAAGTGTCCCAACCAAAAATGGCAGAGGACTAGATGGGTTTAGTACAGAATTCTATCAGACCTTCATAGAAGACCTCATACCCATACTGTCCAACCTATTCCACAAAATAGAAACAGAAGGAGCACCACTCAATTTCTTCTACAAAGCCACAGTTACACTTACACCTAAAGCATAAAAAGACCTAAGAAAGAAAGAAAAAATTAGACCAATTTCCCTTTTCAATATTGACTCAACAATACTCAATAAAATTCTCACAAACCAAATCCAAGAAAACATCAAAGTGATTATCCAGCATAATCAAGTAGGCTTCATTCCAGAGATGCAATGATGGTTCAATATATGGAACTCCTTCAACGTAATCCACCATGTAAACAAACTCAAAGAAAAAAATATATGATCATCTCATTAGATTCTAAGAAAGCATTGGACAAAATTCAACATGCCTTCATGTTAAAAGTCTTGGAAAGATCAGGACTTAACATACCTAAATATAGTAAAACAATATACAGCAAATAGTAACCAACATCAAATTAAATGAAGAAAAATTTGAAGAACTCTCAGGAAAATCATGAATTAGGTAAGACTCCCTACTCTCTCCCTACTTATTCAATATAGTACTAGAAATCCTAGGCAGAGAAATCAGACAACAAAATGTGGTCACAGGGATACAAGTGGGAAAAGAAGTAGACAAAATGTCACTATTTGCAGATGATATGATAGTATACTTAAGTGACTCCAAAAGTTCCACCAGAGAACTACTAAGCCTGATAAACAACTTCAGCATAGTGGCTGGATATAAATTACCTCAAACAAATCAATAGCCTTCTTTTACTCAAAGGATAAAGAGGCTGAGAAAGTAATTAGGGAAATGACACACTTCCCAATCATCTCAAACAACATAAAAGACCTGGGTGTGACGCTATCCAATCAAGTGAAAGATCTGTATGACAAGAACTTCAAGCCTCTGAAGAAAGAAATTGAAGATCTTAGAAGATGGAATGACCTCCAATGCTTATGGATTGGCAGGATTAAGATAGTAAAAATGGATATTTTGCCAAAAAAGATCTGATCTACAGATTCAATACAATTACCATCAAAATTCGAACTCAATTCTTCATATACTTAGAAAGTGCAACTTGGAAATTCATTTGGAATAACAAAAAACTCAGGATAGCGAAAACTATCCTTAAAAATAAAGGAACTTCTGGGGGAATTATCATCCCTGATCTTATGCAGTATTACAAAGCAATAGTGATAAAAATTGCATAGTATTGATACAGAGACAGGCAGGTAGATCAAGGAAATAAATTGAAGACCCAGGAGTGAAGCCACACACCAAAAGTCACTTGATCTTTGACAAAGGAGCTAAAATCATTCAGTGGAAAAAAGACAGTATTTTCAACAAGTAGTGCTGGTTCAACTGGCATGTAGAAGAATGCAAATCGCCCCACTCTTATCACCTTGTGCATAGCATAAGTCCAAGTGAACCAAGGACCTCCACATAAAACAATATACACACAAACTCATAGAAGAAAAAGTCTTATCTTAGAACAAATAGGCACTGGGGAAATTTTCCTGAACCAAACACCAATGGCTTAAGCTCTAAGGTCAAGAATAGACAAATGGGAGCTGATAAAACTGCAAAGCTTCTGTAAGGCAAAGGAAAATGTCTTAAGGATAAAACAGTAATGAACACATTAGTAAAATATCTTTACCAACCCTATATTGGATAGGGGGCTAATATCCAATATATAAAAAACTCAAGAATGTCTGCTCCAGAAAGCCAAATAATCCTATTTAAAAATGGGTTACAGAGCTAAATAAAGAAATCTCAGCTGAGAAATACCTAAAGAAATGTTCAATATCCTTAGTCATCACAGAAATGCAAATCAAAACAAACCTGAGATTCCACCTCAAGCCTGTCAGAATGGCTAAGAACAGAAATTCAGGTAAGAGACAGATGCTTGCAAGGATGTGGGGAAAGAGGAACACACCTCCATTGTTGGTGGCATTGCAAGATGGTACAACCAGTCTGGAAATGAGTTGGGAGATTCCTCATTGCATTACCTGAGGATCCAGCTATACCACTATTGGCATATACCCAAATGATCCTCCAACATACAACAGAGACACATGCTCCACTATGTTCAAAGCAGTCTTATTTATAATAGTCAGAAGCTGGAATGAACCCAAATGCACTTCAACAGAAGAATTGATACAGAAAATGTGGTACATCTACACAATGGAGTACTACTCAGCTATCATAAACAATGACTTAATGAAATTCATAGTCAAATAAATGGAACAAAAAAAAATCCTGAGTGAGGTAACCCAATCACAAACACACACACACACACACACACACACACACACACAAACACACACACACACACACACATACACACACACATGGTCTGCACTCATTAATAAGTGGATATTAGTCCAAAAGCTGATACAATAAACAGACCACATGAACCTCAAGAAGAAGGAGCACCAAAGAGTGGATGCTTCAGTTCTCCTAAAAAGGGGTAACAACAATTTTCAAAGAGGAGATATGGAGATAAAGTTTGGAGCAGAGACTAAAGGAATGGCAATTTCAGAGCTTGCCCCACCTGGGGATACAGCCTATCTATACACAGCCACGAAAACTAGACAATATTGATGAAGCCAAGAAGTGCATACTGACAGGAGCCTGATATAACTCTCTCCTGAGAAGCTCAGCCAGAGTTTAAAAAACACATAGGCAAATGCTGGCAGTGAACCTTTGAACTGTGAACGGCCTCCAATGGGAGGAATTAGAGAAAGGATTGAAGGAGCTGAAGGGGCTTGCAACCCCATAAGAACAACAATACTAACCATCCAGAGCTCCCAGGGACTAAACCACTACCCAAAGACTACAGATGGACAGACCCATGGCTCCAGCTTCATATATCGCAGAAGATGGCCCTGTTGGGCACCAATGGGAGAAGCCCTTGGTCCTTCCAAGGCTGGACTTCCTAGTGTAGGGGAATGTTTTGATGGGGAAGCAGGAAGGGGAGTTGTTTGGGATAGGGATTACCCTTATATAAAAGGGAAGTGGGGTGGGATAGGGGACTTATGGATGGGAAACTGGGAAAGGAAATAACATTTGAAATGTAAATAAAAAATATCCAATAAACAAAATGAAAGAAATGAACCACATATTTTTATCCATTCTCAGTTCTCCTGTTGAGGGAACGTCTAGGCTGTTTTAAGTTTCTTTCTATAATGAGTTAAGTGGCTATTAACCTAGAATGGTAAGTGCTTTTTGATGTCAGGTATATTCTGGGTGTGTGCCCAAATCTGTTATAGCTGAGTCTTGAGGTAGACTTACTGCAAGTTTTCTGGGAAATTATCATATTGACTTCCAAGTGACTGAACACAAATGCACTATCACCAAAATGATAGTAGTGTTTCTATTGTGGGATATCCTTGTCAGCATTAGCTGTCAATTGTGTTTTTAATTATAGCCATTCTGACAGAAGTAAGATAAAATTGCAAAGTCATTGTTATTTGCATTTTCCAGGTGGCTATGGCTAAGAATCTAACAGTATTGAACATTTCTTTAAACGTTTCTTTTGAGATACCTTTGTTGAGAGCTTCTTTGTTTAAATTTGTACCCCATTTTTTAATTGGGTTATCTGTTTTATTGGTATGTAATTACTTGAGTTTTTTATATGTTTTGTATATTAGCTCACTGTTAGATGTAGGGTTGGGAAAAGCCTTTTCCAATTATATGGACAGCCATTTTTCTTATTGATGGTGTCCTTTACCTTAAAGATGTTTTGGTTCCATGAGGTCCAATTTATTAATTGATGGCATTAGTGCCCATCCTTTTCTCTTCTGTTTAAGAAAATGTTTCCTTTGCCAATAATTCAAGACTTTTTCCCACATCTCTTCTATCAGATTCAGTATATCTGGTTTAAATTGGGGTCTTTGATTTACTTGGACCTGAGTTTTACCCAGGGTTGTAATGTAGGCCTATTGGCAATCTTCTACATACTGGCATTTAGTTAGACCAGCAATATTTGTTAAAGATGCCACCCCCCCAATTATGTATTTGTTGAGACTTCCTCGAAATTCAGTCACCATTAGGATGGTGATTTAATTTTCAGTCTTTTTTTTTCTTTTTTTTTTAATCTTTATTAACTTGAGTATTTATTTACATTTTGATTATTATTCCCCTTCCCGGTTTCTGGGCCAACATTCCCCTAGCCCCTCCCCCTCCCCTTCTATATGGGCTTTCACTCCCCATCCTCCCCCCATTACCACCCTTCCTCAAACAATCACATACACTGGGGGTTCAGTCTTGGCAGGACCAAGGGCTTCCTCTTCCACTGGAGCTCTTACTAGGCTATTCATTGCTACCTATGTGGTTGGAGCACAGGGTCAGTCCATGTATAGTCTTTGGGTAGTGACTTAGTCCCTGGAAGCTCTGGTTGGTTGGCATTGTTGTTAATATGAGGTCTCGAGCCCCTTCAATCTTCCAGACCTCTCTCTGATTCCTTCAACTGGGGTCCTGATCTTAGTTCAGTGGATTGCTGCTGGCATTAGCCTATGTATTTGCTCTATTCTGGGTGTATCTCTGAGGAGAGATCTACATCCAGTTCCTATCAGCCTGCACTTCTTTACTTCATCCATCTTATCTAGTTTGGTGGATGTATATGTATGTGGGGCAGTCTCGGATTGGGTGTTCCTTCTGCCTCTGTTCTAAATTTTGCCTCACTATTACCTGCCAAGGGTTTTCTTGTTCCCCTTTTAAAGAATTGAGTGAAGCATTCGCATTTTGGTCATCCTTCTTTAGTTTCATGTATTCTGTGCATCTAGGGTAATTCAAGCATTTGGGCTAATAGCCACTAATCAATGAGTGCATACCATGTGTGTTTTTATGCGATTGGGTTACGTCACTCAGGATAATATTTTCCAGTTCCATCCATTTGCCTATGAATTTCATAATGGCATTGTTTGTGATAGCTGAATAATATTCCACTGTGTAGATGTCCCATATTTTCTGTATCCATTCCTCTGTTGAAGGGCATCTGGGTCCTCTCCAGCTTCTGGCTATTATAAATAAGGCTGCTATGAACATAGTGGAGCATGTGTCTAAGTTATATGTTGAGGCATCTTTTGGGTATATGCCCAAGAGAGGTATAGCTGGATCCTCAGGTAGTTCAATGTCCAGTTTTCTGAGGAACCTAGAGACTGATTTCAAGAATGGTTGTACCAGTTTGCATTCCCACAAGCAATGGAGGAGTGTTCCTCTTTCTCCACATCCTCGCCAGCATTTGCTGTCAACTGAGTTTTGATCTTAGCCATTCTCACTGGTGTGAGGTGAAATCTCAGGGTTGTTTTGATTTGCATTTCCCTTATGAATAAAGATGGTGAACATTTCTTCAGGTGTTTCTCAGCCATATGGCATTTCCAAGCTGTGAATTCTTTGTATAGCTCTGAACCCCATTTTTTTTTGGTTCTTTTTTTCAGAGCTGGGGACCAAACCCAGGGCCTTGCGCTTCCTAGGCAAGCGCTCTACCACTGAGCTAAATCCCCAGCCCCTCTGAACCCCATTTTTAATAGGGTTATTTGTCTCCCTGCGGTCTAACTTCTTGAGTTCTTTGTATATTTTGGATATAAGCCCTCTATCTGTTGTAGGATTGGTAAAGATCTTTTCTCAATCTGTTGGTTGTCATTTCGTCCTAACAACAGTGTCCTTTGCCTTACAGAAGCTTTGCAGTTTTATGAGATCCCATTTGTGATTCTTGATCTTAGAGCACAGGCCATTTGTGTTTTGTTCAGGAAATTTTCTCCAGTGCCCATGTGTTCAAGATTGTTCCCCACCTTTTCTTCTATTAGTTTGAGTGTATCTGGTTTGATGTGGAGGTCCTTGATCCACTTGGACTTAAGCTTGGTACAGATTGATAAGCATGGATCGATCTGCATTCTTCTACATGTTGACCTCCAATTGAATCAGCACCATTTGCTGAAAATGCTATCTTTTTTTCCATTGGATAGTTTTGGCTCCTTTGTCAAAAATCAAGTGACCACAGGTGTGTGGGTTCATTTCTGGGTCTTCGATTCTATCCCACTGGTCTATCTGTCTGTCTCTGTACCAATACCATGCAGTTTTTATCACTATTGCTCTGTAATACTGCTTGAGTTCAGGGATAGTGATTCCACCAGAAGTCCTTTTATTGTTCAGGATAGTTTTAGCTATCCTGGGTTTTTTGTTATTCCAGATGAATTTTCAAATTGTTCTGTCTAACACTGTGAAGAATTGGATTGGTATTTTGATGGGGATTGCATTGAATCTGTAGATCACTTTTGGTAAAATGGCCATTTTTACTATGTTAATCCTGCCAATCCATGAGCATGGGAAATCTTTCCATCTTCTGAGATCTCCTTCAATTTCTTTCTTAGGGGCTTGAAGTTCTTATCATACAGATCTTTTACTTGCTTGGTTAAAGTCACACCGAGGTATTTTATATTATTTGGGACTATTATGAAAGGTGTCATTTCCCTAATTTCTCTCGCGGCTTGTTTCTCTTTTGAGTAGAAGAAGGCTACTGATTTATTTGAGTTAATTTTATACCCAGCCACTTTGCTGAAAGTGTTTATCAGGATTAGTAGTTCTCTGGTAGAACTTTTGGAATTGCTTAAATATGCTATCATATCATCTGCAAATAGTGATATTTTGACTTCTTTCCCAATCTATATCCATTTGATCTACATTTGTTGTCTGATTGCTCTGGCTAGAACTTCAAGAACTATATTGAATAATTGGGGAGAGAGTGGGCAGCCTTGTCTAGTCCCTGATTTTAGTGGAAATGCTTCAAGTTTCTCTCCATTTAGTTTAATGTTAGCTACTGGTTTGCTCTATATGGCTTTTACTATGTTTATGTATGGGCCTTGAATTCCTATTCTTTCCAGGACTTTTATCATGAAGGGGTGTTGAATTTTGTCAAATGCTTTCTCAGAATCTAATGAAATGATCATGTGGTTTTGTTCTTTCAGTTTGTTTATATAATAGATTATGTTGATGGTTCTCCATATATTAGACCATCCATGCATGCCTGGGATGAAGCCTACTTGATCACAGTGAATGATTGTTTTGATGTGCTCTTGGATTCAGTTTGCCAGAATTTTATTGAGTATTTTTGGTTGATATTCACAAGGGAAATTGGTCTGAAGTTCTCTTTGTTTGTTTGGTTTTTGTGTGGTTTAGGTAAAAGAGTAATTGTGGCTTCATAGAAGGAATTCAGTAGCTCTCCATCTGTTTCAATTTTGTGGAACAGTTTGCATAGTATTGGTATTAGGTCTTCTATGAAGGTCTGATAGAATTCTGCACTGAACCTGTCTGGACCTGGGCTCTTTTTGGTTTGGAGACCTTTAATGACTGCTTCTATTCGTTAGAAGTTATGGGGTTGCTTAAATGGTTTATCTGTTCCTGCTTTAACTTCGGTACCTGGTATCTGTCTAGGAAATTGTCCATTTTCTGCAGATTTTCATGTTTTATTCAATATAGGCTTGTGTAGTAGGATCTGATGATTTTTTGAATTTCCTCTCATTCTGTAGTTATGTCTCTCTTTTCATTTCTGATTTTGTTAATTTGGACACACTCTCTGTGTCCTCTCATTAGTCTGGCTAAGGGTTTATCTATCGTGTTGACTTTCTCAAAGAACCAACTTTTGGTTCTGTTGATTCTTTCTATGGTCCTTTTTGTTTCTACTTGGTTGATTTCAGCTCTGAGTTTGATTATTTCCTGCCTTCTACTCCTCCTGGGTGTATTTGCTTCTTTTTGTTCTAGAGCTTTTAGGTTTGCTGTCAAGTTGCTGATATATGTTCTCTCCTGTTTCTTTCTGCAGGCACTCAAAGCTATGAGTTTTCTTTTTTTTTTTTTTTTTTTTTTGGTGATGCTTGTATCTACAGCTCCTTGTCTCTTCCTTTGGTTTTCTTTCTTTTTTTTTTTTTTTATTAACTTGAGTATTTCTTATATACATTTCAAGTGTTATTCCCTTTCCCGGTTTCCGGGCAAACATCCCCCTCCCCCCTCCCTTTCCTTATGGGTGTTCCCCTCCCAACCCTCCCCACATTGCCACCCTCCCCCCATAGTCTAGTTCACTGGGGGTTCAGTCTTAGCAGGACCCAGGGCTTCCCCTTCCACTGGTGCTCTTACTAGGATATTCATTGCTACCTATGGGGTCAGAGTCCAGGGTCAGTCCATGTATAGTCTTTAGGTAGTGGCTTAGTCCCTGGAAGCTCTGGTTGCTTGACATTGTTGTACTTTTGGGGTCTCAAGCCCCTTCAAGCTCTTCCAGTTCTTTCTCTGATTCCTTCAACGGGGGCCTATTCTCAGTTCAGTGGTTTGCTGCTGGCATTCGCCTCTGTATTTGCTGTATTCTGGCTGTGTCTCTCAGGAGCGATCTACATCCGGTTCCTGTAGGCCTGCAATTCTTTGCTTTGTCCATCTTCTCTAATTGGGTGGCTGTATATGTATGGGTCATAGGTGGGGCAGGCTCTGAATGGGTGTTCCTTCAGTCTCTGTTTTAATCTTTGCCTCTCCCTTCCCTGCCAAGGGTATTCTTTTTCCTCATTTAAAGAAGGAGTGAAGCATTCACATTTTGATCATCCGTCTTGAGTTTCGTTTGTTCTAGGGATCTAGGGTAATTCAAGCATTTGGGCTAATAGCCACTTATCAATGAGTGCATACCATGTATGTCTTTCTGTGAATGGGTTAGCTCACTCAGGGTGATGTTTTCCAGTTCCAACCATTTGCCTACGAATTTCATAAACTCGTTGTTTTTGATAGCTGAGTAATATTCCATTGTCTAGATGTACCACATTTTCTGAATCCATTCGTCTGTTGAAGGGCATCTGGCTTCTTTCCAGTTTCTGGCTATTATAAATAAGGCTGCGATCAACATAGTGGAGCACGTGTCTCTTTTATATGTTGAGGCATCTTTTGGGTATATGCCCAAGAGAAGTATAGCTGGATCCTCAGGCAGTACAATGTCCAATTTTCTGAGGAACCTCCAGACTGATTTCCAGAATGGTTGTACCAGTCTGCAATCCCACCAACAATGGAGGAGTGTTCCTCTTTCTCCACATCCTCGGCAGCATCTGCTGTCACCTGAGTTTTTGATCTTAGCCATTCTCACTGGTGTGAGGTGAAATCTCAGGGTTGTTTTGATTTGCATTTCCCTTATGACTAAAGATGTTGAACATTTCTTTAGGTTTTTCTCAGCCATTCGGCATTCCTCAGCTGTGAATTCTTTGTTTAGCTCTGAACCCCATTTTTTAATAGGGTTATTTGTTTCCCTGCGGTCTAACTTCTTGAGTTCTTTGTATATTTTGGATATAAGGCCTCTATCTGTTGTAGGATTGGTAAAGATCTTTTCCCAATCTGTTGGTTGCCGTTTTGTCCTAACCACAGTGTCCTTTGCCTTACAGAAGCTTTGCAGTTTTATGAGATCCCATTTGTCGATTCTTGATCTTAGAGCGTAAGCCATTGGTGTTTTGTTCAGGAAATTTTTTCCAGTGCCCATGTGTTCCAGATGCTTCCCTAGTTTTTCTTCTATTAGTTTGAGTGTGTCTGGTTTGATGTGGAGGTCCTTGATCCACTTGGACTTAAGCTTTGTACAGGGTGATAAGCATGGATCGATCTGCATTCTTCTACATGTTGCCCTCCAGTTGAACCAGCACCATTTGCTGAAAATGCTATCTTTTTTCCATTGGATGGTTTTGGCTCCTTTGTCAAAAATCAAGTGACCATAGGTGTGTGGGTTCATTTCTGGGTCTTCAATTCTATTCCATTGGTCTATCTGTCTGTCTCTGTACCAATACCATGCAGTTTTTATCACTATTGCTCTGTAATACTGCTTGAGTTCAGGGATAGTGATTCCCCCTGAAGTCCTCTTATTGTTGAGGATAGCCTTAGCTATCCTGGGTTTTTTGTTATTCCAGATGAATTTGCAAATTGTTCTGTCTAACTCTTTGAAGAATTGGATTGGTATTTTGATGGGGATTGCATTGAATCTGTAGATTGCTTTTGTTAAAATGGCCATTTTTACTATATTAATCCTGCCAATCCATGAGCATGGGAGATCTTTCCATCTTCTGAGGTCTTCTTCAATTTCTTTCTTCAGTGTCTTGAAGTTCTTATTGTACAGATCTTTTACTTGCTTGGTTAAAGTCACACCGAGGTACTTTATATTATTTGGGTCTATTATGAAGGGTGTCGTTTCCCTAATTTCTTTCTCGGCTTGTTTCTCTTTTGTATAGAGGAAGGCAACTGATTTATTTGAGTTAATTTTATACCCAGCCACTTTGCTGAAGTTGTTTATCAGCTTTAGTAGTTCTCTGGTGGAACTTTTGGAATCACTTAAATATACTATCATGTCATCTGCAAATAGTGATATTTTGACCGCTTCTTTTCCGATCTGTATCCCCTTGATCTCCTTTTGTTGTCTGATTGCTCTGGCTAGAACTTCAAGAACTATATTGAATAAGTAGGGAGAGAGTGGGCAGCCTTGTCTAGTCCCGGATTTTAGTGGGATTGCTTCAAGTTTCTCTCCATTTAGTTTAATGTTAGCAACTGGTTTGCTGTATATGGCTTTTACTATGTTTAGGTATGGGCCTTGAATTCCTATTCTTTCCAGGACTTTTATCTTGAAGGGTGTTGAATTTTGTCAAATGCTTTCTCAGCATCTAATGAAATGATCATGTGGTTCTGTTCTTTCAGTTTGTTTATATAATGAATCACATTGATGGTTTTCCGTATATTAAACCATCCCTGCATGCCTGGGATGAAGCCTACTTGATCATGGTGGATGACTGTATTGATGTGCTCTTGAATTCGGTTTGCCAGAATTTTATTGAGTATTTTTGCGTCGATATTCATAAGGGAAATTGGTCTGAAGTTCTCTTTCTTTGTTGTGTCTTTGTGTGGTTTAGGTATAATAGTAATTGTGGCTTCGTAGAAGGAATTCGGTAGGGCTCCATCTGTTTCAATATTGTGGAAAAGTTTGGATAATATTGGTATGAGGTCTTCTATGAAGGTTTGATAGAATTCTGCACTAAACCCGTCTGGACCTGGGCTCTTTTTGGTTGGGAGACCTTTAATGACTGCTTCTATTTCCTTAGGAGTTATGGGGTTGTTTAACTGGTTTATCTGTTCCTGATTTAACTTCAATAACTGGTATCTGTCTAGGAAATTGTCCATTTTCTGAAGATTTTCAAGTTTTGTTGAATATAGGTTTTTATAGTAAGATCTGATGATTTTTTGAATTTCCTCTGAATCTGTAGTTATGTCTCCCTTTTCATTTCTGACTTTGTTAATTTGGACACACTCTCTGTGTCCTCTCGTTAGTCTGGCTAAGGGTTTATCTATCTTGTTGATTTTCTCAAAGAACCAGCTTTTGGTTCTGTTGAATCTTTCTATGGTCCTTTTTGTTTCTACTTGGTTGATTTCAGCTCTGAGTTTGATTATTTCCTGCCTTCTACTCCTCCTGGGTGTATTTGCTTCTTTTTGTTCTAGAGCTTTTAGGTGTGCTGTCAAGCTGCTGACATATGCTCTTTCCTGTTTCTTTCTGCAGGCACTCAGCGCTATGAGTTTTCCTCTTAGCACAGCTTTCATTGTGTCCCATAAGTTTGGGTATGTTGTACCTTCATTTTCATTAAATTCTAAAAAGTTTTTAATTTCTTTCTTAATTCTTCCTTGACCAGGTTATCATTGAGTAGAGCATTGTTCAATTTCCACGTATATGTGGGCATTCTTCCCTTATTGTTATTGAAGACCAGTTTTAGGCCGTGGTGGTCCGATAGCACGCATGGGATGATTTCTATCTTTCTGTACCTGTTGAGGCCCGTTTTTTGACCAATTATATGGTCAATTTTGGAGAAAGTGTCATGAGGAGATGACAAGAAGGTATATCCTTTTGCTTTATGATAGAATGTTCTATAAATATCTGTTAAGTCCATTTGGCTCATGACTTCTCTTAGTCTGTCGACATCACTGTTTAATTTCTGTTTCCATGATCTGTCCATTGATGAGAGTGGGGTGTTGGAATCTCCCACTATTATTGTGTGAGGTGCAATGTGTGTTTTGAGCTTTAGTAAGGTTTCTTTTACGTATGTAGGTGCCCTTGTATTTGGGGCATAGATATTTAGGATTGAGAGTTCATCTTGGTGGATTTGTCCTTTGATGAATATGAAGTGTCCTTCCTTACCTTTTTGGTTGACTTTTAGTTGAAAATTGATTTTATTTGATATTAGAATGGCTACTCCAGCTTACTTCTTCTGACCATTTGCTTGGAAAGTTGTTTTCCAGCCTTTCACTCTGAGGTAGTGTCTGTCTTTGTCTCTGAGGTGTGTTTCCTGTAGGCAGCAGAATGCAGGGTCCTTGTTGCGTATCCAGTTTGTTAATCTATGTCTTTTTATTGGGGAGTTGAGGCCATGATGTTGAGAGATATTAAGGAATAGTGATTATTGCTTCCCGTTATATTCATATTTGGATGTAAGGTTATGTTTGTGTGCTTTCATTCTTGTATCTACAGCTCCTTGTCTCTTCTTTTGATTTTCTATATCCAGGGTTGTTTCCATATGTTCTTTCTTGATTGCTTCTATTTCCATTTTTAATTCCTTCAATTGTTTGATTGTGTTTTCCTGGAATTCTTTCAGGGATTTTTGTGTCTCCTCTCTATGGGTTTCTACTTGTTTATTTATGTTTTCCTGGAATTCTTTCAGGCATTTTTGCGATTCCTCTCTGTAGGCTTCTACTTGTTCTCTAAGGGAGTTCTTCATGTCTTTCTTGAAGTCCTCCAGCATCATGATCAAAAATGATTTTGGAACTAGATCTTGCTTTTCTGGTGTGTTTGGATATTCCATGTTTGTTTTGATGGGAGAATTGGGCTCCGATGGTGCCATGTAGTCTTGGTTTCTGTTGCTTGGGTTCCTGCGCTTGCCTCTCGCCATCAGATTATCTCTAGTGTTACTTTGTTCTGCTATTTCTGACAGTGTCTAGACTGTCCTATAAGCCTGTGTGTCAGGAGTGCTGTAGACCTGTTTTCCTCTCTTTCAGTCAGTTATGGGGACAGAGTGTTCTGCTTTCGGGTGTGTAGTTTTTCCTCTCTACAGGTCTTCAGCTGTTCCTGTGGGCCTGTGTCTTGAGTTCACCAGGCAGCTTTCTTGCAGCAGAAAATTTGGTCTTACCTGTGGTCCTGAGGCTCAAGTTCACTCGTGGGGTGCTGCCCACGGGCTCTCTGCAGCGGCAGCAACCAGGAAGACCTGTGCCGCCCCTTCCGGGAGCTTCAGTGCACCAGGGTTCCAGATGGTCTTTGGCTTTTTCCTCTGGCGTCCGAGATGTGTGTGCAGAGAGCAGTCTCTTCTGGTTTCCCAGGCTTGTCTGCCTCTCTGAAGGTTTAGCTCTCCCTCCCACGGGATTTGGGTGCAGAGAACTGTTTATCTGGTCTGTTTCTTTCAGGTTCAGGAGGTGTCTCAGGCAGGGGTCCTGCCGCTCCTGGGCCCTCCCCCACGGGAGCCCAGAGGCCTTATACAGTTTCCTCTTGGGCCAGGGATGTGGTCAGGGGTGAGCAGTGTTGGTGGTCTCTTCCGCTCTGCAGCCTCAGGAGTGCCCACCTGACCAGGTGGTTGGGTCTCTCTCTCACCTGGTCTGGGAGCAGAGAGCTTCTGCGGGACGGGATCCGCGGGTGTGGGATCCGGTAAACACAGAACGTGCCCGGTCCTAGAGGAATTCTGCTTCCGTGTGTCCCAAGCTCACCAGGCAGCTTTCTTGCAGCAGAAAAGTTGGTCTTACCTGTGGTCACGAGGCTCAGGTTCGCTTGTGGGGTGCTGCCCAGGGGCTCTCTGCAGCGGCAGCAACCAGGAAGACCTGTGCCGCCCCTTCCGGGAGCTTCAGTGCACCAGGGTTCCAGATGGTCTTTGGCTTTTTCTTCTGGCGTCTGAGATGTGTGTGCAGGGAGCAGTCTCTTCTTGTTTCCCAGGCTTGTCTGCCTCTCTGAAGGTTTAGCTCTCCCTCCCACGGGATTTGGGTGCAGAGAACTATGAGTTTTCTTCTTAACACAACTTTCATTGTGTCCCATAAATTTGGGTATGTTGTACCTTCATTTTCATTAAACTCTAAGAAATCTTTAATTTCTTTCCTTATTCCTTCCTTGACCGGGTTATCATTGAGTAGAGCATTGTTTAACTTACATGTATATGTGGGTGTTCTTTTCTTATTGTTATTGAAGAGCAGCTTTAGCCTGTGGTGGTCTGATAGGACGCGTGGGATTATTTCTATCTTTCTGTACCTGTTGAGGCCTGTTTTATGACCAATTATATGGTCAGTTTTGGAGAAAGTACCATGAGGTGGTGAGAAGAAGGTATATCCTTTTGTTTTAGGATAGAATGTTCTGTACATGTCTATTAAGTCCATTTGGTTCATGATTTCTCTTAGTCTGTCTATGTCTCTGTTTAATTTCTGTTTCCATGATCTGTCCATTGATGAGAGTGGGGTGTTGAAATCTCCTACTATTATTGTGTGAGGTGCAATGTGTGTTTTGAGCTTCAGTAAGGTTTCTTTTATGTATGTAGGGGCCCTTGTATTTGGAGCATAGATAGTTAGGATTGAGAGTTCATCTTGGTGGATTTTTCCTTTGATGAATATGAAGTGTCCTTCCTTATCTTTTTTGATGACTTTTAGTTGAAAATTGATTTTATTCAATATTTGAATGGATACTCCAGCTTCCTTCTTCTGACCATTTGCTTGGAAAGTTTTTTTCCAGCCTTTTCCTCTGAGGTAATGTCTCTCTTTGTCTCTGAGGTGTTTTCTGTAGGCAGCAGAATGCAGGTTACTCATTGTGTATCCACTTTGTTAATCCTTGTATTTTTATTGGGGAGTTGAGACCATTGATGTTGAGAGATATTAAGGAATAGTGATTATTGCTTCCTGTTATATTCATATTTGGATGTGAGGTTATGTTTGTGTGCTTTTCTTCCCTTTGGTTTTTGCCAAGACGATTGGTTTCTTGCTTTTCCTAGGGTGTAGCTTGACTCCTGATGTTGGGCTTTACCATTTATTATCCTTTTACGGGCTGGATTTGTAGAGTTTCATTTTGTAAATTTGGTTTTGTCATGGAATATCTTGGTTTCTCCAACTATGTTAACTGAGATTTTGCATGATACATTAACCTGGGCTGGTATTTGTGTTCTCTTTGGGTCTGTATGACATCTGTCCAGGATCTTCTGGCTTTCATAATCTCTGGCGAGAAGTCTGGTGTGATTCTGATAGGTCTGCCTTCATATGTTACTTGACCTTTTCCCCTTACTGCTCTTAATATTCTTTCTTTATTTTGTGCATTTCGTGTTTTGACTATTATGTGACGGAGGAGTTTCTTTTCTGGTCCAATCTATTTGGAGTTCTGTAGGCTTCTTGTATGTTTATGGGCATCTCTTTCTTTCTTTTGGTTAGGGAAGTTTTCTTCTATGATTTTGTTGAAGATATTTACTGGTCCTTTGAGCTGGGAGTCTTCACTCTCTTCTATACATATTATCTTTAGGTTTGATCTTCTCATTGAGTCCTGGATTTCCTGTATGTTTTGGACCAGTAGCTTTTTTCCGTTTTCCATTACCTTTGACAGTTGTGTTGATGATTTCTATGGAATCTTCTGCTCCTGAGAATCTCTATTCTATCTCTTGTATTCTGTTGGTGATGCTTGTATCTACGGCTCCTTGTCTCTTTCTTTGGCTTTCTATATCCAGGGTTGTTTCCCTGTGTTTTTTCTTCATTGCTTCTATTTCCACTTTTAATTCATTCAACTGTTTGATTGTGTTTTCTTGGAATTCTTTCAGGGATTTTTGTGATTCCTCTCCATAGGCTTCTACTTGTTTATTTATGTTTTCCTGCGTTTCTCTAAGGGAATTCTTTATGTCTTTCTTGAAGTCCTCCAGCATCATGATCAAATGTGATTTTAAATGTGGATCATGCTTTCCTGGTGTGTTTGGATATTCAGTGTTTGCTTTGGTGGGAGAATTGGGCTCCGATGTTGCCTTGTAGTCTTGGTTTCTGTTGCTTGGGTTCTTGTGCTTGCCTCTCTCCATCAGATTATCTCTAGTGTTACTTTGTTCTCCTATTTCTGACAGTGGCTAGACTGTCCTATAGGCCTGTGTGTCAGGAGTGCTGTAGACCTGTTTTCCTGTTTTCTTTCAGCCAGTTATGGGAAGAGTGTTCTGCTTTTGGGTGTGTAGTCTTTCCTGTCTACTGTTCTTCAGCTGTTTCTGTGGGTCTGTGTCCTGAGTCCACCAAGCAGGTCGCTTGGAGCAGAAAAGTTGGTCTTACCTGTGGTCCCACATCCCAAGTGGCTCTTTGGGGGCTGCTTTTAAGCTCTCGGTGAGGCAGCAACAGGGAGGGTCTGTGCCGCCTTTTTCGGAGCCCCTGCGCACTGGGGTCCTTGATGGTGTTAGGTGTTTTCCTCTGGAGTCAGAAATGTGGGCAGAGTGTAGTGTCTTCTGGCTTCCCAGGTGTATCTGTCCCTCTGAAGGTTTAGCTTTCCCTCCTACGGGATTTGAGTGCAGAGAACTGTTGACCGATTCCCTTCATGTCTGGGTGGTTTCTGGACTGTGGCTAATTTTCAGTCTTTAATCTAATTCCATTGATCAACATTTCGGTATTTATGTCAATGCCATGCAGTTTTTATTACTGTAGCTCTGTAGTATACCTAGCCATTGTTTTCCTTTCTTTCTTTTTTTTTTAATTTTTATTATTTTTTTAGATAGTGGCTGTCTATGTATCCTGATAGTCCTGAAAGTCATTTTGTAGACTAGGCTAGCTTTGCACTCCCAGAGGTTTACCTGCCTCTGTCTCTGAAGTACCAGGATTAAAGGCATGTGCCATCATCACCCCAACTTACCATTCTTAAGAAGCATTGACATTTTGTTTGCTAAATTTCTGTGACACTGTTAAACTATGAGTACCAGTCTCAACTCTGTTACTGTTTCAAAGTGCACACACACTTTGAAGATCTCATTTTCTTTACTTTCATTTGCCCAATTCATAAAAGGACAATTATCTTTATTTTTCTTTTTATGAAACTTAACACTGTTTTAAAGCATCTCTGATTTGAATTTAGCCTGTTGTCTAATAAAGTATTTGTGAGCTTTCTCTACATATTACAGTAATCATCTCTTCGTGACCAGCTCCAAAATATGTGAGAAATTTGTACTCATTCTGTACTTATTCTGGCCAGAAGTTTCTCATGTCTTATTAAGGATTTTTTTTCTTACAAAATACAATTTACACTTGAAGGTTCTCCAAATTAAGAGGCTTCCTACATGCTATATTTAATACTGGATATGATTTTTTTTCCTTTCTTTCTTCATTTTTGGAACCATTTTATTTCTTTCTTAGTAAATTATTCTATTTATTTACATTGCATTAGTTGCCCCATTTTCTGGTCCACATTCCCATAGATCCTCTTTCCCCCCTAACCTTCTGCCACTGAGAGGGCACTGACGTGCCCACCCATCTACACCTCAACCCCACCAGCATCCCTCTTCCTTGGAGCATGGACTTTACACCTGAATAAATGCATCCCCATCCCCTAATGGCATACAAGGCAGTCCTCTTGCTACACATGTTCCTGAAGACCCAAACTAGGTCATATATATTCTTTGGTTTTTGGCTTAGTCTCTGGGAGATAAGTGGCTAGATAGGATTTATGTAAAAGGCTGGGGTGAGAGACATAGAGAGGAGTCAAGACTCTGTAGAGGTTCTTGCAAGTGTCTGAGGTTATGGCATCTGGCATCTGTTTTAGCACCTAATTTAGCAATTTGTCCTGTGTGTCTATGTAACCTTTTTTTTTAATGTGAAAACTTCCTAAGAGGCTGGGTGATAGGGTAAATGTTCATGCAACTTTCTTATACTCTACTTGCTTTGAAGTTCAGTCTGCATGGCACTTTGCTATAAGTTTTGTGCTCCAAGGACTGACAAAAATAGTTTCTGTTCTTATTACTAATTGATTCCTTGGAGAAGAAGCTCATGTAATTTGCACTTCTTGGTTTGTTTAGTTTTGTATTGTTTTCTGAGAGCAAGGTGATTAAATGTTACTGTCCTTGTGGAGATGCTGTCATCAGAGGTCCAAAATTGGGCCAGTTAAAAATCACCAATCTTCTGGGAAAGAACACCAGGAAAAAATTACCTCTTTAAGTGACAGGGATACCTCACCACAGTTTCAACAGAGAATTTCACTTCTCAAGGTTACAGGCATAATTAAGCACTAAGGGAAATGAACACAGCACAAGAGTAGTAAACATGAAAGACATTAGAAAACAATCCTTGGAGAAAGCAGGCATGTGCTCTTTTCTTCTTCCTGAGTGTCTCTCTTAATCTCAGTTGTATTTAAAATATGTACTAAGAATATATTTCAAAACCTTGCTACAAACAAGAATGATGGAGTGAGGTAGGAAGGGAAGAAGAAAGAAATTCTTTAAAAGGAAGGAATGAAGGATGGAAGGAAGAAATGAAAGAAATAAGTGAAAAGGGAGTTAAGAAAGGAAAGGAAAAAGGAATAGGGAGGGATGTAGGGAGGGAGAGAGGGAGAAAGCAAATCTCAAGCCATAGATAGGTTAAGGGAAAGTCACTCATGTATTGTTTAGGAAGTGGGGACTTAGATGAACATTTGAGTGAAACCACACCTATTTCCATCTCAGGCCAGAGTAGACTGCTTCAAATCCTCATTCAACTGAGTAACCAATGTTCCTTCAGTAAGCTTCTGCTGAGTCTATCTTATTGATATTGAAAGAATAAAGATTTTAAACTATCCCCCACTGATCCTGCTGTGAGGACAAGTGCACCTCACAGCAAAGAATATCATAACATGATTTGGGGAGGTAGCCTGGCTATAGCCACCACAAACATCTGGCCTCGATAAGGCCTGACTTGACAGTCCTGAGAAAAACAAGAGCTAGGGTCAGCTTGCCCCAGAAGCAGGGTAGCCTAGAGTTGAACTGAGCCCAAGTTACAAACCAATGAAATTGCTTTGTGTAAGTGTTACCAACTACCTATGAAATTTTCTCTATAAATACCTTCCCCTAATTGGGCTCAGGGTCAACTCCTCTGTCTCCTGTATGAGATATGCATCGTCCCCAGAGCTCTGGTTCCTCAAATACACCTCTTGTTCATTACATCAAGACCGGTTTCCCGTGAGTTCTTGGGGGGTTGCATTGTCTCGAGATTTGAGTGGAGGTCTTTCCCACCCCAGTGGTCTTTCAATATCACCTCATTTTCTTCTTTCTTGTCTTTACTTAGCCTCTCTCTTTGTTTCTTTTCTGCATTGTTATCTTTATCTTCTCTTTGCTCACCGAGTCTATACTCTTTTGCATGTATCTTCTTTCTTTTGGTTTTTAAAAGAAAATTTTCTTTGGATTTTTCGTTTTTCTTTAATGTTGGCACTGGGTTTCAGACCCAGGTACTTTCAAGGCTATTATCTACAACCTCATCTTATGCTAAATAGATTGAAGTGTTGACTCTTTTTTAAAAATACTTTTTGTTTTCTTTTTTTAAACGAAATAGGAAATCATTGAGATCTTTGAAAGTCGAGTATATTTGAATAAAAACAGAAAAACTAGCCAGAAATCAATAGATCATAGGTACCTGAGAAGCAAATGTTTTCAAAGGTGGTGACAGACAGGACCTGTTTACCCACCTGTCCCATTAGAAAAGTCCAAGTCTTTTCCACAATCTGCTCATGGTTGACTTCATCTTCTGCTTCCTCACTGGATAAGACCACCTGCTGTTCAAGCCTTAGAACCCAAGTTTAATTCTCAGCACCTACATAAAAAGACAGATGTGTGTGTGTGTATGGTATCTATAACCGTAGCGATGGGGTTGGGGTCAGGTGAATATAGAAGGCTATGTAGAGATTCTTCTTTACAGCGATACTATTTCTCAAGCTGATGAGGCAAGAAGCAATAGAGGAAGACATATGGCATACTTTGTGGTCTCTGCCATGATGTGCACCTGCATATTGTTGTCCATGCTCTCCTGCTCCAGGAAAATTACAAAGGTTTAATTTGATGAATTGGGATCAAATATCGCATGCATTAACTGAATCCTCTCTCCATTTCTTTTGACTTAGTAAAATCTTTTAAACTCTCTTAGTCAGTTACACTATCAACAGGATCAAAGGTTTTGGCTCCCTTAAAAGTTTGAAGTAATAGGTCCATCTTCAGGTTAACTGTTCCTCATTATTTATAATTAATATTAGTTGCTTTCTACACTGTTCATGAAGGAATGTAGATAAAATCACATCACATATTCTGCAAACTCTCTGGAAGATGATTTATTTTCCTTAAAGAGAGAATTCCATGTTTACACAGCGAGGAAGAGCACTGCAGAAGCCTCTGTAGGAGACATTGGAGCACTTTTTTAAAAACTTCTTCCCTATTCTGCCCTCAACTCACTAAATGATTGGGGCTCTCATTGACTGTGAACCTATAGATAATATCAATCAAAGAAGAGAAGGAATCTAGGCAGGAGTCTGTGGGCACTCACAAGAGAGTAGTAGGGTACAAAGTTGTAGCTTCCTCGGTTTTAATGTTGCTGTCCCAGTTTCAATTTCTGACGAAAGAGAAGTACCAATATGAGATCTGCTTCCCTCTTTCAATGTGTTCCTGCTTCAACTCTACTGTCATTATGATCATCAAATCCATTTGCACATTGTTGGCATAAAGTAGTTCTAGAATAGTGTCCTTGGAACTCTCCCCATGTCAAAGGCTGAGGTATGTGTGAATGATTATAGTATATAAACATATAAAGAAGAATACTTTACTTATTCTCTGTGCATTGTCTGTCAGTGAGATGCTCATTGTTGATCTGAAGCAGTTACAATTTTTTTCCTATTTCTACATCATAATATCTTTAATTTTAGCACTTGAAAAGCAGAGCCAGGTAGATCTCTGAGTTCTGAGTTTCAGGACAGACTGTGCTACATTTAAAAAAACAAACGAACAGAAAAACAAAAAAACCTGTCTCAAAAGAAAAAAAGTGAAAGGAAAGAGAGCCTCACCTTTAAAATGGAAAATCAACAATCAATAATAAGCAAAAATCAGTATATTCACTTTCAACACTATTCCTGACAAACAGAAGCAGGATAAACACGACATTTCCCTAACTCTGGCTGTTACACGGAGTCAAGGGAATATTATATTCTTGATCGTAGTTAGCTGTATTGCCCCTCCATTTACAGTTTTCAGTGCATTTCTCTTTTTGTTTCCTAAAATAATCATTTTAAAAAATTCACGAAAAATCCATAACTAACTAATACAGTCCATATTGATAATGTCAAACCCTGATTCCTTAAGTGCAACTTTCCCAAACTTTGTCTCTGATACATTGATCTTTCTCACCTTCACATCCTTTTTTGTTTGTTGCTTATGTTTTGGTAACACTCTGATTACAACTTATCCCTTCCCATATTCTCTCTGTCAACCCCCTCAGATTCATGCCCTCCTTTTTCATATCTTATTATGTATACATATATATGAATAAACATATAAACACAATTTGTTCAGTATCTTTAGTGTTACTTCTACATGGTTTCAAGGTTGCATCGTAGTGGAGCCCTATGAAATTTTCCCTTTCCAGGGTAGCACACTTATTGGTGTTGTACTTGTTCAGGTCTGCTTTAATCAGTCACACTGTTTTGTTTTGTATTTTGTTTGTTTTTTTTTTTTGGTTTTGTTTTTTTGTTTTTTTTCCCCACAGTTACTTATTACTTTTATTTATAACAAATTATACCCGATTTCTTCTGTTCAAAAGATCTTGAGGCAATTCTGTCAGCCTTAGCCAATCGGAGAATACAATCATCTGACTCACCCCTCCTGCTAATGGCCCAACAAATACTGTAGATTTTAAACTGGCCACTAAACTGCCCTGTACCACGGTCAACTCGGCCACATTTATCTAGATGGATGCATGGTCCTTGGCAGCAATGATGCACTTTTCTCGTGGATCATTTCCGCAGCACGTACAGGTCCACAAACTCACAGGTGTCGTTCTGCATGCTGAGACCATCCCTGCTCTCAGTCAGACTGTTGTGCTACCATTGGTGTAGCTTCTCTTTTCTAAGAGAAACAGTCTTACTGCAGATTTCCTCATTTGAGATGTTCCCTGAACCTTTGGGGTAATTGTGTTGAAGTTTCTACGCAAACATCCAAAGGAGGGAAGTGAAAAGTAATCCTACTTCACAGGGACACCTATAATGTACAATGAAGACAGGGGTGGTAGGACAGCCCTAAGAATGCAATCGTGGCACTAATATTTTGTCAGTTACCAACAACTGTCTAATAGGACTTAAGGTCTGCTCAACAGGAGAGAAATCGGGTCTGGCATCTTATGCAAATTCGCAGGACTAGTGATGTCATGGCTCTTAGAGGGGAACTATCTCTATCTATTGTCATTTTACTAAACATTTTTACTTTCTAAAATGTAGTTTTGACCACTCAGACTCATGAATTGAAAATACTTTTTCTTAGCATCTAAAGACAACAATATGCTCATTATTTAAAACTCACTTCAGTAATTTTCTATTTTTATAATATTTTATAATTCTTCTAATAAATTAGCAATGTCTGTTTCTTTCAAATTTTGTAATTTGATATTTTTTTTGTACATTTTTATTTTTTTTATGTTTGCTTAATTTAATTAAATTTTTTTTCTTTTTTTTTTCCCTCCCCTTCCTTATGGGTGTTCCCCTCCCAACCCTCCCCCCATTGCTGCCCTACCCCCATAGACTAGTTCACTGGGGGTTCAGTCTTAGCAGGACCCAGGGCTTCCCCTTCCACTGGTGCTCTTACTAGGATATTCATTGCTACCTATGGGGTCAGAGTCCAGAGTCAGTCCATGTATAGTCTTTAGGTAGTGGCTTAGTCCCTGGAAGCTCTGGTTGCTTGGCATTGTTGTACTTTTGGGGTCTCGAGCCCCTGCAAGCTCTTCCAGTTCTTTCTCTGATTCCTTCAATAGGGGACCTATTCTCAGTTCAGTGGTTTGCTGCTGGCATTCGCCTCTATATTTGCTGTATTCTGGCTGTGTCTCTCAGGAGCGATCTACATCCGGCTCCTGTCGGTCTGCACTTCTTTGCTTCATCCATCTTGTCTAATTGGGTGGCTGTATATGTATGGGTCATAGGTGGGGCAGGCTCTGAATGGGTGTTCCTTCAGTCTCTGTTTTAATCTTTGCCTCTCCCTTCCCTGCCAAGGGTATTCTTTTTCCTCATTTAAAGAAGGAGTGAAGCATTAACATTTTGATCATCCGTCTTGAGTTTCGTTTGTTCTAGGGATCTAGGGTAATTCAAGCATTTGGGCTAATAGCCACTTATCAATGAGTGCATACCATGTATGTCTTTCTGTGATTGGGTTAGCTCACTCAGGAAGATATTTTCCAGTTCCAACCATTTGCCTACGAATTTCATAAACTCGTTGTTTTTGATAGCTGAGTAATATTCCATTGTGTAGATGTACCACATTTTCTGTATCCATTCCTCTGTTGAAGGGCATCTGGGTTCTTTCCAGCTTCTGGCTATTATAAATAAGGCTGCGATGAACATAGTGGAGCACGTGTCTCTTTTATATGTTGAGGCATCTTTTGGGTATATGCCCAAGAGAGGTATAGCTGGATCCTCAGGCAGTTCAATGTCCAATTTTCTGAGGAACCTCCAGACTGATTTCCAGAATGGTTTTACCAGTCTGCAATCCCACCAACAATGGAGGAGTGTTCCTCTTTCTCCACATCCTCGGCAGCATCTGCTGTCACCTGAGTTTTTGATCTTAGCCAATCGCACTGGTGTGAGGTGAAATCTCAGGGTTGTTTTGATTTGCATTTCCCTTATGACTAAAGATGTTGAACATTTCTTTAGGTGTTTCTCAGCCATTCGGCATTCCTCAGCTGTGAATTCTTTGTTTAGCTCTGAACCCCATTTTTTAATAGGGTTACTTGTTTCCCTGCGGTCTAACTTCTTGAGTTCTTTGTATATTTTGGAAATAAGGCCTCTATCTGTTGTAGGATTGGTAAAGATCTTTTCCCAATCTGTTGGTTGCCGTTTTGTCCTAACCACAGTGTCCTTTGCCTTACAGAAGCTTTGCAGTTTTATGAGATCCCATTTGTCGATTCTTGATCTTAGAGCATAAGCCATGGTGTTTTGTTCAGGAAATTTTTTCCAGTGCCCATGTGTTCCAGATGCTTCCCTAGTTTTTCTTCTATTAGTTTGAGTGTGTCTGGTTTGATGTGGAGGTCCTTGATCCACTTGGACTTAAGCTTTGTACAGGGTGATAAGGATGGATCGATCTGCATTCTTCTACATGTTGCCCTCCAGTTGAACCAGCACCATTTGCTGAAAATACTATCTTTTTTCCATTGGATGGTTTTGGCTCCTTTGTCAAAAATCAAGTGACCATAGGTGTGTGGGTTCATTTCTGGGTCTTCAGTTCTATTCCATTGGTCTATCTGTCTGTCTCTGTACCAATACCATGCAGTTTTTATCACTATTGCTCTGTAATACTGCTTGAGTTCAGGGATAGTGATTCCCCCTGAAGTCCTTTTATTGTTGAGGATAGCTTTAGCTATCCTGGGTTTTTTGTTATTCCAGATGAATTTGCAAATTGTTCTGTCTAACTCTTTGAAGAATTGGATTGGTATTTTGATGGGGATTGCATTGAATCTGTAGATTGCTTTTGGTAAAATGGCCATTTTTACCATATTAATCCTGCCAATCCATGAGCATGGGAGATCTTTCCATCTTCTGAGGTCTTCTTCAATTTCTTTCCTCAGTGTCTTGAAGTTCTTATTGTACAGATCTTTTACTTGCTTGGTTAAAGTCACACCGAGGTACTTTATATTATTTGGGTCTATTATGAAGGGTGTCGTTTCCCTAATTTCTTTCTCGGCTTGTTTCTCTTTTGTATAGAGGAAGGCAACTGATTTATTTGAGTTAATTTTATACCCAGCCACTTTGCTGAAGTTGTTTATCAGCTTTAGTAGTTCTCTGGTGGAACTTTTGGGATCACTTAAATATACTATCATGTCATCTGCAAATAGTGATATTTTGACCTCTTCTTTTCCGATCTGTATCCCTTTGATCTCCTTTTGTTGTCTGATTGCTCTGGCTAGAACTTCAAGAACTATATTGAATAAGTAGGGAGAGAGTGGGCAGCCTTGTCTATTCCCTGATTTTAGTGGGATTGCTTCAAGTTTCTCTCCATTTAGTTTAATGTTAGCAACTGGTTTGCTGTATATGGCTTTTACTATGTTTAGGTATGGGCCTTGAATTCCTATTCTTTCCAGGACTTTTATCATGAAGGGGTGTTGAATTTTGTCAAATGCTTTCTCAGCATCTAATGAAATGATCATGTGGTTCTGTTCTTTCAGTTTGTTTATATAATGGATCACGTTGATGGTTTTCCGTATATTAAACCATCCCTGCATGCCTGGGATGAAGCCTACTTGATCATGGTGGATGATTGTTTTGATGTGCTCTTGAATTCGGTTTGCCAGAATTTTATTGAGTATTTTTGCGTCGATATTCATAAGGGAAATTGGTCTGAAGTTCTCTTTCTTTGTTGTGTCTTTGTGTGGTTTAGGTATAAGAGTAATTGTGGCTTCATAGAAGGAATTCGGTAGGGCTCCATCTGTTTCAATTTTGTGGAATAGTTTGGATAATATTGGTATGAGGTCTTCTATGAAGGTTTGATAGAATTCTGCACTAAACCGTCTGGACCTGGGCTCTTTTTGGTTGGGAGACCTTTAATGACTGCTTCTATTTCCTTAGGAGTTATGGGGTTGTTTAACTGGTTTATCTGTTCCTGATTTAACTTCGATACCTGGTATCTGTCTAGGAAATTGTCCATTTCCTGAAGATTTTCAAATTTTGTTGAATATAGGTTTTTATAGTAAGATCTGATGATTTTTTGAATTTCCTCCGAATCTGTAGTTATGTCTCCCTTTTCATTTCTGATTTTGTTAATTTGGACACACTCTCTGTGTCCTCTCGTTAGTCTGGCTAAGGGTTTATCTATCTTGTTGATTTTCTCAAAGAACCAACTTTTGGTTCTGTTGATTCTTTCTATGGTCCTTTTTGTTTCTACTTGGTTGATTTCAGCTCTGAGTTTGATTATTTCCTGCCTTCTACTCCTCCTGGGTGTATTTGCTTCTTTTTGTTCTAGAGCTTTTAGGTGTGCTGTCAAGCTGCTGACATATGCTCTTTCCTGTTTCTTTCTGCAGGCACTCAGCGCTATGAGTTTTCCTCTTAGCACAGCTTTCATTGTGTCCCATAAGTTTGAGTATGTTGTATCTTCATTTTCATTAAATTCTAAAAAGTTTTTAATTTCTTTCTTTATTTCTTCCTTGACCAGGTTATCATTGAGTAGAGCATTGTTCAATTTCCACGTATATGTGGGCATTCTTCCCTTATTGTTATTGAAGACCAGTTTTAGGCCGTGGTGGTCCGATAGCACGCATGGGATTATTTCTATCTTTCTGTACCTGTTGAGGCCCGTTTTTTGACCAATTATATGGTCAATTTTGGAGAAAGTACCATGAGGAGCTGAGAAGAAGGTATATCCTTTTGCTTTAGGATAGAATGTTCTATAAATATCCGTTAAGTCCATTTGGCTCATGACTTCTCTTAGTCTGTCTACATCACTGTTTAATTTCTGTTTCCATGATCTGTCCATTGATGAGAGTGGGGTGTTGAAATCTCCCACTATTATTGTGTGAGGTGCAATGTGTGTTTTGAGCTTTAGTAAGGTTTCTTTTACATATGTAGGTGCCCTTGTATTTGGGGCATAGATATTTAGGATTGAGAGTTCATCTTGGTTGATTTTTCCTTTGATGAATATGAAGTGTCCTTCCTTATCTTTTTTGATGACTTTTAGTTGGAAATTGATTTTATTTGATATTAGAATGGCTACTCCAGCTTGCTTCTTCTGACCATTTGCTTGGAAAGTTGTTTTCCAGCCTTTCACTCTGAGGTAGTGTCTGTCTTTGTCTCTGAGGTGTGTTTCCTGTAGGCAGCAGAATGCAGGGTCCTCGTTGCGTATCCAGTTTGTTAATCTATGTCTTTTTATTGGGGAGTTGAGGCCATTGATATTGAGAGATATTAAGGAATAGTGATTATTGCTTCCCGTTATATTCATATTTGATGTGAGGTTATGTTTGTGTGCTTTCATTCTCTTTGTTTTGTTGCCAAGACGATTAGTTTCTTGCTTCTTCTAGGGTATAGCTTGCCTCCTTATGTTGGGCTTTACCATTTATTATCCTTTGTAGTGCTGGATTTGTAGAAAGATATTGTGTAAATTTGGTTTTGTCATGGAATATCTTGGTTTCTCCATCAATGTTAATTGAGAGTTTTGCTGGATACAGTAATCTGGGCTGGCATTTGTGTTCTCTTAGGGTCTGTATAACATCAGTCCAGGATCTTCTGGCCTTCATAGTTTCTGGCGAGAAGTCTGGTGTGATTCTGATAGGTCTCCCTTTATATGTTACTTGACCTTTTTCCCTTACTGCTTTTAATATTCTTTCTTTATTTTGTGCGTTTGGTGTTTTGACAATTATGTGACGGGAGGTGTTTCTTTTCTGGTCCAATCTATTTGGAGTTCTGTAGGCTTCCTGTATGTCTATGGGTATCTCTTTTTTTAGGTTAGGGAAGTTTTCTTCTATGATTTTGTTGAAGATATTTACTGGTCCTTTGAGCTGGGAGTCTTCACTCTCTTCTATACCTATTATCCTTAGGTTTGATCTTCTCATTGAGTCCTGGATTTCCTGTATGTTTTGGACTAGTAGCTTTTTCCGCTTTACATTATCTTTGACAGTTGAGTCAATGATTTTTATGGAATCTTCTGCTCCTGAGATTCTCTCTTCCATCTCTTGTATTCTGTTGGTGAAGCTTGTATCTACAGCTCCTTGTCTCTTCTTTTGGTTTTCTATATCCAGGGTTGTTTCCATGTGTTCTTTCTTGATTGCTTCTATTTCCATTTTTAATTCCTTCAACTGTTTGATTGTGTTTTCCTGGAATTCTTTCAGGGATTTTTGCGATTCCTCTCTGTAGGCTTTTACTTGTTTATTAATGTTTTCCTGTGCTTCCCTAAGTGTGTTCAGGTCTTTCCTGAAGTCCTCCAGCATCATGATCAAATATGATTTTGAAACTAGATCTTGCTTTTCTGGTGTGTTTGGATATTCCATGTTTGTTTTGGTGGGAGAATTGGGCTCCGATGATGGCATGTAGTCTTGGTTTCTGTTGCTTGGGTTCCTGCGCTTGCCTCTCGCCATCAGATTATCTCTAGTGTTACTTTGTTCTGCTATTTCTGACAGTGGCTAGACTGTCCTATAAGCCTGTGTGTCAGGAGTGCTGTAGACCTGTTTTCCTCTCTTTCAGTCAGTTATGGGGACAGACTGTTCTGCTTTCGGGCGTGTAGTTTTTCCTCTCTACAGGTCTTCAGCTGTTCCTGTGGGCCTGTGTCTTGAGTTCACCAGGCAGCTTTCTTGCAGCAGAAAATTTGGTCTTACCTGTGGTCCCGAGGCTCAGGTTTGCTCGTGGGGTGCTGTCCAGGGGCTCTCTGCAGCGGCAGCAACCAGGAAGACCTGTGCCGCCCCTTCCGGGAGCTTCAGTGCACCAGGGTTCCAGATGGTCTTTGGCTTTTTCCTCTGGCGTCCGAGATGTGTGTGCAGGGAGCAGTCTCTTCTGGTTTCCCAGGCCTGTCTGCCTCTCTGAAGGTTTAGCTCTCCCTCCCACGGGATTTGGGTGCAGAGAACTGTTTATCCGGTCTGTTTCCTTCAGGGTCCGGCGGTGTCTGTGGCAGGGGTCCTGCCGCTCCTGGGCCCTCCCCCACGGGAGCCCAGAGGCCTTATACAGTTTCCTCTTGGGCCAGGGATGTGGGCAGGGGTGAGCAGTGTTGGTGGTCTCTTCCGCTCTGCAGCCTCAGGAGTGCCCACCTGACCAGGCGGTTGGGTCTCTCTCTCACCGGGTCTGGGAGCAGAGAGCTGCTGCGGGCCGGGATCCGCGGGTGTGGGACTTCGTACTTTGATATTTAAAATATATTACTTTCATGGATCTTTCCAAAATAAAAAAGTAGGTATTAGTATTTAAAAATGGGTTTTTTTAACCTCCACTTTCCCTATAAGATAGGATCTCTGTGTAGTCCTGCATGTCCTGGAACTTGAATTGTAGAGAACACTAGCCAAAAACATTTTGTTTGTTTTTCTTGTTTCTTTTTTTCTTTTTATCTACATTGCAGTGGTTGTCCCTTCTGTGTCACACCACAGTTCCTCAAACCATTCTTTCTCCTCCTTGCCTCCAAGAGGTGATGCCCTCACCCCTCTATTCAGGTGTCCCCTTTCCCTGGGTGTCAGATCCCTCCAGGTTTAGGTGCATCTTCTCCCACTGAGACCAGATCACTCAATCCTCTATTACATATGTGTCAGAGGGGGAGTTTGGGGGCCTGGGAGCAGGGTGGCTGAGATTAGCAACTGTATGCTGACTGCTTGGTGGCTCAGTTCCTGGTATCTCCCAGAGATCTGTTTAGTTGAGACTGCTGGTCTTCCTCTGAGGTTGCCCTCCCCTTGAACTTGTTCAATCCTTCCCCGAATTCCTCCATGGGCATCTGCAACTTCTGTCCAAAGGTTGGGTATGTGTATCTACATCTGTCTCAATCAGCTGCTGGTAGGTCTTCACAGATGACAGCCATGCTAGGCTCATGTCTATGAGCACATCACAGCATCAGTAGTACTGTCAGGCCTTGATGCTCTCCCCACACCAAATGGACCCCTAGTTGGGCTAGTCACTGGAAAGCCTTTCCTTCAATCTCTTCTCCATTTTTGTCCCAGCAGTTCTATTAGAGAGAAATGATCTAAGTCAAAAATTTTACTATTTTTCCCTATCTACTGGAGGTAGACTCTTTGGGTTCCCTTTCCCCACTCTTGGTCATTTTGGCTAAGGGCACCTCAAATGAGTCCTAAGATTGTCTTACCTCCAAGGTTTCTGGGACTTTCTAGAGGGTCCATCTGCCTCCCACCCCCCAGAGGCTGCATATTTTCAATCATTCTCCTGGTCTTCTGAGTTTCCCTCCTGTCCCCCCACCCATGCCTGATCCTGTTCCCATTTTCCCCTTCCCATTCCCTATTCTACCCAGATTGTTCCTGCCCTCTTCTTCCCATGATTATTTTGTTTCCACACCTAAGTGGGATCCAAACATCCTCACTTGGGCCTTCCTGTTTATTAAACTTTACAGTCTGTAAGTTGTATCATTAGTATTTTCTTTTACTTTTTGACTAATATCCCCTTATCAGTGAGCACACACCATGCATATCCCTTTGTTTCTGGGCTACCTCACTTAGGATGATATTTGCCTGCAAAATTTGTGATATCCTTACTTTTAATAGCTGAATCGTATTCCATTGTGTAAATAAACCAAAATTTCTGTATTCATTCTTCTGTTGAGAGACACGTGGGTTGTTTCCAGCTTCTGGCTGTTGCAAATGAGGCTACTAGGAACATAATGGGGTTTATGTCTTTGAACTATGATAGAAAATCTTTTGAGGGTATGCCCATGAGTTGCATAACTGGGTCTTCAGGAAGAGTTATTTCCACTTTTCTGAGAAACTGCTAGATTGATTTCCAGAGTGGTGGCACAAGTTTTCAATTTGACCAGCAATGGGAAGAGTTTTCCTCTGTCTGCACATCCTTGCTAGCGTGTACTGTCACTTGAGGTTTTGATCTTAGCCATTCTGTTTGGTGTAAAGTGGAATCTTAGGATAGTTTTGGTCTTCATTTCCTTGATGACCAAGGAATTTGAACATTTCCTTAACTGCTTTTCAGTTATTCAATATTCCTCTGCTGAGAATTCTCTGCTTAGTGCTGTACTCCATTTTTAATTGGGTTATACAGTTTTTAGAGGTTAAGTTCTTGAATTATTTATATATTTTGGATATAACTCTCTATGGATGTAGGGTTAGTGAAGAGATTTTTTTTCCTACCTGTAGGTTGTAGATTAGTTGTGTTGATTGCGTTCTATGCTTTTCAGAAGCTTTTCAGTTTTATGAAGTTGCATTTGTCAATTGTTAGTCTTAGAGCTTGAGCCATTGGTGTTCAGTTCAGGAATTTTCTCCCTATGCCAATGAGTACAAGGCTCTTTTCCACTTTCTACTCTTTGGATTCAGTATATCTGCTGTTATGTTATGGTCCTTAATCCACTTAGACTTGGGCTTACAAGGTGATAATATGGGTCTATTTTCATTCTTCTACATCCAGATGGCCAGTTACGTCAAGTTACATCAGCACTATTTGTTGAAGATGCTTTCTTTTTTTCCTCTGTATAAACTTGGCTTCTTTGTGAAAGATCAAGTGTCCAAAGGTTTGGGGGTTTATTTCTTTGTCTTAGACACTATTCCATTATTTAACCTGTCTGATTATTACCAATACTACCATGCAGTTTTGATTACTACTGCTGCGTAGTATAGCTTTCAGTGAATAATGGTGATTCCACCAGAAGTTCTTTTAGTATTCAAAATTGTTTTGGGTATTTTCCATTTTTTTTTGTTTTACCATCTGAAGTTGATAATTAGTCTTTCCATGTCTGTGAAGAATTGTGTTGGAATATTGATGTGGATTGCTCTGAATCTGTAGATTGCCTTTGGTAAGATATCCATTTTCAATATGTTAATCTTACCATTCAATGAGCATGGGAGTTCTTTCCATTTTTTTTTTAATTAACTTGAGTATTTCTTATATACATTTCAAGTGTTATTCCCTTTCCCGGTTTCCGGGCAAACATCCCCCTCCCCCCTCCCCTTCCTTATGGGTGTTACCCTCCCAACCCTCCCCCCATTGTCGCCCTCCCCCCATAGACTAGTACACTGGGGGTTCAGTCTTAGCAGGACCCAGGGCTTCCCCTTCCACTGGTGCTCTTACTAGGATATTCATTGCTACCTATGGGGTCAGAGTCCAGGGTCAGTCCATGTATAGTCTTTAGGTAGTGGCTTAGTCCCTGGAAGCTCTGGTTGCTTGACATTGTTGTACATATGGGGTCTCGAGCCCCTTCAAGCTCTTCCAGTTCTTTGATTCCTTCAACGGGGGACCTATTCTCAGTTCAGTGGTTTGCTGCTGGCATTCGCCTCTGTATTTGCTGTATTCTGGCTGTGTCTCTCAGGAGCGAACTACATCCGGCTCCTGTTGGTCTGCACTTCTTTGCTTCATCCATCTTGTCTAATTGGGTGGCTGTATATGTATGGGCCACATGTGGGGCAGGCTCTGAATGGGTGTTCCTTCAGTCTCTGTTTTAATCTTTGCCTCTCCCTTCCCTGCCAGGGGTATTCTTTTTCCTCATTTAAAGAAGGAGTGAAGCATTCACATTTTGATCATCCGTCTTGAGTTTCCTTTGTTCTAGGGATCTAGGGTAATTCAAGCATTTGGGCTAATAGCCACTTATCAATGAGTGCATACCATGTATATCTTTCTGTGATTGGGTTAGCTCACTCAGGATGATGTTTTCCAGTTCCAACCATTTGCCTACGAATTTCATAAACTCGTTGTTTTTGATAGCTGAGTAATATTCCATTGTGTAGATGTACCACATTTTCTGTATCCATTCCTCTGTTGAAGGGCATCTGGGTTCTTTCCATTTTCTGGCTATTATAAATAAGGCTGCGATGAACATAGTGGAGCACGTGTCTCTTTTATATGTTGAGGCATCTTTTGGGTATATGCCCAAGAGAAGTATAGCTGGATCCTCAGGCAGTTCAATGTCCAATTTTCTGAGGAACCTCCAGACTGATTTCCAGAATGGTTTTACCAGTCTGCAATCCCACCAACAATGGAGGAGTGTTCCTCTTTCTCCACATCCTCGGCAGCATCTGCTGTCACCTGAGTTTTTGATCTTAGCCAATCGCACTGGTGTGAGGTGAAATCTCAGGGTTGTTTTGATTTGCATTTCCCTTATGACTAAAGATGTTGAACATTTCTTTAGGTGTTTCTCAGCCATTCGGCATTCCTCAGCTGTGAATTCTTTGTTTAGCTCTGAACCCCATTTTTTAATAGGGTTACTTGTTTCCCTGCGGTCTAACTTCTTGAGTTCTTTGTATATTTTGGAAATAAGGCCTCTATCTGTTGTAGGATTGGTAAAGATCTTTTCCCAATCTGTTGGTTGCCGTTTTGTCCTAACCACAGTGTCCTTTGCCTTACAGAAGCTTTGCAGTTTTATGAGATCCCATTTGTCGATTCTTGATCTTAGAGCATAAGCCATTGGTGTTTTGTTCAGGAAATTTTTTCCAGTGCCTATGTGTTCCAGATGCTTCCCTAGTTTTTCTTCTATTAGTTTGAGTGTGTCTGGTTTGATGTGGAGGTCCTTGATCCACTTGGACTTAAGCTTTGTACAGGGTGATAAGCATGGATCGATCTGCATTCTTCTACATGTTGCCCTCCAGTTGAACCAGCACCATTTGCTGAAAATGCTATCTTTTTTCCATTGGATGGTTTTGGCTCCTTTGTCAAAAATCAAGTGATCATAGGTGTGTGGGTTCATTTCTGGGTCTTCAATTCTATTCCATTGGTCTATCTGTCTGTCTCTGTACCAATACCATGCAGTTTTTATCACTATTGCTCTGTAATACTGCTTGAGTTCAGGGATAGTGATTCCCCCTGAAGTCCTTTTATTGTTGAGGATAGCTTTGGCTATCCTGGGTTTTTTGTTATTCCAGATGAATTTGCAAATTGTTCTGTCTAACTCTTTGAAGAATTGGATTGGTATTTTGATGGGCATTGCATTGAATCTGTAGATTGCTTTTGGTAAAATGGCCATTTTTACTATATTAATCCTGCCAATCCATGAGCATGGGAGATCTTTCCATCTTCTGAGGTCTTCTTCAATTTCTTTCCTCAGTGTCTTGAAGTTCTTATTGTACAGATCTTTTACTTGCTTGGTTAAAGTCACACCGAGGTACTTTATATTATTTGGGTCTATTATGAAGGGTGTCGTTTCCCTAATTTCTTTCTCGACTTGTTTCTCTTTTGTATAGAGGAAGGCAACTGATTTATTTGAGTTAATTTTATACCCAGCCACTTTGCTGAAGTTGTTTATCAGCTTTAGTAGTTCTCTGGTGGAACTTTTGGGATCACTTAAATATACTATCATGTCATCTGCAAATAGTGATATTTTGACCTCTTCTTTTCCGATCTGTATCCCCTTGATCTCCTTTTGTTGTCTGATTGCTCTGGCTAGAACTTCAAGAACTATATTGAATAAGTAGGGAGAGAGTGGGCAGCCTTGTCTAGTTCCTGATTTTAGTGGGATTGCTTCAAGTTTCTCTCCATTTAGTTTAATGTTAGCAACTGGTTTGCTGTATATGGCTTGAGTTCTTTCCATCTTTTGAGGTCTTCTTTCATTTTTTTTCTTCAGGGATTTGGAGTTCTTGTCATACAGTGTCTTAGTTAGGGTTTTGTTGCTGTGAACAGACACCATGATCAATACAACTTTTATAAAGGAGAACATTTAAGTGGGGATGGCTTACAGGTTCAGAGGTTCAGTCCATTACCATGAAGGCAGGAGTCTGGCAGCATCCAGGCGGCATGGAGGTGAGTTCTACATCTTCACCTGAAGGAAGCCAGAAAAAGACTGACCATCATCAGGCAGCTAGGAGGAGGGTCTTCAAACCCACTCCCACAGTGACTCACTTCCTCCAACAAGGCCACACCTTCTAATAGTGACACTTCCTGGGCCAAGCATATGCAAATCATCACATACGGATATTTCATTTGTTTGGTAAGAGTTACAACAAGTTATTTTATACTATTTGTGGCTATTGGAAAAAGTTGTGTTTCCCTAATTTCAACCCATTTTTCATTTGTATAAAGGAAGGATACTGATGTGTTTGAGTTATTTTTATATTCCACTACTTTGCTGATGGTATTTTTCCACTGCAGGAGGTTGCTGGCAGAATTTTGGTGATTTTTATGTATATGATTTTATCATTGACAAGTAGTGATATTTGACCTCTTCAATTCTAATTTGTATCCCCTTGATCTCATTTTGTTGTCAAGTTGCTCCAGCTACAACTTTAAATGCTACATTGAATAGATACGAAAAGAAGGAGCTACCTTGTCTTGTACCTGGTTTTAGTGGAATTGCTTATAGTTTCTCTAAATTTAATTTGATTTTGGCTGTTAGTTTGCTATATATTTATTATATTATATTTAAGTATTTGCCATGAATTCCTGATCTCCCAAAGACTTTTAACATGAAGGGGTGTTATATTTCATGGAAGACCTTTTCAGTATCTACTGAGATGATCATGTGATTTTTCCCATTCGTTTTTTTTTATAGTGTATTACAGCGATGGATTTGCATATATTGAATCATTCCCGTATCCCTGGAATGAACATAGTAAAGATGGTTTAATGTATTCTTGGATTCAGTCTTGAGAAATTTATTGAGTATTTTTGCACCAATATTCGTAAGGGAAATTAGTCTGACATTCTCTATCTTTATTGGGTCTATTTGTGGTTTAGGTATCAAAGTGACTGTGGCTTCATAAAATGAAGTAGGTAGTATTATTTTTGTTTCTATTTTGTTGAATAGTTTAAGTAGTATTGGTATTAACTCTTCTTTGAAGGTCTGCTAGAATTCTGCACTAAAATCTTCTGGCCCTGGGCTTTGTTTTTTTGAGGGGGAGCAAAGATGGGGGAGAGAGAGGGGGTGATATTTTCTTAATGACTACTTATAATTCCATAGGGGTGATAGAACTGTTTAGGTAGTCTACCACATTTGATTTAACTTTGATACATGGTATCTATCTAGGAAATAATCCATTTCATTTTGATTTGCCAGTTTTGCTGAGTATAGGCTTTTATAGTAGAATCTGATGATATTTTTTAATGTCCTTAGTTTCTGTTGTCTTCCTTTTCTTTTATGATTCTGCTAATTTTGTTAGTTTTTATACTGTCTGTGTTCCCTTTAGGTAATGGGGCTAAGAGGTTATCTATCATGTTAATTTTCTCAGATAACCACATTTTGGTTGTCTTGATTCTTTGTATTATTCTCTTTGTTTCTATTTTGTTGAGTTCAGCCATCAGTTTGAGTATTTCCTGCTGTCAAGCCCCCTTGGTTGTGTTTACTTGTTTCTGTTCTAGACTTTTCAGATATGCTGTCAAGCTGCTAGTGTGGGAAATTTCTGACTTCTTTATGAAGGTTCTCAGTGCTATGAATTTTCCTCTCAACATTGCTTTCACTGTGTCCTATAAGCTTGGATATTCTGTGTCTTCATTTTCACTGAATTCTATAAAGCCTTTAATTTATTTCTTTATTTCTTTCCTGATTAAGTTATCTTTGAGTAGATAGTTGTTCAGTTTCCATGAATATGTGCACTTTCTGTTGTTATTCAAGTTCAGCCTTAGTTCTTGGTGATCTCATAGAATGCATGGGATTATTTCAATCTTCCTGCATTTGTTGAGACTTGTTCTGTAACCATTTATATGGTTAGTTTTGGAGATGTTTCCATCCAGTGTTGAGAAGAAGGTATGTTCTCTTGTTTTGGGGATGAAATGTTCTGTAGATATCTGTTAAGTCCATTTGTTTCAAATGTCTGTTAGTCTCAATGTGTCTCTTTTCATTTTCTGTTTCAATAAACTGACCATTGATAACAGTGTGGTGTTGAGGTCTCTCAATATTGTTATGTGAGGTTCAATGTACATTTTGAGCTTCAGTAAAGTTTCTTTTACAAATATGTGTGTCCTTGAGTTTGGGTCATAGATATTCTGGATTGAGACTTCCTCTTGGTGTACTTTAATTTGATGAATATGAAATGGCCTTCTCCATCTCTTTTGATAACTTTTGGTTGAAAGTCTATTTTCTTGGATATTATAATGACTATTCCCACTTGTTTCTGAGGAACAGTGGCTTGGAGAATTTATTTTCAGTACTTTCATTTCATCTGAGGTAGTGTCTGTCTTTGTGACTGAGGTTGTTTCTTTTATACAGCAAAATTCAGGATCCTGATTGCATATTCAGTCTATTAGTATGTGACTTTTTATTGCAGAAATCAACCCATTTATGTTGACAGATATGAAATACTAATGACTGTAACTTGTTGTTAGGTGTGGTATTATGTGTATGTGATTCTCTTCTTTGAGTTTGTTGTGAGATATTTAATTTCTTACATTTTCTGGGATGTAGTTAAACTCCCTGTGTTGGAGTTTTCCTTCCTGTGTCCTCTGCAGGGATGGATTAGTAGAAAAATATTGTTTAAAGTTAGTTTTATCATGGGATATGTTGGTTTCTCCATCCATGGTGATTGGAAGTTTTGCTGGGTATAGTAGCTTGGCATGGTATTTGTATCCTCTTAACATATTACTGACATCTTGTCAGGATCTTCTGACTTTTAGACTCTCTATTTAGATGTCTGGTATAATTGTGATAGCTCTTCCTTTTTCCCTGTATAGCTTTTCTCTGCAAGTGGTGTTTTCTTTATTATATGATCAGAGGATTTTCTTTTCTGGTCCAATCTATTTGGTATTCTGTAGGCTTCTTGTATGTTTATGGCCATCTCTTTCTTTAGACTAGAGAAGGTTGTGTTTTTCTTCTGATTTTGTTGAAGATGTTTTCTGGTCCTTTGAGCTGTGAATCTTCTCACTCTGCTATTCATATTATTCTTAGATTTGATCTTCTCATTCTATCCTGAATTTCCCATCTGTTTTGAGTGAGGAGCTTTTTATACTTTGTATTTTCTTTGACTGATGTGTCACCATCTTCTATGGCATCTTTTATACCTGAGATCCTTTCTTCTATACCTTGTATTATATTTCATATGCTCCTGTTGCTCCACATCTCTTTCCTAGGTTTTCCATTTCCAGGGTTGCCTCCATTTGTGATTTCTTTATTGTTTCTATCTTGGACCACTTTGCTCTATTCCTTTGCCTGCTTGATTGTATTATCCACTATTTCTTTAAGGGTTTTATTTATTTCATCTTTAAGGGATTCTACACTTTTTCCTGTGTTTTCCTGTATTTTCTTAAGAGAGTTATTTATATCCTATGTAAATGTAAATGTCTATATAATGTTCATGAGATGGTATTTTAGGTCAGAATCTTGTTTTTCAGCTGTGTTAGGGTATCAAGAGCTTGCTGTATTTGAAGAACTGGATTGTGACAGTGCTGATTTTCTTTGCCTCTGTTGATTATATTCTTGGGCTTGCCATTCATTATGTGGTTTTCCCTGATGTTAACTGGCCTGAGTATCCCTAAAATTTCTTGCCTCCTTGGAGGCAGATTGAACTCGTTGACATGGATAAAAGCTAGCCTCCTGGAAGCAAGCAGTGCTTTATCTGATTAGGAAGATTTCCTGCATCCTTTGGTAGGGCAGGCCTCCTCTGTCCCTGGTTAGAGCAATCATCTTCTGTGTGTCCATGGTTAAGGCAGACTATCTGTTTTCCTGATAAGGGTAAACTTCCTGTGAGACAGGCAGGCTTTGAGTTCCATGAGCAGGATCTTCCCCATTTGCAGATGGAGGTGTGGAGTGGAATGACTGTATCTCTGGTTAAAGAAGATCTCCTGTGTCATTGCTAATGGCATACCTTCTTGGACAGAGGCAGGCTTCAGAGTAGGGGTGGGGATGGGGCCTGCCAATCTGACCAATGTGCAGAAGCAGATTAGAAGGAAGATGTAGTTCCAAAACAGGAGTAGGTCCTGTGTCTGCTAGGCTCTGTGTTTTACTATTTTGATTCCTTCTACTTACCTATTTATTTGCTTCTGGAAACTGCTACATTATATTTTTATATTTTTACAATTAGAACATAGGAATGGGTTGTATACAAAATTGATAGCAGTAATTAATTTTCTATCATAAATTATAGAATTATATGGTTATTTTTTGTGGGAAAACATGAATTTTATAGAAAAGTGAGAATTAGAATCAAAAGTTCCATGAGGTATAAGAAAGTAGAGAATGCATACTGGGAATTTGTTTAATTTTTTGTACATCAATTATACTGACAATGTTAGATATTTTTCTGATTCTGTTCCTATGTTTCACTAAAGAAAGCCTTAAATTGGTTGATATAGCATACCAGCTCACTTGTTAATAGAAATAACATGCAGAGTCAAGGTTCTTTTAACATGAACAGTTAGGCTTTTCCACATCTTGAAATTCTACACAAGTGTTTGCCTTTCTATATTCCAATGTCATGGTCACTATTGAGAATTTCAGATGTTATGTAGCTGACTGATGTCACAATTAATGTTATTATGTGAAACTCCAAATAATAACAGCAAAACTCTGTCATATTATACTCTTATCTAATGCAGTTCTAAATGTTTCTTACATGCAAAAAAGAAAACCTATGAAAACCCTGAGATTTATATCAGAAAGCACAAGTCAGTGTCCTGTTTAGTTGGCTGTCATCAGTATAGCTCCTTACCTAAAAATGTAGCAAGAACTGTCCACATATTACTCATAATGCTCTCATTGTGAACGTACAAAACAAAGTCAAACTACAAATATTTATAATTAGTGTACAGTTCAAGCATGAAAAACATAATCCTATTGTTCTGTGACCTGTCTCAAGAACATTTTAGCACAAGTCCAAAACACTTTGCCCATAAGCAAAGATTAATCACTTTCTCCTCATATCCCTGTCAATGATTATTCTACTCTCTTTCAAATTATTATTAGAGGATTCTTTTATTTTTTGAGGAAAAACATGTGGACCTAGGACAGCAGATAAATGTGGAGCTTAGATTTGAAAGCTGATTCTCTCCTTTCAACATGTGGGACCCTTGTTGGTCTCTCTGGACATTGACTTTGTAGAAAGCATATGTTATATAACATGCATTATATTAAATATAATGTACTTCCATTATATGTATACACCATGTTGTCTTCATGCAATTCTTTGTTAATGGACATGTGGAATGATTTCTTTTCTACTGTTTTGAGTAATTCTGCTGTGGAAGTGACTTCCAAGGTACTTTTTCAAGACCTTGATTTTAACTCTATTTTAATCATACTAAGGAATAGAATTGGTATATGAAATAGAAATTCATCTTTTCATATGAAAAAGTATCCCACATTCATAAAGACACATATATCATAAGAATTTCTTTCAGAGATATATTTATACTCGATTTCAGAAATGTATTTATTTTTTTTCCACTTTTTTTTTATTAACTTGAGTATTTCTTATATACATTTCAAGTGTTATTCCCTTTCCCGGTTTCCGGGCAAACATCTCCCTCCCCCCTCCACTTCCTTATGGGTGTTCCCCTCCCAAAGCTCCCCCCATTGCCGCCCTCCCCCCATAGTCTAGTTCACTGGGGGTTCAGTCTTAGCAGGACCCAGGGCTTCCCCTTCCACTGGTGCTCTTACTAGGATATTCATTGCTACCTATGAGGTCAGAGTCCAGGGTCAGTCCATGTATAGTCTTTAGGTAGTGGCTTAGTCCCTGGAAGCTCTGGTTGCTTGACATTGTTGTACATATGGGGTCTCGAGCACCTTCAAGCTCTTCCAGTTCTTTCTCTGATTCCTTCAACGGGGGACCTATTCTCAGTTCAGTGGTTTGCTGCTGGCATTCGCCTCTGTATTTGATGTATTCTGGCTGTGTCTCTCAGGAGCGAACTACATCCGGCACCTGTTGGTCTGCACTTCTTTGCTTCATCCATCTTGTCTAATTGGGTGGCTGTATATGTATGGGCCACAAGTGGGGCAGGCTCTGAATGGGTGTTCCTTCAGTCTCTGTTTTAATCTTTGCCTCTCCCTTCCCTGCCAAGGGTATTCTTTTTCCTCATTTAAAGAAGGAGTGAAGCATTCACATTTTGATCATCCGTCTTGAGTTTCGTTTGTTCTAGGGATCTAGGGTAATTCAAGCATTTGGGCTAATAGCCACTTATCAATGAGTGCATACCATGTATGTCTTTCTGTGATTGGGTTAGCTCACTCAGGATGATATTTTCCAGTTCCAACCATTTGCCTATGAATTTCATAAACTCGTTGTTTTTGATAGCTGAGTAATATTCCATTGTGTAGATGTACCACATTTTCTGTATCCATTCCTCTGTTGAAGGACATCTGGGTTCTTTCCATTTTCTGGCTATTATAAATAAGGCTGCGATGAACATAGTGGACCACGTGTCTCTTTTGTATGTTGAGGAATCTTTTGGGTATATGCCCAAGAGAGGTATAGCGGGATCCTCAGGCAGTTCAATATCCAATTTTCTGAGGAACCTCCAGACTGATTTCCAGAATGGTTTTACCAGTCTGCAATCCCACCAACAATGGAGGAGTGTTCCTCTTTCTCCACATCCTCGGCAGCATCTGCTGTCACCTGAGTTTTTGATCTTAGCCATTCTCACTGGTGTGAGGTGAAATCTCAGGGTTGTTTTGATTTGCATTTCCCTTATGACTAAAGATGTTGAACATTTCTTTAGGTGTTTCTCAGCCATTCGGCATTCCTCAGCTGTGAATTCTTTGTTTAGCTCTGAACCCCATTTTTTAATAGGGTTATTTGTTTCCCTGCGGTCTAACTTCTTGAGTTTTTTGTATATTTTGGGTATAAGGCCTCTATCTGTTGTAGAATTGGTAAAGATCTTTTCCCAATCTGTTGGTTGCCGTTTTGTCCTAACCACAGTGTCCTTTGCCTTACAGAAGATTTGCAGTTTTATGAGATCCCATTTGTCAATTCTTGATCTTAGAGCGTAAGCCATTGGTGTTTTGTTCAGGAAATTTTTTCCAGTGCCCATGTGTTCCAGATGCTTCCCTAGTTTTTCTTCTATTAGTTTGAGTGTATCAGGTTTGATGTGGAGGTCCTTGATCCACTTGGACTTAAGCTTTGTACAGGGTGATAAGCATGGATCGATCTGCATTCTTCTACATGTTGCCCTCCAGTTGAACCAGCACCATTTGCTGAAAATGCTATCTTTTTTCCATTGGATGGTTTTGGCTCCTTTGTCAAAAATCAATTGACCATAGGTGTGTGGGTTCATTTCTGGGTCTTCAATTCTATTCCATTGGTCTATCTGTCTGTCTCTGTACCAATACCATGCAGTTTTTATCACTATTGCTCTGTAATACTGCTTGAGTTCAGGGATAGTGATTCCCCCTGAAGTCCTTTTATTGTTGAGGATAGCTTTGGCTATCCTGGGTTTTTTGTTATTCCAGATGAATTTGCAATTGTTCTGTCTAACTCTTTGAAGAATTGGATTGGTATTTTGATGGGGATTGCATTGAATCTGTAGATCGCTTTTGGTAAAATGGCCATTTTTACTATATTAATCCTGCCAATCCATGAGCATGGGAGATCTTTCCATCTTCTGAGGTCTTCTTCAATTTCTTTCCTCAGTGTCTTGAAGATCTTATTGTACAGATCTTTTACTTGCTTGGTTAAAGTCACACCGAGGTACTTTATATTATTTGGGTCTATTATGAAGGGTGTCGTTTCCCTAATTTCTTTCTCGACTTGTTTCTCTTTTGTATAGAGGAAGGCAACTGATTTATTTGAGTTAATTTTATACCCAGCCACTTTGCTGAAGTTGTTTATCAGCTTTAATAGTTCTCTGGTGGAACTTTTGGGATCACTTTAATATACTATCATGTCATCTGCAAATAGTGATATTTTCACCTCTTCTTTTCTGATCTGTATCCCCTTGATCTCCTTTTGTTGTCTGATTGCTCTGGCTAGAACTTCAAGAACTATATTGAATAAGTAGGGAGAGAGTGGGCAGCCTTGTCTAGTCCCTGATTTTAGTGGGATTGCTTCAAGTTTCTCTCCATTTAGTTTAATATAGCAACTGGTTTGCTGTATATGGCTTTTACTATGTTTAGGTATGGGCCTTGAATTCCTATTCTTTCCAGGACTTTTATCATGAAGGGGTGTTGAATTTTGTCAAATGCTTTCTCAGCATCTAATGAAATGATCATGTGGTTCTGTTCTTTCAGTTTGTTTATATAATGGATCACGTTGATGGTTTTCCGTATATTAAACCATCCCTGCATGCCTGGGATGAAGCCTACTTGATCATGGTGGATGATTGTTTTGATGTGCTCTTGAATTCGGTTTGCCAGAATTTTATTGAGTATTTTTGCGTCGATATTCATAAGGGAAATTGGTCTGAAGTTCTCTTTCTTTGTTGGGTCTTTGTGTGGTTTAGGTATAAGAGTAATTGTGGCTTCATAGAAGGAATTCGGTAGGGCTCCATCTGTTTCAATTTTGTGGAATAGTTTGGATAATATTGGTATGAGGTCTTCTATGAAGGTTTGATAGAATTCTGCACTAAACCGTCTGGACCTGGGCTCTTTTTGGTTGGGAGACCTTTAATGACTGCTTCTATTTCCTTAGGAGTTATGGGGTTGTTTAACTGGTTTATCTGTTCCTGATTTAACTTCGATACCTGGTATCTGTCTAGGAAATTGTCCATTTCCTGAAGATTTTCAAGTTTTGTTGAATATAGGTTTTTATAGTAAGATCTGATGATTTTTTGAATTTCCTCTGAATCTGTAGTTATGTCTCCCTTTTCATTTATGATTTTGTTAATTTGGATGCACTCTCTGTGTCCTCTCGTTAGTCTGGCTAAGGGTTTATCTATCTTGTTGATTTTCTCAAAGAACCAACTTTTGGTTCTGTTGATTCTTTCTATGGTCCTTTTTGTTTCTACTTGGTTGATTTCAGCTCTGAGTTTGATTATTTCCTGCCTTCTACTCCTCCTGGGTGTATTTGCTTCTTTTTGTTCTAGAGCTTTTAGGTGTGCTGTCAAGCTGCTGACATATGCTCTTTCCTGTTTCTTTCTGCAGGCATTCAGCACTATGAGTTTTCCTCTTAGCACAGCTTTCATTGTGTCCCATAAGTTTGGGTATGTTGTACCTTCATTTTCATTAGATTCTAAAAAGGTTTTAATTTCTTTCTTTATTTCTTCCTTGACCAGGTTATCATTGAGTAGAGCATTGTTCAATTTCCACGTATATGTGCGCATTCTTCCCTTATTGTTATTGAAGACCAGTTTTAGGCCGTGGTGGTCCGATAGCACGCATGGGATTATTTCTATCTTTCTTTACCTGTTGAGGCCCGTTTTTTGACCAATTATATGGTCAATTTTGGAGAAAGTACCATGAGGAGCTGAGAAGAAGGTATATCCTTTTGCTTTAGGATAGAATGTTCTATAAATATCCGTTAAGTCCATTTGGCTCATGACTTCTCTTAGTCTGTCGACATCTCTGTTTAATTTCTGTTTCCATGATCTGTCCATTGATGAGAGTGGTGTGTTGAAATCTCCCACTATTATTGTGTGAGGTGCAATGTGTGCTTTGAGCTTTAGTAAGGTTTCTTTTACGTATGTAGGTGCCCTTGTATTTGGGGCATAGATATTTAGGATTGAGAGTTCATCTTGGTGGATTTTTCCTTTGATGAATATGAAGTGTCCTTCCTTATCTTTTTTGATGACTTTTAGTTGGAAATTGATTTTATTTGATATTAGAATGGCTACTCCAGCTTGCTTCTTCTGACCATTTGCTTTGAAAGTTGTTTTCCAGCCTTTCACTCTGAGGTAGTGTCTGTCTTTGTCTCTGAGGTGTGTTTCCTGTAGGCAGCAGAATGCAGGGTCCTCGTTGCGTATCCAGTTTGTTAATCTATGTCTTTTTATTGGGGAGTTGAGGCCATTGATATTGAGAGATATTAAGGAATAGTGATTATTGCTTCCCGTTATATTCATATTTGGAAGTGAGGTTATGTTTGTGTGCTTTCAATCTCTTTGTTTTGTTGCTAAGACGATTAGTTTCTTGCTTCTTCTAGGGTATAGCTTGCCTCCTTATGTTGGGCTTTACCATTTATTATCCTTTGTAGTGCTGGATTTGTAGAAAGATATTGTGTAAATTCGGTTTTGTCATGGAATATCTTGGTTTCTCCATCAATGTTAATTGAGAGTTTTGCTGGATACAGTAGCCTGGGCTGGCATTTGTGTTCTCTTAGGGTCTGTATGACATCAGTCCAGGATCTTCTGGCCTTCATAGTTTCTGGCAAGAAGTCTGGTGTGATTCTGATAGGTCTGCCTTTATATGTTACTTGACCTTTTTCCCTTACTGCTTTTAATATTCTTTCTTTATTTTGTGCGTTTGGTGTTTGACTATTATGTGACGGGAGGTGTTTCTTTTCTGGTCCAATCTATTTGGAGTTCTGTAGGCTTCTTGTATGTCTATGGGTATCTCTTTTTTAGGTTAGGGAAGTTTTCTTCTATGATTTTGTTGAAGATATTTACTGGTCCTTTGAGCTGGGAGTCTTCACTCTCTTCTATACCTATTATCCTTAGGTTTGATCTTCTCATTGAGTCCTGGATTTCCTGTATGTTTTGGACCAGTAGCTTTTTCCGCTTTACATTATCTTTGACAGTTGAGTCAATGATTTCTATGGAATCTTCTGCTCCTGAGATTCTCTTCCATCTCTTGTATTCTGTTGGTGAAGCTTGTATCTACAGCTCCTTGTCTCTTCTTTTGGTTTTCTATATCCAGGGTTGTTTCCATGTGTTCTTTCTTGATTGCTTCTATTTCCATTTTTAATCCCTTCAACTGTTTGATTGTGTTTTCCTGGAATTCTTTCAGGGATTTTTGTGTCTCCTCTCTATGGGCTTCTACTTGTTTATTTATGTTTTCCTGGAGTTCTTTCAGGCATTTTTGCGATTCCTCTCTGTAGGCTTCTACTTGTTCTCTAAGGGAGTTCTTCACGTCTTTCTTGAAGTCCTCCAGCATCATGATCAAAAATGATTTTGAAACTAGATCTTGCTTTTCTGGTGTGTTTGGATATTCCATGTTTGTTTTGATGGGAGAATTGGGCTCCGATGGTGCCATGTAGTCTTGGTTTCTGTTGCTTGGGTTCCTGCGCTTGCCTCTCGCCATCAGATTATCTCTAGTGTTACTTTGTTCTGCTATTTTTGACAGTGGCTAGACTGTCCTATAAGCCTGTGTGTCAGGAGTGCTGTAGACCTGTTTTCCTCTCTTTCAGTCAGTTATGGGGACAGAGTGTTCTGCTTTCGGGCGTGTAGTTTTTCCTCTCTACAGGTCTTCAGCTGTTCCTGTGGGCCTTTGTCTTGAGTTCACCAGGCAGCTTTCTTGCAGCAGAAAATTTGGTCTTACCTGTGGTCCCAAGGCTCAAGTTCACTCGTGGGGTGCTGCCCACGGGCTCTCTGCAGCGGCAGCAACCAGGAAGCCAGCAATGTATTTACAATCGAAACAAAATTAGTAAAGCATAAGAAGTATCTTATAAAATGAATTGCAATTGGGAATAAAATTTTTACAATTTAAAATGTACTCCACAAAGCAAAGAAAAATGTACATTTTTGTCATGCACTTAAAGCAAAAATTCCAGGAAAAAACAAGACAGTTTTAATCAAAATTTTCTTTAATTAATTAATGAATTAATTAATTTTTACACTCCAATATTATTCTCCTCCTTGTCCACATCCTGTGCGTTCCACATCCCATACCTCCTCCTCACACCACTCCTGCACTCCCCAACCCATGACTCCACAAGGATGTTCCCACCCCATCCACCCCATCATACCTCTAAACTTCCTGCAGCATTCAATGTCTTGAGAGGTAGGTATACCTTCACTGACTGAACACAGAGCTGGGAGTCCTCTGTTGTATATGTATTACAGGCATCATCTCAGCTGGTATAGGCTGCCTGTTTGGTGATCCAGTGCCTAAGAGACCTCAGGGGTCCAGGTCAATTGAGATTGCTGGTCCTCCTAAAAGGTTGCCCTTCTCCTCAGCTTCCTCCAGTTTTTCTCTAATTCAATCAGAGGGGTCAGCAGCTTCTGTTTGTTGGTTGTGTTCACATATCTGCATCTGAATCTTTCAGTTGCTTTTTGGTTCTTTTGATAAGCAATCATGGTAGGTTCCTTTTTGTGAATGCCCCTTATCTTCAGTAATGGTATCAGGTCTTGGGGCCTCCCCTAGAACTGAAACCAACTTTGGGCCTGTCACTGCCCATTCTTTTACTCAGGCTCTTCTCCATTTCCATCCTTGCATTTCTTTCAGACAGGAAAAAATTATAGTTCAGAACTTTGTCTGTGGGATAGCCACCCCATCCATCGCTTGATTCCCTATCCTTCTGCTGGAGGTGGTTTCAATAAGTTCCTTCTCCCAACTGTGTGGCCTTTCATCTAGACCCCCCCACCCCACACACACACACTCTTTTTGTCAAAAATTTCAATGCACTAAATGATTGTATAGCCATTGTATCACCAAGATATAAAGATTTTAAATTTCATTCTTCTAAAAAAATGACATAGTGATCCATAATTCATATAAAAAGGATAGAACTGTAGCACCATGGCAGAGGGCTCATCTTCTAGTCATAAACTCTGGGTTTAGTCATCAGTCCTTCAAATATAAGAAAATTTCCAGAGAAGACACATAACACAAATTACCAGGGGAATTTAATTATATTTTAAGTGTAGGGTGTGTTATAAGATTGCATTGACTACAAAACTGCCATGTTCAACGACAAGAAATCACCACAAAACAATAATATCTGGGGGGAGGGTGACTTTTCAAAATGTAATTACTCTACACAATGTTGGATTTCATGTCATTTTCAAAAAAATTAGTTTTGTTCCTCTTCTAGGTTTCCTCTCAAATCCCATCAACATCAATCACTTCTGCATACCCTTTATACATCCTGTTTACTTTTAGCCACATATACTGAATTTACTACCCTAGACTTTGTTCCTCATTATCTATTTTGTCTGAATCTTTTGAACCCTTTTCTGCTTTCATAGTCCATAATAAGTTTTGTTCACATACATTCATACGGATATGTCCCTGTTCTACAAACAACTTGAGTTGTTTTTCTTAATTTTTCACCTTGTTGAATTCTTTTCCAATCTGTATCCTTACTGAATAGTTCATCACTTTATTTTCCATTACAGTTGAACAAAATTCCACTGTGAATTTCCATTGTCTGCTGATGAATACCTAGGATATATTTCATGTCTTTACTATTGGGAAAAAGTCAGCAGCTTACATGGATGCACATGCCTGCTGTGGTAGGACATAGAGTCCTTTGGGTTTGTGTCCAAAAATTATATAGCTGTATTATATGGTAATTCTATTTTCCTTTATACATGGTAGGTATTAAGTTCCTGATTCAAGTTGAAAAGTCAATGTTTTCTAACATCGTGTAGGTTTTACCTCACTATGGTTTTACTTTCCTTTAATGTGCAGAATTCTTTTCATTTCAAATAGGTCTACTTCTAAATTCTTTGTGCAATGACTGTACTATTGAGTTTTGTTGCCTCTACTTACATCTGTGTACTAGCATTTTCCTCTTATGGTTGTAGCATTTAAGCTTTTAAATGAGTTGAAAATTTTAGTGCAAAGTGAGAGGATATAATTATAGTTTAGGTTTTTTGCATGGTAATATCCATTTTATACAAAATCATTCAGGGCCAGAAATTCCAACTATAAAACATTACAGAAAGAAATTGCTGTAACTTTTCAAATTCTACCTGAGAATTGCTGAGTCTGAGTATGGTAATTTGAGAAAAACAAAGAATATACATTTATTCTTATTACTCAAAACCAGTCATTTCCTGTATGACTTTGGATATACTAAGGACCCCAGAGTCCAGTAACATGTCGATTGGATAATGATTTATCAGTTTACTTAAGAGAAACAATACTAGTATAGTTGCTAAAATATTTTACTTTCCCATAGAGTCTGCACATGGATTCGTATTTCACCTCATCTCAGCAGCTTTAACTCTTGCCTTTATTTATGGTAATTTGTTTTGATTAATACCTATTTATGCTGAAGGTGATTATCTCTCATTGCAGCTTTGATTTGCATCCCTTCATTATATTCCTTTAATTATTGGCCAGATTTTGCACATTTTTTGACATCTTTACAGTTTATATGTAACTTATCCAAGTCATAAAACCATCTCTCATTTATTTTATATTTTATGTTTTTTCAAATGTAGATTCAAATGTTTTTATAGACTAGAGGGATAAGCCGGTTTTCAAAGTGTATTTTGCTATTACTTTTTATATGAGTTCAGTTTGAAGTTCCTATTTGTGGCTTCTCCTTGCCTGTAAATCCAATGATGGCAGATCCAAGAACTCTGGCCCTAATAGCACTTACACTCTCATGCAACCACACCAATAATTAAAACACATAATGAAAAACAATATAAAGAGAGAAAAACAATATAAATATTAAAAATAAACATGCTTTATATATTGTGAATATTTACCTACTCTCAAAATAAAATTTTCACGTATCTATTGCTTTTCCAAAGGAATTGTGAATTGTATGTTTTGCGATTTTCAGAATTAATGCATCTTAAAATTTTTTTCTTTGAAAATTGACCCAAAATCATCATGTTTTTCAAAAGCAATAAAAATATTTATCATTTTTAGGATGTTAACATAGTTATGTGTTCTGTAACATGGTCTGCCCTGGAAATAACTCTGTAGACCAAGTTACCTTCAAATATATTTGTCTGTGTGCCTCTATCTCTTTTTTTTTTAAATTCAATGAATGAATATTTACTTACAAGTTTGGAACCCTTGATAAAATAGATCCATTTTTAGAAAAGCACAGTCTGCCAAAATCCACACAGAAATAGTCGAGCTCAATAGGCCTTTAGCTACTAAAATACAAAATACTAATTTAGATGTTGTCTTGGTTTCTTCTCCTGATCTTATGACAAAATATGCTGACAACAGTGATATAAGGGTGTATAAGCTTTCAGCTATCGTCTGTCACAGCTGGGAAGTCCCAGAGGGAAGAACAGTCCAGTCAAGAATGGAGAGCAATGGTTTAATGCATGCATGCTTGTATTCAGCTTGCTTCCTCCCCTCATATTCAATCCAGGATTCCCTTCCAAGGGAATGGTGCCTCCCACAGTGGGAAGATATTCCTGTCTCAATTAAGGCAATTAAGATAATCTCTCACAGGCTTGTTCACAGGGCCAACTTAATGTAGACAGTCCTTATTGAGGCTCCCTTTCCAGGTGATGTTAGATTGTATCAGGTTGACTAATTAGTCTAGTCATAACAGATGGGATTCCTAGTGAGTTCTACCACATATTTGGCAAATAAATTGTGCCAGCTCTCTACATATTCTTACAGAAAAGGGGAAGATGTTACAAGAGACTAGTACCTTAGTTACTTTGTTGTCACTGCTAAAAATACTGGACAGAAACTGACTAAAGAAGGGAAGATAATTTTTTGGCAGATGTTCCAGAGGTGTCCATCATGGAGGCAAAGGAGTGGTACAGCAGACTTTGCATTTTTTTTTTTAGTTTTTTTTTTAATTTATTTAATACGTAATAATAATTCTTTGGTTTCCCGGTAAACATCCCCCTCCCCCCTCCCCTTCCTTATGGGTGTTCCCCTCCCAACCATCCCCACATTGCCGCCCTCCCCCCAACAGTCTAGTTCACTGGGGGTTCAGTCTTAGCAGGACCCAGGGCTTCCCCTTCCACTGGTGCTCTTACTAGGATATTCATTGCTACCTATGAGGTCAGAGTCCAGGATCAGTCCATGCATAGTCTTTAGGTAGTGGCTTAGTCCCTGGAAGCTCTGGTTGCTTGGCATTGTTGTACATATGGGGTCTCTAGCCCCTTCAAGCTCTTCCAGTTCTTTCTCTGATTCCTTCAACGGGGGCCTATTCTCAGTTCAGTGGTTTGCTGCTGGCATTCGCCTCTGTATTTGCTGTATTCTGGCTGTGTCTCTCAGGAGTGATCTACATCCGGTTCCTGTAGGCCTGCAATTCTTTGCTTCGTCCATCTTCTCTAATTGGGTGGCTGTATATGTATGGGCCACATGTGGGGCAGGCTCTGAATGGGTGTTCCTTCAGTCTCTGTTTTAATCTTTGCCTCTCTCTTCCCTGCCAAGGGTATTCTTGTTCCCCTTTTAGGGAAGGAGTGAAGCATTCACATTTTGATCATCCGTCTTGAGTTTCATTTGTTCTAGGCATCTAGGGTAATTCAAGCATTTGGGCTAATAGCCACTTATCAGTGAGGGCATACCATGTATGTCTTTCTGTGTTTGGATTAGCTCACTCAGGATGATATTTTCCAGTTCCAACCATTTGCCTACGAATTTCATAAAGCCGTTGTTTTTGATAGCTGAGTAATATTCCATTGTGTAGATGTACCATATTTTCTGTATCCATTCCTCTGTTGAAGGGCATCTGGGTTCTTTCCAGCTTCTGGCTATTATAAATAAGGCTGCGATGAACATAGTGGAGCACGTGCCTTTTGTATATGTTGGGGCATCTTTTGGGTATATGCCCAAGAGAGGTATACCTGGATCCTCAGGCAGTTCAATGTCCAATTTTCTGAGGAACCTCCAAACTGATTTCCAGAATGGTTGTACCAGTCTGCAATCCCACCAACAATGGAGAAGTGTTCCTCTTTCTCCGCATCCTCTCCAGCATCTGCTGTCACCTGAGTTTTTGATCTTAGCCATTCTCACTGGTGTGAGGTGAAATCTCAGGGTTGTTTTGATTTGCATTTCCCTTATGACTAAAGATGTTGAACATTTCTTTAGGTGTTTCTCAGCCATTCGGCATTCCTCAGCTGTGAATTCTTTGTTTAGCGCTGAACCCCATTTTTTAATAGGGTTATTTGTTTCCCTGCGGTCTAACTTCTTGAGTTCTTTGTATATTTTGGATATAATACCTCTATCTTTGGATATAAGACCTCTAGGATTGGTAAAGATCATTTCCCAATCTGTTGGTTGCCGTTTTGTCCTAACCACGGTGTCCTTTGCCTTACAGAAGCTTTGCAGTTTTATGAGATCCCATTTGTCGATTCTTGATCTTAGAGCATAAGCCATTGGTGTTTTGTTCAGGAAATTTTTTCCAGTGCCCATGTGTTCCAGATGCTTCCCTAGTTTTTCTTCTATTAGTTTGAGTGTGTCTGGTTTGATGTGGAGATCCTTGATCCACTTGGACTTAAGCTTTGTACAGGGTGATAAGCATGGATCGATCTGCATTCTTCTACATGTTGCCCTCCAGTTGAACCAGCACCATTTGCTGAAAATGCTATCTTTTTTCCATTGGATGGTTTTGGCTCCTTTGTCAAAAATCAAGTGACCATAGGTGTGTGGGTTCATTTCTGGGTCTTCAATTCTATTCCATTGGTCTATCTGTCTGTCTCTGTACCAATACCATGCAGTTTTTATCACTATTGCTCTGTAATACTGCTTGAGTTCAGGGATAGTGATTCCCCCTGAAGTCCTTTTATTGTTGAGGATAGCTTTGGCTATCCTGGGTTTTTTGTTATTCCAGATGAATTTGCAATTGTTCTGTCTAACTCTTTGAAGAATTGGATTGGTATTTTGATGGGGATTGCATTGAATCTGTAGATTGCTTTTGGTAAAATGGCCATTTTTACTATATTAATCCTGCCAATCCATGAGCATGGGAGATCTTTCCATCTTCTGAGGTCTTCTTCAATTTCTTTCCTCAGTGTCTTGAAGATCTTATTGTACAGATCTTTTACTTGCTTGGTTAAAGTCACACCGAGGTACTTTATATTATTTGGGTCTATTATGAAGGGTGTCGTTTCCCTATTTTTCTTTCTCGGCTTGTTTCTCTTTTGTGTAGAGGAAGGCTACTGATTTATTTGAGTTAATTTTATACCCAGCCACTTTGCTGAAGTTGTTTATCAGCTTTAGTAGTTCTCTGGTGGAACTTTTGGGATCACTTAAATAAACTATCATGTCATCTGCAAACAGTGATATTTTGACTTCTTCTTTTCCGATCTGTATCCCCTTGACCTCCTTTTGTTGTCTGATTGCTCTGGCTAGAACTTCAAGAACTATATTGAATAAGTAGGGAGAGAGTGGGCAGCCTTGTCTAGTCCCTGATTTTAGTGGGATTGCTTCAAGTTTCTCTCCATTTAGTTTAATGCTAGCAACTGGTTTGCTGTATATGGCTTTTACTATGTTTAGGTATGGGCCTTGAATTCCTATTCTTTCCAGGACTTTTATCATGAAGGGGTGTTGAATTTTGTCAAATGCTTTCTCAGCATCTAATGAAATGATCATGTGGTTCTGTTCTTTCAGTTTGTTTATATAATGGATCACGTTGATGGTTTTCCGTATATTAAACCATCCCTGCATGCCTGGGATGAAGCCTACTTGATCATGGTGGATGATTGTTTTGATGTGCTCTTGAATTCGGCTTGCCAGAATTTTATTGAGTATTTTTGCGTCGATATTGGGAGACCTTTAATGACTGCTTCTATTTCCTTAGGAGTTATGGGGTTGTTTAACTGGTTTATCTATTCCTGATTTATGTTCAGTATCTGGTATCTGTCTAGGAAATTGTCCATTTCCTGAAGATTTTCAAGTTTTGTTGAATATAGGTTTTTATAGTAAGATCTGATGATTTCTTGAATTTCCTCTGAATCTGTAGTTATGTCTCCCTTTTCATTTATGATTTTGTTAATTTGGACACACTCTCTGGGTCCTCTCGTTAGTCTGGCTAAGGGTTTATCTATCTTGTTGATTTTCTCAAAGAACCAACTTTCGGTTCTGTTGATTCTTTCTATGGTCCTTTTTGTTTCTACTTGGTTGATTTCAGCTCTGAGTTTGATTATTTCCTGCCTTCTACTCCTCCTGGGTGTATTTGCTTCTTTTTGTTCTAGAGCTTTTATGTGTGCTGTCAAGCTGCTGACATATGCTCTTTCCTGTTTCTTTCTGCAGGCACTCAGCGCTATGAGTTTTCCTCTTAGCACAGCTTTCATTGTGTCCCATAAGATTGGGTATGTTGTACCTTCATTTTCATTAGATTCTAAAAAGTTTTTAATTTCTTTCTTTATATATTCCTTGACTAGGTTATCATTGAGTAGAGCATTGTTCAATTTTCACGTATATGTGGGCATTCTTCCCTTATTGTTATTGAAGACCAGTTTTAGGCCGTGGTGGTCTGATAGCACGCATGGGATTATTTCTATCTTTCTGTACCTGTTGAGTCCAGTTTTTGACCAATTATATGGTCAATTTTGGAGAAAGTACCATGAGGAGCGGAGAAGACGGTATATCCTTTTGCTTTAGGATAGAATGTTCTATAAATATCTGTTAAGTCCATTTGGCTCATGACTTCTCTTAGTCTGTCGACATCTCTGTGTAATTTCTGTTTCCATGATCTGTCCATTGATGAGAGTGGGGTGTTGAAATCTCCCTCTATTATTGTGTGAGGTGCAATGTGTGTTTTGAGCTTTAGTAAGGTTTCTTTTACATATGTAGGTGCCCTTGTATTTGGGGCATAGATATTTAGGATTGAGAGTTCATCTTGGTTGATTTTTCCTTTTATGAATATGAAGTGTCCTTCCTTATCTTTTTTGATGACTTTTAATTGAAAATTGATTTTATTTGATATTAGAATGGCTACTCCAGCTTGCTTCTTCTGACCATTTGCTTGGAAAGTTGTTTTCCAGCCTTTCACTCTGAGGTAGTGTCTGTCTTTGTCTCTGAGGTGTGTTTCCTGTAGGCAGCAGAATGCAGGGTCCTCGTTGTGTATCCAGTTTGTTAATCTATGTCTTTTTATTGGGGAGTTGAGGCCATTGATGTTGAGAGATATTAAGGAATCGTGATTATTGCTTCCTGTTATATTCATATTTGGATGTGAGGTTATGTTTGTGTGCTTTTCTTCTCTTTGTTTTGTTGCCAAGACGATTAGTTTCTTGCTTCTTCTAGGGTATAGCTTGCCTCCTTATGTTGGGCTTTACCCTTTATTATCCTTTGTAGTGCTGGATTTGTAGAAAGATATTGTTTAAATTTGGTTTTGTCATGGAATATCTTCGTTTCTCCATCAATGTTAATTGAGAGTTTTGCAGGATACAGTAACCTTGGCTGGCACTTGTGTTCTCTTAGGGTCTGTAGGACATCAGTCCAGGATCTTCTGGCCTTCATAGTTTCTGGCGAAAAGTCTGGTGTGATTCTGATAGGTCTGCCTTTATATGTTACTTGACCTTTTTCCCTTACTGCTTTTAATATTCTTTCTTTATTTTGTGCGTTTGGTGTTTTGACTATTATGTGATGGGAGGTGTTTCTTTTCTGGTCCAATCTATTTGAAGTTCTGTAGGCTTCTTGTATGTCTATGGGTATCTCTTTTTTTAGGTTAGGGAAGTTTTCTTCTATGATTTTGTTGAAGATATTTACTGGTCCTTTGAGTTGGGAGTCTTCACTCTCTTCTATACCTATTATTCTTAGGTTTGATCTTCTCATTGAGTCCTGGATTTCCTGTATGTTTTGGACCAGTAGCTTTTTCCGCTTTACATTATCTTTGACAGTTGAGTCAATGATTTCTATGGAATCTTCTGCTCCTGATATTCTCTCTTCCATCTCTTGTATTCTGTTGGTGAGGCTTCTATCTACAGCTCCTTGTCTCTTCTTTTGATTTTCTATATCCAGGGTTGTTTCCATGTGTTCTTTCTTGATTGCTTCTATTTCCATTTTTAATTCCTTCAACTGTTTGATTGTGTTTTCCTGGAATTCTTTCAGGCATTTTTGTGATTCTTCTCTGTAGGCTTCTACTTGTTCTCTAAGGGAGTTCTTCACGTCTTTCTTGAAGGCCTCTAGCATCATGATCAAATATGATTTTGACACTAGATCTTGCTTTTCTGGTGTGTTTGGATATTCCATGTTTATTTTGGTGGGAGAATTGGGCTCCGATGATGCCATGTAGTCTTGGTTTCTGTTGCTTGGGTTCCTGCGCTTGCCTCCTGCCATCAGATTATCTCTAGGGTTACTTTGTTCTGCTATTTCTGACAGTAGCTAGACTGTCCTATAAGCCTGTGTGTCAGGAATGCTGCAGACCTCTTTTTCTGTTTTCTTTCAGCCAGTTATGGGGACAGAGTGTTCTGCTTTCGGGCTTGTAGTTTTTTCTCTCTACAGGTCTTTAGCTGTTCCTGTGGGCCTGTGTCTTGAGTTCACCAGGCAGGTCACTTGCAGGGGAAAAGTTGGTCCTACCTGAGGTTCCGAGGCTCAAGTGTGCTCGTGGGGTACTGCCTAAGTCCTCTCCGTGGAGGCAGCAACCGGGAAGATCTGCGCCGCTGTTTCCGGGAGCCTCCATGCACCAGGGTTCCAGATGGCGTTTGGTGTTTTTCTCTGGCGTCTGGATGTGCGCAGAGTGCAGTCTCTTCTGCTTTCCCAGGCGTGTCTGCCTCTCTGTAGGTTTAGCTCTCCCTCCCACGGGATTTGGGTGCAGAGAACTGTTTATCTGGTCTGTTTCCTTCAGGTTCGGGCGGTGTCTCAGGCGCAGGGGTCCTCCCGCTCCTGGGCCCTCCCCTGAGGTTCCGAGGCTCAAGTGTGCTAGTGGGGTACTGCCTAAGACCTCTCCGCGGCCGCAGCAACCGAGGAGATCTGCGCCGCTCTTTCCGGGAGCCTCCGTGCACCAGGGTTCCAGATGGCGTTTGGTGTTTTTCTCTGGCGTCTGGATGTGTGCAGAGTGCAGTCTCCTCTGGTTTCCCAGGCGTGTCTGCCTCTCTGTAGGTTTAGCTCTCCCTTCCACAGGATTTGGGTGCAGAGAACTGTTTATCCGGTCTGTTTCCTTCAGGTTCCGGCGGTGTCTCAGGCGCAGGGGTCCTGCCGCTCCTGGGCCCTCCCCTACGGGAACCCAGAGGCCTTATACAGTTTCCTCTTGGGCCAGGGATGTGGGCAGGGGTGGGCAGTGTTGGTGGTCTCCTCCGCTCTGCAGCCTCAGGAGTGCCCACCTGACCAGGCGGTGAGGTCTCTCTCCCACGGGGTTTGGGAGCAGAGAGCTGCGTGCCTCTATCTCTTAATGGCTATTGTAAAGGTCATACAACACCTTACCCAGAGAAAATATTATTCCTAAAAAAATGTCCAAACATTCTATTTAAATAATAGAGAACATTTACATTACCAAAGAACAAACCTTTGAATGTTCTTCTTTAGTGGAAGAGCTATACAAAAGAAATAATTCTATAAATATATTTTTTTAGCTAACAACATGAAATGATGCACATGATGATATATTTCTAGGAATTAATAAATATAATAAATTTATTTACTCTATCAAAGGAAAGAATTGGCTTCTGTAAACATTGCAATGTGAATTTCTCTATTCTCCAAGATTACAGTAAGAATGCTTGGAAATTCTTCAGTACTACTTTATTGTATCATTTTAGTATCTACTGGAAAGTCATTAATGCTCCAAGGCCAGATTATAGAACACATAGCTTTTGCTAACTGATTGTCTATCATCACAAAAGGTATTCCATAGATGCTGTAAAATTATAGATTTAAAAATTTCCTAGATAATATTGAATGTAATACAGTAAACTATATTTACAGAATAATAAAAGGAATTTCTTTGTATGCAGTGTGCCTACTGAGATGCTTCCAAGAAAACACAAACAGCCCCAGCTGTTTGATGATACTTAAATACAGAGCCATCAAGTACATTGGTCCCTCCTGCTTAGTAGGCTGGCTTGTGCATCTCTTTTTAAACATCATGATTCCAGCAAGAGTATCATGCCCAAGGTACAACATATATGTGACTAACTGGAGGAGTTATGAATATTTTCATAGTTTGCTTTGGAAAATGTACGAACTGCACTGTATATGTTCTTACTGTGTTTCTCTGATGGACTATGTCTGGGTCTTATGGACTGTCCAAGAGTATCCATGGTGAGTACCTTCTTCAGCTATAAAAGGCAAGTCAAGAGTTCTCAGTACTTTCTTAATGCCTCACCTAAAAATGGAGCGATCCAAACTATTGCCATCCAGGTGTGCACTTTCGTTATCTCTTACTCATTCTCCTCCATTATGATTATCTGTATGTATTACTCCAAATACCAAATGCAATTTTTCCTCCATGTTTATTAAATTGGGTAATTCTTATTTACATTTCAATTGTTATATCCTTTCCCGGTTTCCAGGACAACATCACCGTAATTGCTCCCTCTCCCCTTCTATATGGGTATTCCCTTCTCCATCCTCCCCCTACTACCACCCTCCCCCCAACAAATACATACAATGGGGGTTCAGTCTTGGCAGGACCAAGGGCTTACCCTTTCAATGGTGCTCTTATAGGCTATTCATTGCTACCTATGCAGTTGGAGCCCAGGGTGAATCCATGTACAGTCTTTGGGTAGTGGCTTAGTCCCTGGAAGTTCTGGTTGATTGGCATTGTTGTTCATATGGGGTCTCAAGCCTCTTCAAACTCTTTAAGTCCTTTCTCTGAATCCTTCAACGGGGATAGCATTTTTGGTTCAGTGGTACACTGCTGGCATTCACCTATGTATTTCTCATATTCTGGCTGTGTCTCTCAGGAGAGATCTACATCCGGTTCCTGTCAGCCTGGACTTCTTTGCTTCACCCATCTTATCTAGTTTGGTGGCTGTATATGTATGGGCCACATGTGGAGCAGGCTCTGAATGGGAGATCCTTCAGCCTCTGTTCTAAACTTTGCCTCACTATTCCCTCCCAAGGGTATTCTTGTTCCCCTTTTAAAGAAGGAGTGAAGCATTTGCATTTTCGTCATCCTTCTTGAGTTTCATGTGTTCTGTGCATCTAGGGTAATTCAAGTATTTGGGCTTATATCCACTTATCAGTGAGTGCATACCATGTGTGTTTTTCTTTGATTGGGTTACCTCACTCAGGATGCTATTTTCCAGTTCCATCCATTTGCCTATGACTTTCATAAAGACATTGACTTTGATAGCTGAATAGTATTCCATTGTGTAGATGTACCACATTTTCTGTATCCATTTCTCTGTTGAAGGGCATCTGGGTTCTTTCCAGCTTCTGGCTATTATAAGTAAGGCTGCTATAAACATACTGGAGCATGTGTCTTTGTTATATGTTGGAGCATCTTTTGGGTATAGGCCCAAGAGAGGTATAACTGGGTCCTCATGTACTTTAATGTCCAATTTTCTGAGGAACCTCCAGACTGATTTCCAGAATGGTTGTACCAGTCTGCAATCCCACGAACAATGGAGGAGTGTTCCTCTTTCTCCAAATCCTTGCCAGCATCTGCTCTCACCAGAGTTTTTGATCTTAGCCATTCTCACTGGTATGAGGTGGAATCACAGGGTTGTTTTGATTTGCATTTCCCTTATGACTAAAGATGTTGAACATTTCTTTAGGTGTTTCTCAGCCATTCGGCATTCCTTACTCGTAAATTCTTTGTTTAGCTCAAAATGCCACTTTTTAATAGGGTTATTTGTCTCCCTGCAGTCTAACTTCTTGAGTTCTTTGCATATTTTGGATATAAGCATTCTATCAGTTGTAGGATTGGTAAAGATCTTTCTCCAATCTGTTGGTGGCCGTTTTGTCCTAACAGTGTCCTTTGTCTTACAGAAGCATTGCAGTTTTATGAGATCCCATTTGTTGATTCTTGATCTTAGAGCATAAGCTATGGGTGTTTTGTTTAGGAAATTTTCTCCAGTGCCCATGTGTTCGAGATGCTTCCCCACTTTTTCTTCTATTAGTTTGAGTGTATGGGCTTTGATGTGGAGGTCCTTGATCCACTTGGACTTAAGATTTGTACAGGATGATAAGCATGGTTCGATCTGAATTATTCTACATGCTGACCTCCAGTTGACCCAGCACCATTTGCTGAACGTGCTATCTTTTTCCATTGGATGGTTTTGGTTCCTTTGTCAAAAATCGAGTGGCCATATGTGTATGGGTTCATTTCTGGGTCTTCTATTCTATTCCACTTGTCTGTCTATCTGTCTCTGTACCAATACCTTACAGTTTTCATCACTATTGCTCTGTAATACTGCTTGAGTTCAGGGATAGTGATTCCTCCGGAAGTGTTTGTATTGTTGAGGATAGTTTTAGCTATCCTGTGTTTTTTGTTATTCAAGATGAATTTGCAAATTTTTGCATCTAACTCTATGAAGAACTGGGTTGGAATTTTGATGGGGATTGCATTGAATCTGTAGATTACTTTTGGTAAAATGGCCATTTTTACTACATAAATCCTGCCAATCCATGAGCATGGGTGATCTTTCCATCTTCTGAGATCTTCTTCAATTTCTTTCTTCAGAGGCTTGAAGTTCTTATCATACAGATCTTTCACTTGCTTGGTTAAAGTCACACCGAGGTATTTTGTATTATTTGGGACTATTATGAAAGGTGTTGTTTCCCTAATTTCTCTTGCAGCTTGTTTCTCTTTTGAGTAGAAGAAGGCTACTGATTTATTTGAGTTAATTTTATACCCAACCACTTTGCTGAAGGTGTTTATCAGGATTAGTAGTTCTCTGGTGGAACTTTTGGGATTGCTTAAATATGCTATCATATCATCTGCAAATAGTGATATTTTGACTTCTTCCTTTCCAATCTGTATCCCCTTGATCTCCTTTTGTTTTCTGATTGCTCTGGCTAGGACTTTGAGAACTATATTGAATAAGTAGGGAGAGAGTGGGCAGCCTTATCTAGTCCCTGATTTTAGTGGTATTGCTTCAAGTTTCTCTCCATTTAGTTTAATGTTAGCAACTGGTTTGCTGTATATGGCTTTTACTATGTTTAGGTATGGGCCTTGGATTCCTATTCTTTCCAGGACTTTTATCATGAAGGGGTGTTGAATTTTGTCAAATGCTTTCTCAGCATCTAATGAAATGATCATGTGGTTTTTATCTTTAAGTTTGTTTATATAATGGATTACATTGATGGTTTTCCAAATATTATACCATCCCTGCATGCCTGGAATGAAGCCTACTTGATCATGGTGAATGATTGTTTTGATGTGTTCTTGGATTCGGTTTGCAAGAATTTTGTTAAGTATCTTTGTGTCAATATTCATAAGAGAAATTGGTCTGAAGTTCTCTTTGTTGGGTCTTTGTGTGGTTTAGGTATAAGAGTAATTGTAGCTTTATAGAAGGATTTCAGTAGTGCTCCATCTGTTTCAATTTTGAGGAATAGTTTGGATAGTATTGGTATGAGGTCTTCTTTGAAGGTCTGATAGAATTCTACACTGAACCCATCTGGACCTGGGCTCTTTGTGGTTGGGAGTCTTTTAATGACTGCTTCTATTTCTTTAGGAGTTATGGGGTTGTTTAAATTATTTATTTGTTCCTGATTTAACTTCAGTACCTGATATCTGTCTAGGAAATTGTTCATTTCCTCCAAATTTTCAAGTTTTGTTGAATATAGGCTTTTGTAGTGGAATCTGATGATATTTTGAATTTCCTCTGACTCTGTTGTTATGTCTCTCCTTTCATTTCTGATTTTGTTAATTTGGACACATTCTCTCTGTCCTCTGGTTAGTCTGGCTAAGGGTTTATCTATCTTGTTGATTTTCTCAAAGAACCTGCTTTTGTTTCTGTTGATTCTTTGTATAGTCCTTTTTTTCTACTTGGTTGATTTCAGCTCTGAGTTTGATTATTTCCTGCCTTCTACTCCTCCTGGTTGTGTTTTCTTCTTTTTGTTCTAGAGCTTTAAGTGTGCTGTCAAGCTGCCGATATATCCTCTTTCCTGTTTGTTTTTGTAGGCACTCAGAACTATGAGTTTTCCTTTTAGCACAGCTTTCATTGTGTCCCACAAGTTTGGGTATGTTTTACTTTCATTTTCATTAAATTCTAAGAAGTTTTTAATTTCATCCTTTATTTCTTCCTTGACCAGGTTATCTTTGAGTAGAGCATTGTTTAACTTCCATGTATATGTGGGCATTCTTTCCTTATTGTTATTGAAGACCAGCTTTAGCCCATGATGGTCTGATAGGATGCATGGGATAAAGTCTATCTTTCTGTATCAGTTGAGGCCTGTTTTATAACCTATTATATGGTCAATTTTGGAGAAAGTTCAATAGGTTGGTGAGAAGAACGTATATTCTTTGTTTTAAGATAGAATGTTCTCTCAACGCTACAGTCTAGACACTGCGCAGATCTGAAGGGATCTGGTCAAACAGCTCCCTGCATGCAAATCCCATGGGAGGGAGAAGTAGACCTTTCGAGGGGCAGATACACCTAGGAAGCCAGAGGAGACTACTCTCTGCCCACATTCCTGACTCTAGAGGAAAATGCCTAGTGCCATCTGGGTCCCCTGTGCCCATGGTCCTGAGCAAAGGCAGGGCAGGCCCTGCTGGTTGCTACCCTTGCGGAGAGCTAAAACCCAGCTCAGAGAAGCTACTCCAGGCCCGAGACAAGAGGTAAGACTAACTTTTCTGCTCAAAGTGACCTGCCTGGTGGACTGAGGACACATGCCCACAGGAACAGATGACGACCAGTAGACAG